>NW_019211454.1:27390091-27771202 GCF_002443255.2 Varroa destructor
ATATAGATATTTGAATGCCCCACAAATCCAAACGAATAAAATAGATCCTTTATGCATTATCGTGTACCTCTCTGAGGTCGGTGTTAAGAGACCGTGAACAGTATGCTAATCAGCACACAAACGTGTCTGACGTATCATTTTTTACCTTTAAATGCGAGCGATACTTGGCGCCCATGCCCCGCCAAGTAATTACCTGGAGCCTAAACGTTTCAAGCCGTTATGGAAACCTCAGTTATTACTTTCGGAATCCGAACAGCGCTAGAGAAGTTAGGTCTGTAATGTATTGTTACGCAAAATACGATGGTAACAGCGTTTTTTCGCTGTATAATATTTTTTATTTGATATGATGAAGCAGCATAGTATTAGATACTTTAATTATCTGCCAGCAGGGCAAACGAACTTGCTGGTTAGGCTTAAAGTGTTCAGCTTTAAGGCATTATATTGTAGAAGATTGTTTTGTAAAGAAATGGGGGGTTATCATTAGCATGTCGAAAAGGTGTTCTTTTTTGCCTTTGATTATTGCATAGAAAAATACGAAGGGTGTAGCCCTTCGTTCCATTGTAAACCTTTATACAGGCCTGCTACGGTAAAGACTACACATCCGAACCTATAAGTTAAAAATAGTACTCAGTAGAATATTTAGCAAATGCTTGAGTCACTAATAATCTACCCAGTACCACAGTCACTCACACCACCCTTAGACGCTGTTCCTAAAATTCTTTACACGTTATATAAAGCAATCCATTTGAATGCGTGCATGTATCCTCTTTAACGTGTTTATCACATAATAAAAAAGTGCTTCAAGTGAACGTTGTCGTAATCATTATATGCGTCTGTCTAAGATCGGTAAAAAAATTGTTCTATTGATCTTATTTCAAGAACAAGGAAAATTCTCTGATTCAGCCCTAAACTAAAATATCGCAAATATTTGGCAATAGTTTAGAGTCGAACGTTGAGGAAAGGATCGTCCTTCAGTAATGAATCTTCTTTCGAGCAGAACAAGTTCGTCGGGCCCATTTATTTAAGCGGCGAACACCGCCGTTGTTTCTTCTCAATCATAGTCGCGACACGCCTCTGTGCAGTCGAGAAAGCCTAAGTTGTGTTGCTGGGCAAATTAAAATTCACAGTAAAACAAGAGCACACAGAACAAAACAGCTTTTTCACTGTAATGTCATAGAGATCATGGGACACATGACTACCAGTTAAATACAATGAATGTAACCCAGTCCCTAATGTTACACTGACGACAACAGAAACTTGGGACATCAAAGAATGAATTTAAAAAAAAAACTAATCAAATCAAGAAAGAGTATGTTATGAATTAAGGAGAATAATGACAAACTATTCCAAACGTTTAAACGGAAGCGGTGGAATATAAGGGAAAAGAAGACTGAAGGGTGGAGCTAGCTGTTTGAGTAACAGCAAACGCACTTCATGTTCGAATGAGATTCTTTCTTGCGATAGTCTTCTGTGCCCACTGTCGTAACTACTCATGTGATAGGGCCCAGACATATGCCTACTTCACGTTTGGCTAGCTGGCCTAAGTGAACCGAGCCGAGAGAATGCTGGTTTGCCTTACTATAAGAGACCTCGCTGAGAGCTACGGAGGGCACCCGTAAGAGGTCGTGGCAGCTTACAGAGCGAGCGGAGAGTGGGGGTACCAGGGGTTCTGAGCGGGAAGATACCTAAGGTGGAAAGGGGCAAATAGGGCTAGGACTATAAGGAGCTACTTAAGTTCCTCCGAGACCTCGTTCTCTCCGACGGTAAAGATTGCTGCTGCTGCCGCTGCCGTTCCTTGCAGCTCAGGGCTCTATTCTATCTTCACGAGAAAGGGAAAGAACGAATGGCTTTTTTCTTCGTGCAGCCGCAGTGCTTGCGCTATCCGGGAGCAAGGGAGCTATTGCTTGCTCGCTAGAAGCTTTCGTGAAGTCCCATGGGGTGCCGCCATGTCTACCCGGCGACCCTGTTTCGAATGGCACCGAATATAGCTAAGTACCCAGACGACTTAGCCACATTCACAACATTCTTCTACATATCGCATCGATATAATTTCTTTCACTCTGTGTCCACTAGCATTGCGTTGAAATGTTCGAAATAGGTTGTCCGTTTCGGCCTGAGAGTCATCTCGTACGCTGTGTTCCGGCCACAACACGGACATAACTTACGTAGTCAGTCGCATATTGCCGCTCAACCGCAGCAACAAATCTACTTCATGCTAGCGTTACTAAAAGGGGTTCCGTTCAAATTCGAATCTTCGTGTGATCTTGACAGGATGAGTCATGTTGCTCAAAATGCGCGATATTCGCTATCTGCAAACTGTCGCATAGTTATAAAAATACAAAAGGCAAGGGTTTATTCTGGTGTGAGAAAACGGAAAAGCGCATATATGGAGAAAGCAACTCCTGCGTATTCTATCGTCTGGTAGCTTTATCAGTTCAGATATCTGCATACTATATGAGACTATAACATAAAAAGGTCTATACATAAAGATGGAGCAGCAACAACATACGTGTAATATAGGCTTTATGTTGCGAGGCCACGGTTTTTTTTCTAACTGTTTTTCTTACTGCTCCCATATCTTTTCCTCTTTTTTTTTTTAACATCTCCCTATCTGAATGTGTGTGTATATATTACATTTATACATGTATAAGCCGGAGAAAAAAGTATCTTCCATTGCGGTGGGCTATACCCGCTTAACAAACTATCGATCTATTTGCTTCTTCTTCTTCATCACATTGACGCCGACTTCGCGCGAAGTTCCCACATCTCTGGTATCATTGATGCCATTCACCCAAGGCGGTGATGGCGTCTCTATATACAATAAGACCGACTGGCTGCTGCTACTTCTGACTACGTTCATCTTCCTCCTGGCCACACAAATATTTGGCGCCAAAACTTTGTCGTTGTCATCAGAACTTGCCGAAGAAGGCAAAGGGTGGCGGGGATTGGTCGCGGGGACATGATGCCAGGGTATAGTGGGCGCATAGAGGCATAAGGCCCCCTACTTCCGGTAGTATCGTGTCCGTGCGAGGACGACCAGCCGCCAGGTTTCCAAGTAAGCTAGCTACCAACATGGCAGCCAACGCACCAAGCAGGAACAGGCATTACCATCACAAAAAGCGCAGCCGTTGCAGCAGTTCCCTCTGCCTGTCGCTGGTCGTTCAGCGATTCAGTCGTCTCGGAAGAAGTCACTGAAGGGAAGCCTAGTTCGCCTATAGCTGTCTTCTACCACGAAAGAACATTGCATTACTGGACAAATACACCTTTTACTGAGCGCGTGGGGTTCTAGGGAATGCCCTCGTTTTTTTAGGGGTTTGTCGCTATTGCCGCCGCTGGCCGGCCAGCTTTACTTCAGTCTATCCCCGTCCCGCGTTTGGGGGTATGTCTATAGTATATAAACAAAAAACGGAGACGGACAATGTCTTTAGTTACAAACGGGATTTGCCAGCAGTGTCTTCAACCCGCTTTGTGCTACAACGATTCCTTTGACAACATGGCCCACACTCGTGAGTTCTCCTTAGTCGTTCCCGCTGGCGGCCTCCGACGTACGCAAGCCGTTGATTCTTCTTCGATGGCTCTGCATACCAAGTGTCTCGGGTGCGGAACTTGCGAAGTCTACTGAAAAACGATAAAGGAAGTTTATTCGTTCAATGTTTTAAGATAATTGGAGTTATAAGTAGGTGAATCAACCCATGTATCAATAGTATAGTGAGTTAAAAAGGAAATGTCATGTTTAAACTTGTTTACAGCTAAAACGTGGTTTGTCTTTTTTGTGTCCTGAAATGGGCAGGTGTAGTCTACTGTGCGCCATCTCCGTCATTACTGATTTAAAGCTTTAGTTTATAGCTTAGTAAAAACATTAAATAAGAAACATTTGTACATAAACCGATCTCTGGTCGCTATAGCTTATCGTTGCCACTTGAATAAATGGTAATTTTTACTACTTATGTCACTACTTAATATTACTTATGTAATACTGCGTGATGGTGTTACAGCGTGTCACAGTGCTAAGCCCCGCATACGTGAGTTTTCACAGTTACTTTAATTCGAATACGAAATTTATTCGTTATTTGGCGTTAAGAGCTAGGTGGTATACCTCGTATTTATAACGCAAAACGATACACCATTTAGTAAATCGACTTCATTGTTTTTTCGGGCTGATTAATTTACAAAAATCCCACTTTACAGCAATCTACATAGCTTTCAAAAATATTAAGTTAGCAAAACTTTTAAATGAACAGACTTTTTTCTTGTTACCAATAGGCAAACAACGCATGAAAAAGACAGTGATAGTTTAACTTTTCAATAACAAGTTGATTTCATTATTAATCAGCTAAATTTTGTAAAGCTGCTGAGAAGTAAATTATATTTTCTTTCAAGTTTAGAAAATTTTTGCAGCAATGGGGTTTGTGAACTTAGAACGCAGCAAGAAGCGTAGTTAACTGATGCATAGCACTCACAAAAATAATAAAGAAAATCTCTTTTGGAGAAAAAAAAGGATTCTGAGTTCACCTCTAAGCTTTTAAATTATAGATTTAGTCGTCACTGCGCTTTTGAGCTGTTTTAGTCATTCACCTTACGCAATGTTTGTCTAGCTCAACAATGGATTTTAAATAAAGGAAGTCTTTATAGAAGATGATCATGTTAGTGGTCTATAAGAACTGCAAGCCGACTTAACAAAGAACACAGATTTGCGGAACCTGTGGCTTATAATAGCTATCCAGCAGCCGTTGTTTCTTGTCGTAAGTAACGTAAAAGATATTTTGCCTGGTATATGCGTCGCGCATTTTAATTCAAGTGAGCCATTTTCAACGTTAGTTTGTTTTACGGGAATTTGAATTTATTCCGTCAGCGTGACGAACAACGTTACTGTTGGCCTTGCAGGCCTTACAAGGGAGTTCGCCGTTCTGTTTCACATCTTTATGCGCATCACTCGATGTGGTAAACTACCACTGCTTCAACTAAAACATTCGACATTTCCTACAACTACTATGAACTATCATTACCTAGTAGTAGAGTTGTTTTTAGTGGTACGAACTCTGTGTAAGACCACTTGTCAGTAAGTGCTTGGCCAACGTATTGCAGAGGAACACAAATATGCTGACATACTATTACTGTTGAGTTCCGTTCAGTACTAGGAAGGAAGCACGACGTTAGAGCCGCGACATCAGAGCCTTATGTAGACCTTATGGTCCTGGTAGATGTAGCCTCTCGTAAAACGCTACCATGCCATCGCTCTCAGCAAAATCACGTATTTTCGGCTAAACAACACCGCGGTACGATATGGCCACCCAAAGGAGTGGAAAATAACTCAACGCGAAGGGTTATTTGAACTGGCCAACCAGACATGAGCTTTTGCTACGATCTGCATATTCCAGCTTTACTTTCCACCTTAGTTCTATCCAGTTTCTTCGTTGACCACTCCCTCAAGCCGTCACAAACATGTCGAGCAGACCAGAGCAGGTCTTCTTTTCTAGCTAGACAGGTCGCTTATATACTTAAAAGTAACTATTTTAGGAGGGCCAAAAATCAACTCGGTCATTTGGGCCGTCCGAGACAGCGAATTACGTATCATGACAAAAATGGGACCTGCAAATTTTATGGAATTGAAATTGAATATGCGTTCAGCACTGTGTAACTTGACGCAAATGGGAATACAGGAAATGAATAAGCAAACGATTACGGGTGGTGTGTCCGGTAGCTCACTAGAATCGATATCAACAAACGTTTACCTAACGGCAACGTAACTGTGTACAGTTTAGTATCTCTATGAATATTCCTGCCATACGGAGACACGGTGCGTTGAAGGTACAGCGCCGTGCATAATTTAGTCAATCCTTTTGAGGAATTTTCATACAAGAAAGCTTCTTGATCCTTCGATTTGTCACGAATTTACGTTATATCCCTTTCGTGAAATGCGTTTAAGTGCAACCCGCCCTGGCGGTTCAACGATACCTAGGCACTGGGCGTGCTTTCTAACATCGCACGAGCAAAGACAAAGTTGTGAAGGTGGTACATCTACGCGATGCGTTCGTTTTTGTCGATACCCGTCCCATTCTATTTACTAGGCAGGGCACATTTATCCATTTCAGTATATAGTAGACTCCTCCCTAGTAAGGGCCGAGATTTGGGCCCCAAAATATAGGGCAAAGCTCACATTCTCTAACGATGCCTTAGAACATCTTACATATATTTCTGCCTGCCTTAAATAAGATATCACTCACGAACAGCTCACTGTTTTTTCTTGCGCACGCATATAGTCTTGGTTCAAAGAACCACCATCGGTCCATAGTCATCGGCTCTGAAGGGGGCTCCTCTCATTTGTAGATCCCATACTCCACCTAGATAGCCCGGATGATTCCGAAATGGATCGGCAGCATATACAAGCCGAACCGCTGTCATTCACGCAACTACCCCTCTATGTTTAGCCAGCTTTGTACTAGCTAATACATGCCAATGGTGGCAACGCATGCTATTATTGCGGGAGAACAATTGACTACGGTTACACTATTGATACATCGCGTATACATGCACTATTTTGTGATTGCGGCGGCTCCATCTCTTGTTCATCTACCACCTGTGAACGCATGCGTGTTACATATGTAGGTAAAGATTCCACACCACATGCAGATGTCTGTTTCTATATGCGCTCTCCTTTGCGCGGTGTATACTCAGCCTACAAAGTTGTGAGAAACGTCAAAGGACATCAGAAGAGCATTTGCAGGCTCTAGCTGGGTCGCCACGCTTAGTGCTCGTTTCCTGCAGCTCAATCGAATGGTAAGCCGAGTGATTCGGAAGATGGTGTGGGTTGTACCAGCGGGTTCTTCCACGCAGAGTTCGCCTGGGCGAAAATGCATCACCCAGACAACAGCTGCGTCCGGGCGGAATTTAGCTGCCGTACAAACTCATAGCACTGAGTGCGTAGTGTAACCTTACAACCGTCATCACATTAGACTCTCACTGCTTTGACGGCCCCGCCATCGCAGCTGTTCCCGCCGCTTTCTCCCGGTCTCGTGAGGCCGTATTGGCTACACACAATCACGGGATTGAAGGAGATCCCTAAGCCCGTCGGCACATTGGTGGAGGATTTAGCTGTAAACGAATATTTGTATCGTAGATTTATATGCCAGTACGTTAGGTAAGCACCTGTAAACGTCGGATTCGTGCAGAACGGACTCTAACAGGTCCTCCGACAGTACGGAGCAGGCAGACGCTACCCGGTAGAGTTCAGGAATGAACCCTAGAGAAAAAAAAAGAGTCGGCTCAGTTGTCTGAATGTGAAAGCGGGCACGTAATAGAGCCCATGTAAGACATATGATTGTTAATCCCCAGTGTTAGATCTTGGATCAGATTGCATTCTATGTGATGTGCGTGTTAAAAAAAAAATGACCCGCACGGTGCCCGTTTAATGTCTGGGCCTTAGCTTCATCATACGTTAACTTCTGCGGCTCAATGTATAAATAAAGCTTCACAAACAAATCTAGTGAATGTATGAGACTTTCAAGCAAAAACAGTATAACGGCCATTAAGTGGATTCTCGTAGTCAGGAATGGATCGCTTCACTTGTCAAACCACATTCGGATTTATCAGACGCACTCTGATGTCTATGACTATGCTGCTTAGCATCGGATCGTCATCAATAGGTCTGTTTTGTATGACGTCGATTCAAATAGTCAAAAAGTCTAAACTAATTTGATAAAATAAACTATAGAGTACAATTCGAGGGAACAAACACCCCTTGGTGACACAGCTTATATAACAGCTAACTTTTCTATGCAATAGCACGCCTTTTCCTATGTCTCCTTCTATTCGACGTTAAATACAGCCTATTGTCTTCGTCCGTACTTTCCAAGCATCTTAAAACAGTGTGAAAAGCACGTAATTGATTGTATGAATACGTGCAGTCATTGGCCAACTAAATAAGGCTACCTAGGTATTTCTCACTTGTCGGCTTTAATCGACAATATCTCCACACCGAAACTAAGCATCTGTTTTTTATGTATGCGTTTTTTAATGTGAAAATTGCCTCGCTATGCGTTCCAATCACATGCGCACATATTACCATACTGTCGCCAAGGGAGCGTTTCTAAACTGTTAAGGACGGAAAGACACTTGATGAGACGTGTGGCACGTAGCTGGTCTTTACCATGGGTCTGAGCCGGTTTTGTCTTTTTGCGTTCATGTAGAAACGTGGCCAATTCGAGATCTGCTATAGCAATTATCGTTACCCTCATCTACCCTCGCTTCTGTGATCAGTGGTTAATTTCAAGTGACTTTCAATAATTTTCCTGCTTTTGTCACTACGCATGACCTCGCAACGGAACTATGAAAAGGTTCCACAAAGAAGTAGCGCATTCTAATAGCTAGCCTTATGCAATAAAAGCGATCACACAGAGAGATCGCTAGGTGAGTCGAAATGCGCAGTTGACGCAATGTAGCCCAGAAGGGGAAAGATAAGGTGCCGCGGTCAACAAGACGCATAGGCCACAAAGACTAAAACAGAGCGCAATACAGCAAGAAGATAAAAATCATTTTAATCGTACTACGGTCATTATAACGATTTGTCAACCACCGACAAGACGTGAAGTCACTGTATCCATAAGGATCCTCTGACGTCACCAAAAATCGTGCCTAAAGTCAGTAGCTTTAACTGCCGTAAAGCAGCCGACAACACTTGGCCAAGCTGCGCGTAGAACTAACTATGCGCGCTCAATGGCTTGAACAGTTCCAATGTTAGACAATTAAAGACTGGAAACGTTTCTGCTTTTCGAATGAATCGTATCTTGAGATTTTGCATAGCAATGCACAACGCATGTACAGGCGTTCTGGCGGACGATTCTATAAATCCTGTGCACTCCGACAGGTGAAAAATCCGCGCAAGATCATGACGCAAATTGTAGTTTCCATGTATAATACAGAAGCCTTACATTTCTTAAACGCGACTATGAAAGAACGACAATACGGTTGGGTATTTCAGATGAAAATGCTGCCCTTATTACTTCCTTACTTATTCCTTGATAAGAGTCTCTGATGTGTTTATCGCTAATGCTGTTTTAATTTCGCGATAATCTGGAAATTCACTTGACTTGACACAACTGAAAACACATGACATTATATTAAAGCGAAAGTTAGGCTTGACAGGAGATCATAAACATCTCGATACGATGCTCTAAGTATGGGCCCAGGATTCACTTGTGACGGAGATGGTGCCAAGGTACATTTGGAGCAGGCTAAATCAAGTTGCAACAGTGATCGTAGCCGGGGGCAGTTCAAAAACTAACCCCATTACGTACCCTCTTTTTCATAGCAGTTTGAGGATGCTCCTTCTGAAACAGTGACGTCACACGTACTTTTACAGAAAAGCAAACGGACAGCTTTCACAGAAAAAAAAAAAGCATAAAAACGCGTAAAATTATTCAGTTTGTGTGTGAAGGTATCTTCGATCAAACTCGACAATGTCCGAAATTGCTAAGTGGTATTATTTGATTCGCTAATGATTGTACGCGTTCTTATATGGAATTACGTGATTGTCACACTACCTGGAAATATCTGGAGAGTGTGGGCGAAGAAATCAGCCTGCATTTAACGTCCAATAGAAGAAGATAGGAGAAGACGCGTGCCATTGCATCGAGCACTTAAGCACGTAAGCTATAGGTGTTAAAGCCATCTTTCGTGAAGCGGGTGTGGCAAGCTGCGTCATCTGGTCCGTGGCTCTGTTAATTCTTAGCTGTTCCATTTCTGGTCTATTTATCTCGAGGTCAAATAGTGTGTCAAATACTGAGACACTGAGGGCTTATATACTTCAGGCATCTCGAGAAACTCATCGTTCCATTCGCAAGCATTAGTTATTTGATTACGGCGTTAAGACGAGCGGAGAAAACGTCGTTGGTGCTACGGCACACTGTTTGTCAACATGAAGTGCCCAATCCATGTCAGCATGGCTTCCAGTTCGAGTTCCACATTAGTCTATAGGGCTATTATTCTTTACTTAGTCACTGCTCTCTGTATATTTCTTTGCCGTATATCATTTCGCTGTAGTATCGATCAGTGGCTATTGGGGTGCCAGGTCCTGCTTATATAATCATTATCTAAACTCTAACTAGGAAGCAGCACTTTGCTACTCTGGACCAAAAACGTCATGTATACTAAATCGATTGTAAATTCGAGATGTATGTCAACAACTTTAGGAAGCTTTGATGGCTTCGGCAATAAGAGACCGTGCTCACGTTCGGTAGAGTTGCTGCTAGTTCTCAGACGCAAATAATTTGTTATTTTTTTAAAAAATGAATTTCGTAAACCAATGCAGTCGACAATGTCATATATTCGCCAATCTACATGAAATGTTTTTTAATTCATTTTACCCTTAGATTCCGACGATTAGTTTTTAGGTAGGTGACTGTGCATAGACGGCCTGTCATTTTTCTATTTTAAATAGGCCAACGCGACTTACCATGCTTCACAGCACAAAAGAACTCGTCTCCTGGCGAGGTCTTTGGTTTTTTCCAGGCCTTAGTCGGCGACGACTAGGCATGAATGCGGAATGGGCATGTGACGCATGCCTGCGGAGTAGAGGGCCTAGCAACCTCAGCTGCTTCACATCCCCAGTTTTACCCCGGCTTTAGCTCAGTGGCTTTGAAGTGAGTGATGAATAGCCCACACTTCATATTTTAGACTTAACCCAACCCACTTTGCCTGTTTGCGACAAGATACCATGAACAAGGCTACGTATCGTGTACGTAACCAACACTCAGATAGCCCCCATCCAGATCTAGACGCATGGTCAATCCACTATACTTTTCCTTCACTGTCATCGTCTGCCTTCCTATTAAAGAAGCTTTTCGTGTCGATCCGGAAAAGTTTGGCGCGGTCTGCTTCATCCACCACGCTCCGTGAGGGCCATAGTCCGTATTCAACAACACGGTGAACAAGGCACGCCGGGTGTGTCGTTAGTCACAACGGGCACTGCCACAAGCGGTCTGTGGTATACAAGGCCCTGCTACAGCGTATAGGCGTAAAGATCGGCACTCTGAGGAGAAGCTTTGGATGATGACAGAGTTACAAATGGAACCAGTTGTTGTTGTGTAACCGTTGTTGCTCGGGCAGTGCCACGTTCTATTGAGCCTCGCTGCCGCAGGCCACGACAACTCGGTGATCCACACAAGTGGAACTGTGTTAGTGGAAATCCGGCGAATGGGAGACTAGAGACCAAAGAGAGCGGGGACGACAGTTGAAGAACACCGGTTCCATTCATGAAGTTGCGAATTGGGACTTGGGATTTGTGCGAGTGGGTGACTGAACGCTTGGGCGATAATCTTTACTTCTGACACTGAAAGAGCACCAGACAGTTGGTTGAAAAGCAAGCAGCGCTATGGAGCAACAATTCTATGGAGGTCGAGCAGATTTTGATTAGGTAAGGAGGAAAAATGTAAATATATATCACGAACTAATCATAACACAGCAGCCCGCTGTACTAGTAGACTATACTCGTAAAATGACGCGACTTTGTTAATAGCTCTTTTTCTCGCAGTAGTTTATCCATAATAACATTTCACTTATATAGGAAACATAAGTTGTAATATACATTACAGCTTATGTGAAAGCAGGTTATACTAGAATATGAATGTACGGAGCGATTTACAAGCGCGCTAACGCGCTTAAGGAAACAGAAGACAGGGCAGCGCTCTGACTGATATTGATTATAGGGTTCTTTGCAATGTTGGCAACGACAATCTTCCCCTGGTCTGTAATAACCAGGTCTGACAGATAAAATGATGAAATCTGTGCACCCAATGTCTAGTCACAAAGTGCTGATTATTCTTCCATTCTTTCTTCAATCTGGGTTGGTCATCGCACCGATTCTGTAGAGATTTGAATCTTACGTTGCTCATTTCTGATACCTATTTTCGGATGAAATGTCAATATAATAATATTTTCTTCAAGGTACACTGTCACCTCAGCCTATAACGATTACAAATAGTCAGGTTAGTTCCTGGTTGAAATGTGGTCACCCAGGGCGGGCTTAAGGAAGACTGGCTTTATATGGTCAAGCTCGCGTGACTTGTTCGCATTCTAACGGCGGTCCGCACTACACCCAAACTGAACTTTTCAAGTCAAAAACAATCAACGCTGTTTTTGACGGGGGTTTACGTGTATCTTCAATTGTGCTAGCACAGCCTTTCGCCTACTTGGGCAATAGCACCGTCATATTTATATAAGTAAAGGAGTTTATGTATTAGGATTATACAATGAGACTCCACGCTTGTTAAATATTGCAACTAGAGGACCGCCGCGGAGAAATTTCACTGCTTCAGCCTTTTGCATGTTCGGTTTGAATTTGAGTTCATCGACATATTTTTTGAAAGTCGTCAGTGCTTACTGGCGGTAGACACGAGACTGTCAGAAGTACAGAACGAGATTTACCAATGGGTGTCGCTTCTTGATCTCGCTCGTTAAGTCGTTCATGACTGCTAAGAACAGTAATGAACTTAAACGATTGCCTAGGGTCACCCCCAAGATTTGCCCAAAGAGGTCAAGTTCAGCGACTGCCATTTTCCAGAATGACTTTATTTGGCTGGAAAATGTCTCTAAACAGCTCCACGACTCCTGCTCAAGCCAGCTTAAAAAGCGCTGAGAAGCCGTGTCAGATACTGCTCGAGAATAAACTGCAGAATGTACAAGTATTAATGCGGACCGCTGAGTGTACGCTGAACTCATCTGGGGGGAAATGCTGCGGTGGAAAACTGTGCTGCTCTTCTGAAATAATACGCTTGAGTTGAATATATCACAAGAGAAAGTTTTTGAAGAGCTCAGACAGCAACACCTCGTTTCAGCAATGCCCCGCTACCTGAAAGACTCTTCGGGTCTCCTTTATTTTTGGGAAACGCTGACAGTATAATTTCTATCGGAAGTTGTTTCCATTCTATTGGAACATTGTCATTCCTCATCACGCGCATTAAAGAGGACTATTCAGCCCAGAACTAGGAAGAAGACCTGTTGTAAATGCTTATTGCGGATTGAGTTAGAACCGTCGGCTCTGTTTCCCCAAAGTTTGTCAATGGCGTCCTGTATTATTAAAGCTTCTATCAAGCGCGTCGTGTAGTGTAAGCATTAAATGATCTCATACGGCTGTATGAACTGTAAGATTACGCGGAACAGGATCTGGATTGGCCAGTGTACTCCTGACGTGTTTGATAAAAGGGCTTACTTTGGCCAGGCATGCTGCTTCTGTAATATTGCCTTCTTCTGTAAATAGATGGATATGAGCTTGTATTTCGAAACAAAGGCAACAAGGAATGATCCACAAAGTTTTATCCTAATGCACGTGAAAATTCGACTATAGCCTTCAATTGTTGCTGAGGGTAAACTTTTTCGGACTCTAAAGACACTTTTCTTGAAGTTTTTATATTTGTATTGTCATTTGAAAATACACCCTACAACTTAATATGAATGGGTATAAAAAAGAACTTCGTTGCACAAGGGGTTATATCGGCATTGTGACACCTTTGGTAGCCGTCCATTGAATTTGGTAACCTTACAAACACCCCTTAGAAGCTACCGCTACAACAGCCAGCCGATATCAATAAACTGTCGAGCATATTGAAGTAAGACCATCTAAGGTGAGGATTATAGTTGACTTATTTGTAACTTGTTGTAGATGGCTACCGCATTTATCAGCGTTCATTGTTGCTATAGCAAAAGCATTTTTCCGATAACTATAAAAGCCTAAATGAATAAAAGTGATGTCTGTAGTCCACTCGTGTGTGTGTGTTTACATAACGCAGAGGCGCTCCGGATAAAGCTATTGACGTAACATGAAATACTATTATACTTTTATAATTTGCGCATCTTCTTATCTCGATTTAGTCTATTAAAAAAGCGAGGAAGATGAATGATAGTCAGTCTATAAGCAAGCATCTATAAAACATTCGCCTGGACCTGATAAACAGTAACTTAGGCTGTAAAACTCAACAATGCACATATAGCGGAATCTATATCTCCTTGTGTCGGTCATTAGACAAGCTAAACAGCGTACGAACTAAGACTAGAGAAGGCTAAACTACTGCAGTACCAGATGTATTTTGAAGAACGCGATTGTGTATACGTCTCAATATTATTTTCGGGTTTCAGCATATAAGTGCTCCTTTCTATATAAAGATGATGGATATACGACTCGTTATCATGAAGGCCATGGCATTCGCAAGTTGCTTTTATTTCCACATATACATTGGTACTCTGCTATGCTATGCTTACGCTTCTGTTGAGAACTGTATATCCAATAGATCATTAGAGCCTAATCTGAACCAACGCTATCTGTGTACCTCATATGGCTTTTCGCAAGTACTCGTCATGCTCGATCTTATCGGCAAACCGTTCTTCTTAAAGACTTCGAGGCGGACCCGATTAAACACCTGTTCGATTCTCACTATGATCCTATGCACATCGTGGGCGCTTATACACATACATGTGAATGGTAGATTCTTTACTAGCGGTTTCCAAAAAAAAAACATCTTTTTTACAGGGGCGTTATAATATAATTTCAAATTTTTTGTTTTTAGCCATTTTGCTGTTATTGTTTTTTTTAGTCAGGACACATAAAATTGTCTAGCCGCTATAAGATGACTAATTTTCGTTTATTCTCTCGTCAGTTGCTTTTTACGATACTTAGTTTTGCTAAATTGTTGTATTAGAAGCAAGCAAGCGTCGGGTTCGGTATAATTGTCACGCAGTAATAAACTGCGATAATAATACCATCACAAATATAATATAATCTTATTATAGAAATAAGACAAGTTGTATGCAATAACTCTCCAGTCGAGGCTTATTTCGATCTGTACGTTTCACAGGAAAGACAAAGGTGTAGTTTTCATGGTACCATAAGACTGGATCAAGAACCAATTGTATACGTATAATGTACATCTGTTAAATGGGAGATAGCACAGCTTTCCACATAGCCAGATAGCCACAAATAATTTTATAATCATTATATATAGAAAAAGTAAAAAAGCTTAGGTGCATCCTAAATGAAGCAGATCTCTTGAAACCAATATTTCATGCATAAGACACAATTAGATGCGTGTTTTGTTTTTAATACCATGATTCATTTGTGTCTAATCAATTCTCAACCTCAAAATCAGCTCTGAATATTCTCAGATAACTCTGTGTGGTCAATTAATATTGGCCCTCACACCCCTTTAATAAAATTTACCACTTAGAAATACAACGCACTATTTCTAAAAAAAAAAAACAACTCTTACTACAGAGCTTTATAAATGAAAAACCCCACGCACGGAAGCGAACAAGGAGACTCTGCAGTGATGGACACACATATCGTCTGAATAAGAGCGCACTTTCACATTATGCAAATTTTAGGATCTACACCTTTAATGCATATCTGTGTCAACAGCTTTGATACCTCACGATACAAAAGTAATTAAAATAGATTGACAAAGCTCGTCATGCCAACATTAATATCTGGGTGGCCTTGGACCATCAGTTCAACTGAAGAATGGCGCTTCTCCTGTGCCTGTCACTCCATGTTGTCGTGTCATTTTCAAAGAGTGCTCAGCCTGCACTTAGCAATGTGCTTAGCATTTTCGGCAATCTCGTCTGATAGGCCGCGCTGCTACTAGCGAAGGGGACCTCTCACTTGGGCACGCCTTTTTTGCCTGCGATCTGCAGCTCATTGCGTATACGACGCAAGTTGTCGTTTCTTGGTCTACATAAAGCTGGACCCTGGCATCCATGTTCTAAGTAGATGCTGGCCATACCTGCGCATATTACACCAGCATCTAGACTTCGCAGAAGGTCAACGATAGTTTCTAGCAAAGTTGTCAAATTTCTCGTTCTGTTCTTAGGTTTGTAAATCCGGATAGGGCCACGTACACATAGGCAGTACATATAATCGTTTGTAATCGGCAGTTGTCCAACCAATGCTACAACAACAGATCCCTCCCACTGTGACTGCGGCTGTTTTTACTACTGGTTGTACAACTAGTACTATTTCCCTTAGTGATCCTTTCTCACTAGTGTCGTTCTAATTGTTGCAGATTCCCTCTAGAACAGAGACTCAACGAGCCTTGTTTGTCCTTGTTCTTTCGTCGTGGCACCACGCCCATTATCCCTGTTATTTTCCTTCGTTCTGGCGGCTAAGGCTCAAACAGGCTAATTAGCGAAACAACGTTGGTACGGGAGGGAGGCGAACATTAGGTAGACAGGAAGACTCCTGAAGGACGACGCCCTATTAGACTATCGCCAGGATCGTTGTCACTGTAGGATACTGAGTACCAGCGGTGGATATATTATAGCCATCGTAAGGCACAAGGACAAAGGCAAACTGAAGCAGCAGCTGCTTCAGGTCGAGAGGCTTAGCTAAGTCCCTTTATAGATCTGATGTAATGCCCTTGTCGACAGTGAATAGCCCCGGTCAATGGGGTCGACAAAGCGCAACAAAGGTAACAACGATTAAATATTTTAGTCGAGTACTATACTAATTATAATTACATGAATACTTGATAGGCTTAAAGGTAAACTTTCAGTGAAAGTTCTCATTTTGATACTGACAGCCAAACCGCGCATTCCTACTTCTCTCTCGCTGGTATCTTCAGCAGTCATGCCATTTCAATACTAAATATACCATTGTCTTTAGTAAATCTTACCTTTTTCAAGGTTAAACTTGCTTTTCTTAAGGCAAAGTCGTTATCGACGGAATTTTATGGGTAGCGTTTCTAGATGTTCTCAGCCTTTTTGGCTTCCCGCTTTTTGCCTTTTATATTGTAAGTCGGAAGGATTGAGAAAAGATGTTATATTCCACGTGTCCGGTCCTTCGATGCTGTCTGCGTGTATTTCCGTTCTGATCTGCATCGCATTTTGTTTGTGGCTGGTCTGAGTCTCACTTCTGCTTTGTGTCCGAATTCAGGCTTCTCATTCTTGTTACTTGCGATCCTTTAGAAGTGCAAATCTATTTCCCAGTCCACTTAACATACTTTCTAGTCCTATTTCTTTACCTTGGATATCGTATGTACGACTTGGCAAATTCATTGTAATGATGGAATAGATCGTTTCATATGCCTGCAAAAAAGAACTGGTTTTATCATGACAAACAAAGCCTCTGAAACTAGACGCTAACTTAAATATTCAGAACGCTAAAAATCTATGATATACAATAGTGCTTTACGACGTGGAAAAGTTCTCGTTTTGAATCTAGCACAAAACCAGCAATCAGTTATTTACCTGACTATCAGATCGCCTTAGAATAAAAGGAAAAGCCCCTGCGTTATTCATCTCTAGCATCTGCTATTTCCAGACTAGCTAACAATCTCCTGTACCTAAAACAAACTATACCAAGAAAATGGTCAACGTCCTCCATAGTTTTACTCGCAGTGTGATATCCTGTTAAAAGTTTTAATAGATTTAAATAAAAGCAAACTAAAGAAAACTTATAAACAAAGTTACTTACATAATGTTATATAAATTGATCATGATTAAATTCTATTTTTTACGATCAATGTTCCTCCATGACTACTACACAACTTTATTCAAATGAAATTGAACCTTCCGTCTATAACATCGATTACTTTTAATGGATCCTGTGACATTCCAATACTGCACACATTCTTGTAGTACCCTTTCTATATTAGCTCAGAAATAGTGTGTGAAACCCACATTTTATGTAACTTGTACACAGTTATAAACTTACAGACAGTGCCTGCTGCGCCTATTTTAACTATTAGATAATTAGCCCGCCCCCACGAAACGGGCGGTGTCCTATTTACATTTAGCAAGAACCGAATTACTCACACGGCAGGCCTCTCATATGGTTGGGAAAGCAATATTTTCTAGGAGGTTTGTGCAACACGATACCACATATTTAGTCTCTCATAAGAAGCCCAAAGCAGAGAGTTACGTCAATTAACAGATACAGTATATTGCTTTAGAGGAAGCCTATTTTAGTGTGGAATTAATTCAAACTTTACACTGTTGTAAATAGAAGTGAATTTTCCTTTAGCTTCACACGAAACCTGCCTTTTCTCGGAGCTAATAGTCAATTCACAATAAGAACATTTCTAGGATCAACAGGTAAATCCGCTTGCCTAACAAACCCTGTTCCCATAGGAGTATTTTTGCCTACATAGTGTAGCTACAAAACCCAAAGTAGCGACTACATAATCGACCAGTCGCTCAAATTTTTCATACAAAGCACCATGCGGCATAGAACACATGCGTGTAAACGCATTAGCTTTTGAGAAGTTGACTTCGTATAACATTTGCCTATTATTACTTACCGATTATCCTCGAAGTACGTACTATAAATAGTAATAATAGGGTAACAGCAGCAGCGGTCATAGTAGCAGAAGCAGCGGTTATTCAACTGCTGCAGTAATCAGCGAGAAGAAGATAAATGTAGCTCTCTTCGTTTGTATTGCTTCCTCTTCGTTCTGCTTTGCCACCACCTGCACTTTATAGCTTGGGTCTTGCGCCATGTTTATTTTGGCCACTCCAGAAGTAAAGCATAACGAACTGACAAGCAGACGGATCAGTAGGTTCTTTAACTGTCGTCTGACCAGGTCTAGACCGTACACATCCCCTGGGCGTCGTTCCGCAAACACTCTTAAACAAAAATGGATGGATGTGCGTTTACCTCACCTAAGAGCGACCAGCTGAACCAAAGAGTGGGGTCACTAAGGGATACGATGCTGCTGTAGTTAGTCGACGAGCTGCCATTGTACAAAAGGGTTCATACAGCAGATACCAGATAACAGTGATCACCCTATGGGGGGCAGCGTATGCCATGTTGGTAAGGCTTGGCTTCTATTCGCCTCTGCAGAACTATGCTAAACATTGGATCTTATCCCTTTTCCAGCTAGCCAGGCAATGAGCATAAACCGATAAAAGCAAAATGTATCTTCTTTACCTCATGAGCAGTCTTTCGAGGTTTGTAATAGAGTACCAAGTTATCGGTGTAGAGTAGCTGGTAATCAAAAAGGTATGTGTCAAGTGTCTAAAAAGGTAAGTGTTGAGCCGAAGCTATCTAAAGAACTTTTAAACCGTATAGATTAAGACACCTATTTTTTAGACAGACTTGTTCCGGGGCCCCTTAATAAGTACGAACTAGTGATTGATGTTACTACACAAGATCTAATTACCCATGACTTATTGAGAGAGCCGAAATTATACAACAAATTACCTTTATACTTAGGTTAAACATCTGAACCTTTTCGACAACGATGTACCTCAAGCGGGTTTTTTCTTTATAACAACTGCACAATTCTCTTTGGAGTACACCGCTTGAATTTCAGTCTGCCCTAGATTCAGTTTATAGAAAACCTATTATTTGCTTTCTAATCTTCAGTGTTTTCGTTAAGAGTTCATATCGCCGCTTTGACGCGTGCATACTGAGCCGACTGGGAGCGCATCATCCAGCGACCTCACTTTGGATGAAAATAAATGTAATCACTACGCATAGCTTTGCAACGCTAAAATATATTTTTGTCTCTTTTTGCAGTATTTTCTCACGAACTCAATATTAATTATAATTGTAGATAAAAAAAATCAGGCATCGGTTTTAAAGTTATTTAATTTATCAAAATAAAAAATTATTTGGACTCGCTAAATGGCCCTAGACAAACGGATAATTGGATCCGTATGCATGCTATCATTAATGCAATGTTATTTATTATTATTAGATGTTAGTCTGTGTCCTTACGCTTATTTAGGTGCCTTATCCTAAATTCGTTTTATTTTACCTAAGGTAGAAAGGCCGCATGTGCTAGCTCTTACATTTAATAGACATCCGGCCTTGTCCACGTCGGAGTATACAAAAGGTGGGAAAACGAGCGTACTAGCCATCATCTTGAAGGAGACACTTCGTCCGGCTGTAATCTTAATTTGACGCTAAATGTTAATACTGAATTTATATATTCGTATAGCGTTTTTAACGTCTTAATGTCGGCGATACAATTCGCTCAGCATAGAAGGAAGGAGTTTACTAATATAGACCATTTATTCTACTTGGCAGATACGTAAATAGGTAAAAAGGACTAGATGTATTGGCCTGCTTTGCAGCCAAAACCGAGTAAAGTGCGAAAAATGGCAATTCACCGCTGTTTCACTTCACTACTACTGTGCACGTCCTCGTCGCCAGCGTTCACGTTTACGTGCTGTACGTGCTGAAATGATAGCAACGCAAGCGATCTTCTAGTATCTAAGCTAGTCATATTAGGTTCATTGGTAATGATTAGTTGATTGATATCTTCTTCTGGTAGTATAGCTTGCATGCTTTGCATATACGCTTCGTTTTCAGTTCAGTTAGATAGCTGTCAACGATATACAAACATGCAAATATACATATAACAGCTATGCCCGGGCTATGAACAGATTGTATAAAGTTTCTAATACTATATTAATATTTTTTTGTAAAAACAACCTTACAGTACGACGATGTATTTTCGTCATCGTACCGGAATACACCTAACGTATAATTCCCAGTGAATATACATAGAGGCATTGTTCCTCATGGTATCTATAGTAGGACTATAGAATTTGTACAAACCCGTCTCAGCAGGTAGTAGGTGATGAAAGTCAGGGACTATGAATAATATAGACGATCTACTTTCGTTTGTTCCACGTTGATCCAAAGAAGCGATCGTTATAAATTTGCGTCCTTGTTGGTGAAATCCAGCAACGCGAGGGAAACTAAAACACATTCAAGTTACTCAGAGACAAGCTATGTGCCGGCCGAAAGGTACGTTAGCCTATTTGGTACTGAGAAGTGATATTCTAACGAGCTTTTTCAAGCCGAAGCGTTCATTCGATTCTTTTGCTTGAGGTTTCGTACGGCCAAGCCTGCCATATTACGTCGATACCATGTGCTGCTTTTAGAGTCGCTCCAAGCTGCCACCCTGTCTGCTCATCTGCACTTCAACAAGGCTCCTAGAAATACGAATTCTCTCAGTACATCTCTCGACAGTAGGAAAGAGAAGGTCTTAAACTTTCTCTTTAAGACAGCTCAATGGCTTGAAGTTCGCCCAAACCATTGCACTCAATCTCGAAACTCCACTGTCGTTGACGGCCTTGTTGTCTCGCGGAGCCGTTGTTATCTGACTGAGCACAATAGTATGTCTGGTACAGTCATGTAGGGACCTCTACCTTTGCGAGCGTTATAAACACAGCATTCGTAAGAAAAATGTACAAATGCCACGCTACATTGGGTTTCCTTGTAATAATGATAAGGTAGTGCCAATTAGAATCGCAATTTTTTTTAGCAGAACCATTCGTGGAACAGCGCTGTACAATAGGACACGAGAATTAAAACGCTCTTATAGTTTTCGTTTTGTATTCCGCCCGACCCATCCACGTCGTTGGAACGAAAGCCTTTTAGCGCTTGCAACACTTCGCGGACTGAACACGTCGTCATCAAAGACATCCCGTTCTCATTCAAACCCGTACTAAAATACGTAGAGTGCATTGTTAGAAACTGCTATAGTTTGTAAAGTACATACGAGCGGATTTGTCAGTCACTAGAAATGTGGTAATAAAGCAAGCAGCCGATTTACTTTATTCAGCTTCCCTGGAAAAAAAATTCCTCTTACTGTTCCAAATCTCTCATGCTGGCCGGCATTGCTTTTCGAGCTATTTAGTATTTTTCAGGTATCATATAGCGTCAGTGTCTATTCTTGGACGAGCTAAGTAAATGGTACATTGAATAATGTCAGCTAGATTGTAAGCATTGTTTACTGATCACGCTTTGCACCAAAATTACCTCATGAACATTAGTCAGCAGCGTCCGGTCGAAGGCGTAAAAGTTGTCTCCTTGAGATAAGAAAAAACCGTCTGCACTTTTAGGTCAATTTCGACAGACACATCTCCTTGCTGACGTTCTGCCCGAGAAGGATAAGGATTCATCTTCTAACGTTTGTTCTCTATAGGCCAAAAAATCATTGATACCAAGCTTAGATTGACCGTCAAGTGGTGTTTCTCTATTAACATAGGCCGAAATACTGTCGTAAGATTCGAGGCGGCAGTGTAATTGTGCATTAAATTTCTGGCCATCACGATTGGTGACTCGTAGTGGGTTAAGAAGGTTTTAATTTTACTAACGAGCCTGTCTATCAATGACAAAATCAGTTCGTTATTCATAGAATTTACGTATACTATTGGGTCCGGAAAACCCACGTTATTCTCGACTAAATACATTAATAGAATAAGGCCGACTTAGTAGTTGCAGAAAACTAATACCCTGTTACTGTGACGGCCGGAACTTGCTCTTTTCTTGCAGGACGGTGTACAGATTAATAACCTTTAAGCTCCAAAGGGAGGTTGCTGAGGTCTTCATCAACACTATAAATATCGGCCGTATATAAGGTATTTGATACGAATAGTTTCAGGGTGTTGGAGTCCTGCGATTCCGTTATACAATCTTCAGTGCCTCGCTTGACCCTGCCTTCGTCCCCCTCCCCCCCCCCCTGTAAGCAAACATGGAATAGGCTAGTAATTGGACGTTGCCGAAGTTGGGTGAAGTCTCGTCTTCCGTGCGGTGAGTGCTTTGTTTCGGATATCTTCGATCGTTAGGGAATGAGCCAAGCAATCTACTCTTTGGGCATTGGTAGCTCGCACTGAAACCTACGGATGTTTTAATCATCCATTTGTGATGCCTGGCCCCACGCTGACTCAAAAAAAGCTTGCTTCTTAAAACTGACTTACAGCCTCCGTTGATTATCGCAGGGAAGACTAGCGTGGTGCACTGTCCCCTTTCACTGGGTACCTAGTGTCTTCTGTTGACAGTTCTTCCTTGCCAGTTTTTCTAATCCTCGTTTCTATAAGGCTTAAATTTTCCGGTAATGTTGTAAGCGATCCTCTGGCTACCTTTTTCTAGTAGCTGTATTATTTGTATGCCTAGTACCTAGTAGAAATTTACACAAATTTGGTAAATGATGCGCTCTGTTGAAAATGTAAATTATTATCTCAAATGGCACACATATCTTAAAGGGTTAGACTTTTTTTTTAAGAAGGTATTACTAATCACTTGCGCTGTTATTGTTACTTGTTTATAGAGGCGGTGTTAGCGCAAGGATCGCCAACCTATATTGATTACAAGGCAGCTGAAGCCGACCTACAAAAATGCATCAGAATAATTTTTCCCACTCTATATATACATATATTTTTTAATAGCTGAAGTGCTGAGCGCGCTTACCAGAAGGTAGAATATTGCAAACATAATGTCGGCCTATGCATATACATGTCGACGTAATGCAGACGAAACGTCAATGTAATGGTATCGTTACTATGTCTTCAGACACTGTGCTGACGGATTAGGACCCCCTAACGTTGTTGTCGTCTGGTGGATATCTTTTTGGAGGATGCGGTTTATGTGAAACTCGATCGAGCCGTATGCAAATTGCATCACTCTTGAGAGAAGACTAACGCTAGCTCTTGCTTGGCCTTACTTCGAAGTTTTTTAAAGCATCGGTAGTACGCTACGACAAAGCGTTCCAGGCAAATTGACTTTAGATTACGGAACAATTGCTATCATAGTGGTAGTCTTCTGAGCTCCAAACAGACGTTTACATAGGGAATCCCCCCCGTCGCTTTATGCGAGGTATGGGCAAAGGTAATTCACACGGATAGCGTTTATCCTCTTTTTATGCCTTTCTCTATCCTCATTTTACTTTCCATGAGACACGCTTTGAAGCAAAGCTGACCTATATCTTGTCAGTCAGTTTTCCTAGAATGTCCTTAGCTGACTAAACCCTAATAGAGTCCCGCAGTCGCAGTAGAGTGCAGGCATAGTCTCTACAAAGACAGCTGGTCTTGGTAGTCTGAAAGGGGCAATTGAAGCAGGGGAAATGGCACCGCCTTACAAACAGCCACCACTAGCACCAAAGTACCATCGCCACCGTCGGGCGTGACATCAAGTTGTCAAAAAGCTTTTAGAAGTTTTAAGTAAGGTTGGTAGCAGCCTGCTGGCAACTGGCCGTTGGACATCATTTGCTTTCTTACTGCACTTGCCGCACAGTGAAGGTAGCGTTACAATGATGGAGCTCTGGTGACGGTGGTAATACCGTGGGCGAAGCCATCGAGACTGCTTAAGAGCCTAACAGAGAGTGGAAGACCAGGTGTGCTGAAGTAGGGAGCAGTGCATCTGAAGAGTTCATAACTGACTCCAAGAAAAAGTTCGTCATAGGCGTTCAGCTCAGTTCAACTAGGTCAAGTCGAGGCCTCTCCGAACGTGTCTCCCGATAGTCGTTCGAATCACAGCGTAGAACTTACGATAAGACATGAAGGCAGGTGATTCCATCATCGGTGACACCTTGCCACCTATGAGCCATGCAACCCCAGTGTAAAATTTGCTGATCGAAGAGATACACATGGAGCTCGTGTAAGATGTCCAAAATATATGTGCTGTGTGGTGCATGCCATACGTAAACATACATGGGCGACGAGAATCGTTTAGAGCGGCTCTGACAAGGAGCTGTATAGACTAACGACCTTGCGAAATAACTATTTTTCCCCTGACAGAGTCCTGAAAAGCCAACACGTAAGCTTGAAAGAATGAGTCCTACAACTAACGTAGCGCTGTCAACATTTCGCCGGACTAAAGGCTGTTCTATCATACTAAACTAATTGAATCAGTAAGGCCAGCAATGGACATACCGTAACTACGTGTGGAGTAAGTTTGAAAAGCCACTATTTACACGAATCAGTTAAATGTAGACATGTACGAAATTTGCTATAGAAGAACAACGTAAACTCCAATGGCCGGTTGCCTGTTGTGAGCTGGATGTCCGAACGGTACCTGTATTCCTCAGCACGGCTAATACAGAATTGTCCTAATCAGACTGAATCGTAATGAATGACTAAAACGCCGAAGAACCGTTACAAACTACGGGTTTAATCTTAAAACATTGCCAGCCCCTAAATATCACACAGTGACTTTTCCATGCCAGTAACTCAGCGGCAATAGGAAATATCATATCCTGCGACTCATACAGTTCATGAGGTACTCTGCTGGGAGATAAGCAAGAATTTATTATGGTAAAAAAATGTATAAAATTACAACTATTGCGTGCTTGCTGTACACGCGGCATTCGTTATTGTATATAGGTCTAAAAAAGGTAGGTGGTTCAAATTGGGTCTTATTTATTTTTCAAGTTTTTTTTAAATTAATTTTTTATTAATTTTTTTAACTTAACATGGGCGTAGTTTGCTTTGAGCATAAATTAGATAACCATACTTTGCATGATCCCATTCAGTTAAATCAGAATCGAACTATACGATGGATAATTTTTTGGCCAGTGTTCGGTCTTGTTTCATTGTGACGACTTCTACATCTTTGCCATTTGTTTAATTCTTATTTTTTAAAATAAATATTAGGATTTCGGAATAATTTTGGGTTTTTGAAAACGTAAATCTAGGCAAAAATGACTTATTTTATTTGTCACAGGAAACATAGTTCGGGCTTTTACATGACAAGATCTTGCGCTGCTAGCTGTGTTTGCAGTAACGTTTACATATATTTCCAGCTGATCATTTCACTATTAAATGCCGTAGCTGAAATTCCTGATTTTTCTGGCAGTCTTACGATGATGATGAAAGCAAATACGTGGATAGAGAGACTCGAATACAGTGACTGATATGTTTTCATGTCCATGTTAACACTTCTATGAACAGTATTGTTTGCTTTAAGGAAGTTCTAACACAATATAGAATATATACTTAATCAATGAATTTTCGTACATGGATATTAGCATGTTGCCAGGTGCTTAGACAATAAAGGAGCAGTGTAACAGCTATAAGTTACATGCAATTACCTGCTTGTAACTTGAAGATCTAGAAAGCCTTATGGAGGGGTCCCCTAGCATTATTCTAACGTATCGATTGGTAGAGTCAAAGGAATTCTCAAGGAAACTATTTTTTTAATAAAACGATGAACCTTTTAAATGGATTTATCGTTCCCAAGCAAACATTCGGCAAGATAAGACATACACAGTATTGGTTGTATGAGTAACAACTGTCAAGCTCGTAAGTAATAATGGAACGCCAAAAAGAACTTCACATGCCTTTTCATGAATTCGGTCGTCGATCTCTGCACGCGCAAAGCTCGAGCAGCATCGGAACTAGCAATTCAATTAAATGCAGATTCACGCCGGCTTTCTGAGTGTCCGCCCCGTATGCTTATGAGAATATCGGGTATTCCTACCCGAGCTATGTCGAGCTGACGTGCTGGGCTTCTCTACGAGAAATTGCATATTTGCATAATTGCTTGTACTAACATAGCCATTAAAATGTCCTAATTATCGGTAAACTTGTTCTACTTACTTGAGAATCGGGTCCTCTATTATGACAGTCCATAACGAGAGCCGATCAAAATTCTATTCATTCAAGTTGCGAAAACTACTAAAATCTAGAACTTACTGATCTAATAGACGTGAACAACCAATGAAACCTGAACATTTCCGGGGTTCCGAAGAAAAAGATGGTGCAATAACGACAAAACTAAGATCTTTCATTTTAAGGCAACATCACCGAACCGGCCGTACACAATGCAACAGGCCTAACACAAATACACAATGACGATACGAGTATATTTTTCTAGCTTTCCATTCTAATCTTATCATAACTTAACTAAGTACGAAATAAAACTACGTATTTGGCACGGGCAGAGAGTACCGACTTTTACAAGGCTGCAACAATATCCGCTTGAAACGAACTCTTGACTAAATACTGACGTTAACGTGCCGTCTGCGTTGCCAATGGAAGCGACGTGAGTCGTAGATAGGGCGTACGTACTGCCAGGTTTGTACTCTTAGTGGCTGCTATATTCATCTTTCTTATACTCAACTTACTATACAGATCTTGAACTGCGACTATAGTTATTCATCTTTACCCACAACTAGCATATAGAAGCACGTTTCATGGAACACAACTATTTCTTTTTTTTTTTATTTATATATATATTAACTTTTTATATTCACTTTTGATAACTAACTATACGATGCAAATCGAACTAGAGCTTCCATTATTGTCACTCATTATTTTTGCCCCGCACCTACCATTTTGAATTATAAACGTTGACAGTCTGTATAATAACCTGCGGATGGTTTTAGTGATCTGCCAGTTTTATCGTTTAACAGAACTTTTCCCCAAGAAGCGACTGATTGTTCTCTGTGCAGGGTCCAGTACGACAACAACAAAATATTTTGTTTGGTCCATGCTTTCCTTAGGCAGACCTTTTATACAGACAACTCTAGATTTCGATAGAAAACCGTAGAACGTTATTTTTGTTCTGCAAAGAATGTCAAAATACGTCCTTGACACGCCAGCGCTTATAATTGGGTGCTTTACGTAAATGCAGCAACACGTACGTAAGGTCAATAGGCTAAGATATACTGTAAAATGATGTATGGTTAAATATCCGACCAATGTGACAATGACATTTAATCACTATGCCAGCGGCGCTCGAAATTAGGAGACATGTAGGCGTGTATGAGTCCTTGACACAAAAGTTAATGTATTGTAATATTTTTTTTACATGTATTAAACTTTCACATGCTATTATGTAGGATGATTTATACGAAAAAAATACGAGTTTTGCGTGCAGGCAAGAAGAATAGTTTATGTGCAATTCAAACTATCTGTAGGCACACAAACAGGGTTTGAAACAACATAATGGCTATAACGAAGCATAATGTGAAATGATATCCACATAAATAGCAAGTGATGCTACATTACGGCTATAATTACGCCCGAAAATATAGTTTCCTCAGTGAGCTGAACCTGGATTTTGCGCTTCTCTGCTGGGTTTCCAGGCTAATATATTGCCCCTTTAGTTTTGTTTTAGTGATCACACTGCTTGGGGATCCTCCCGCTTTCGATAGAGAAGTTTGACAAATGTATATCAAATGGCCATTTTTTAAACTATTAAGTCAAAGAATGCACCAAATATCGCCTGTTGTGCCACTAAGCTACTTTTCAATAAGCCAAAAATATGGTGATTGCTTACCACGTACAATCAAAAATGATTAAGTGTCAATTAAAGCGAGCGCGAAAATTCAAAATACGTCCAATGTTTAGCTATGCACGTTCGTCACGCATTTGAGCAGGTCCCCAAGATACAGAGCGCGAGCAAAGGAAACTCCAGCCCATGCTGTCTAGCCCCCGGCGACCTCAGGCGATTCTTATGAAACCCCCTTCAATACTCTTCGCACTCACCCGTGCTCAAAGACAACACTACATCCTACCATCAGTGCCGTCTTCGTATGTCCCACAGTCTCCTCCTAGCAACCTTGTCGCCCCTGGCACTAGGGCTTCCAATCTCTGTGATCCCCTGAAGCTTTTCTGATAACAGCGGTGATTGCCCAGCGCGCGCTGCTGTTGCCCACTCACCGCCGATGGATGATTCGCTGGTTCGTGTCGACGTTTTCTCTCGACTCTACCTCAATCACCCCTCCCTGGTTCGTATCGTTAAAACGAAAGCAGAAAGAGCCATCTATTGTAATACTAGCACCAAGCAGGCTTACTAGTCTGTTTCATAAACTCTTTCGCACTCTCTCCCAGTGTTATGCGATCATCTCTCGGATTTTCTCGAAGGATTTCATATATCCTGCGATCGCGCTTTTATTGAAACTTTGCATATAAGCATAAAAAATGATTGAAAGTTACGCTTATATATATATATAATAAAACGAATAAAAACGACTTTTTAGAAATTTAACAAAGGGATAATTGTTTTGTCATTGTGACGTGGCTGTAGGGTAAATAAATATGGATTGTCAACAAAAATCGACGCTTCTCGAGCTCGAGAATTAAAAATGAGGGTTCCGACTTTCCGAGTATGTCAAGCGATTTGTAAAACTTCAGTGATGTCAAACGCTTTCTAAGTGCACGATGTTTCAGTAAAAGAAAAAAATTGGGCTAAATTGGTCTAATTAGAACGTAATCGGGAAGAAGTACTCTGTTGTATGAAACCTAACGTAAAAACTTATCCAGCTGTGTTGCAGAAATAACATGGGTTATGCGTGTGATGCCTAATTTTGTCTTCGTTGTTCTTATAGGGATTAGGACCTAGTTTTAGAGCTTTAGATTTAACTAGTTTTACTACTATTTCAAACCGATGTACACCATCATGTGCACTGTGTTACTCTAGCCTATTAGGTTTGAACATGTGTAATGTGACTTTTCCAGCCGACAGAAAGCGCTGTATTTCATTTAAATTTTAACGACAACTTTTTACGACTTTTTAATCCCTCGCCCAGTTTTTCTATTCTCTCAAGTAGAAATCCCCAGATCTAGTGCTAAATAATATTTTTTAAGATCCTCTTCACTATGAAGTATACTGATACGAACTTCGCTTTTCAGTAACCTAAAAATTGAAAAATGAGGACACGAACGGGACAAAGACCGCGAACCGGGCGAACAAGTTACAACTTCATTACAGACTGGGGCAGCATGTATTGTTACCAAACGATTTCAGCAGAACGCCATGGTTAACAACTCAGCCCATTTTATGACGCATTTTATGGCAAGCGTTACCTCTTTCTGTATACTGAGATGGACACAACGATTGTTTCAGATTGAAACATCCCGTAAAAACAATCGATCTACTTGAAACCATGTTACCACGCTGACTGATCTCGCGGAGGTGTCATCAAGTGGCCGGCTTGAGCCGTGATTTCGCCATTCTCGATTTTTTTTGCAGATCTGTATGAAGGATGGCGTGCATCAAACAGCGCAGAAAATAATCTACGACCTGAAAGACCATGTTCATGAAGCGATTTCTAAAATTTACGCTGAGTCTTGCGATCTAAAATTGCGCTAAATAGATCTGGGTGTGGAAGCAGTGATTGAGAGAACATTTGAGTGTATATATTATTTTCCCTCTTATTTATATTATATATTGCCCTCCCTATTATATTAAACTCCCTAGGGTAAATAAGCATGAGAATAGAAACACGGATAAAAACTCGCATTCGTTTTCCATTCCAAGGACATGGAAGCAGACCAGAAACGTCTTCATTAACACGACCATCTAAAACAGTGATGGCTGTCAACCTAACAATAACCGACGAAAAAACTTGTATGTAATGGCACCGCATAAAAACTAAGTATTCTTCTCGAATAGTTATAATAGTAACATTTAAAATATTATGACCCCCTTTTTGAATATTTCAGCGTAAAATATGGTTTGCTTTCGTCTCGTTTTGGTAATGATTGCCTGTGGTACCAGAGTTTATAAGTGCATGTTATACGAGCCTTAAAGATGTTCCTCAGTTCTTAAAAAAGCTATTATATGACCGTCTATAATAGCTAAAGCTACGTTGTACTTGTTTGCCCCACAGCGCACAAAAATGGCCTACTTTACCATAAAATTTTGTGAAACTAATTGTTCGATAACTCGGACCTGCAAAGTGAATTGCAAACATGTTATTATAGTAAAAACTTTTTAGCCAAGACGCGCTATTTCTCATTGAAGCTCATCAGAATACACAGAGAAATGAGAGGAACGAACCAACGACAACAATTAAGCGCTGCCTTAGGGTTCAAACGTAAATCGAAAGAGCAGGTGTGGTCCAAAAAACAATTACGCATCTTCCTGAATTTGTGTTTGTTGGCTTCATAAGAACGACAATACAAAATGTGGTGCATCTGATTCATACGTCCGAATTGACAAATAATAACAAAGGATTTGTGAAAGAGGAAAAGAAGAATGGCTACAGGTACAACTTCTATGGTGGTCATTTCTCTTGAAAAACTTCCCTGAATCAGCACTAGTAGTATAACACGCTTCGTTCTGGAAGTTTGTTAAGGGGTTTGGAATAGATCCTCTAAACAACAATGGCGTTTTTTTCCAACGTGCTAAAAATCATTAAACATTTTGCGACCACTTTGCGGGATTGAATATGCTGAAGTTCGAATCCTAGGATACATGCACTCCTTGCCGTCTAGTTAGTGAAAGCCTGAGTTGAGATTGGAGAACCATGTCAAGTGAGCATGAAATAACGAACCTTAAGCAAGGTGCCCGTGTAGTCTGACATGTGGTTCTCAGTGCATATATGCATGCCCGCGTGCGTCTATGGAACTTAATCCCAAAAACGGGATTATCATAACAACATGATGACGATGATGACAGTGGAGGTGAGCTCGGAGACAGCAACGAGCAGGATTAGGAGTCGTGTTTGTTGACTTCAACTTTCTCAACAGTAGACAGTTCAGACCTTTGCGTGACAAGCTCGTTGGCTGACACGCCTAAAGGGCACGTGTACACTTATCAACAAGCTGACGTGATAGACAAGTTTACGAACTTGGCATCCGGACTACGTATGCGATTGAAATGATAAAAATATCGACCAAAGTGGGAAAATGAAGATCCACGCTTGTTTTCATTTTGATTCGAAAAGTTACGTCTCGCAATCCGTTGGCTTCCTTCAAAGTGTCGACGACGAAATTAGTCGCAGGAAAAACTCGGCTCTGTCGGAATTATTAAGCCTTCTTAGACGTTTTTCAGAGAAAGCGCCACTATTTAATATGATCTCATGTGTGAAAATAAAGAACTCCTAGAACGTCATAGTTTATCGGTCGTCTATTTGTGGAACAGCTGCCCTGGTCTGCTTTAATAATTATCGCTGTTTTATGTAATAATAATGATTATAATCATATACATAAGACTATAAACTGTTGTGGCATGTTTGTTTAAAATCAAGTCAAGCCATGTGAAGATTATAAGTTAAATTTAATTTAATTGATAATAATAAAAAAGTTGATTTATGAAATAATGGTTATAATTTTAAGAAGTAATTTTTGCCATAATAGGGTCAAATATCCCTATCAAGCCATCCAAATAAGGGTTCTAAATATAAGCTTATCCTTATCAGACAATTATTGTTAACTTAACTCGAAACTGTTTTCTAGCTGGGCGGTGGCTACTCTAATGTTTCAAATGTATTCTTATAAGCGAAGTGATTTCATTATTTAAACTATCTGTAGAGCCAGAAAATACATGTAATAGCATTTTAGCTGAACTGTTTTGCTGACGACGAGAGTGAAACGTCTTAGTACAATTGTATTTTCAAGGATTTTTAATAAATCACTGCTCGTAGACAACAATTGAATTTTTGCTTTTTCTATAAACAGCCTTTCTTTTGAAAACAAAGCTGAAAAACCGCTATTTTCACCGCTGGATGGTTAAAGGACTACAACTAGTTTTAAACTTGCAACCACGCTGTCATAATCTCAATATATTTTCCGGCATAGTTAATTTTTGAACTATTTATTACATTTTTAAGCCAAGCAAGCCATATTGGATCCTATCAGTGAGTCAAACTGATCTCAAATACGAACGCCGATCAGTTTTGAAGAAGTTTCACAGGGAAAAGTAAACCAGGTCGTTTGTGTCGAGGAAGGCGGAGCGCCGGCCGGCGCTTCAGTGAGAGCTTCACTGAAGAGCTTTCTTCAGTGTAACTGGCAGATTTTTTGACCGTACTTCTTCAAGAAGAAATGTTCTAGATTTCGTGAAAAGAAGGTGACGTGAATAGGGAGTCCGATTGACTGAATAATATATTGTTTTTTGATTGAGAATACCAAAAACGAACCATAGCTGAATACAGTGTCGATAAGCTTAAAGGAGTGATACTCACAAATGATTAGATTCTGACTTAAATTGTACAATATTGTGCCATCTTTCCGTCAGACGCTGGTGTTCACCTTGTGTTTTTCGTTTTTAAGGCCACCCTTTCTATGCCTGAAACTGTAAACTGTCATGTTCTCACCTTGTGGGTTTGTCGCTATTAGACTTGGATGTTGAGACAACAAACTAGCCATGGTGTTGTACAATAGACATTCAAGTTACTAAAAATGCTTCAAGCCAATGTGACGGAAATAAGATGACTCAGACAATGGTACGTCGGACAGCTGTATATTGCGATTTCAGTGAGAACCTTAGATCTGTTATGACTGAACGTCAGCGCCCTCTCAACGTCGTTTTGTAATTTCTCCAAAAAATATTAACCTAGCGACTGAATAGACGGCTGCAAGTTTTTTTTTTCTGGCTTCCTACTATTCCATGTCGAAAGGCTAACCAATTAAAATTCATCACAGTATGCACTACTTGGGTGGACATCAGCGCTTTATGTTCAAGGGGACAAGAGTGAGTGCTAACGAGTAGGTTCATCTTGGCGTTAAGGCAAGGCGTTTCTAAGTAAGCGTTGCTCCTCTGTCGAAGTTTTCTCAGTCTCTTTTCCTTTGTGTTGTTTCATCTGTACTAGTGCGCGTACGCTTTTCTTCTGCTAGTATATACTTGCAGGTAATTGCAAAATATGTTTACGTAAAGCTCAATTTCGTTTTTAAAACGTCACCCAGCTACGACTATATATAGACAATGCAAATTTGGAATAGTTTCATCCAGGACTCTGCGGCACTCATATGCACAATATGCAGCTTCTGCAGTACCCGGATCAAATGAGAGTGCAGGAAATGATTGCGAAGTCAAGTTTAGGTGTGTATACATGCCTGTACCGGTCTGGCGAGATTATTTCGAAAAGTGTAATACGGTAGGTGGTCGTCGGCGAGAAGGACTTTCATTTTATGCGTTGTTCTGGCTTACTCGGTCGGCCAATCGCTCAGCGGGTCGGATCTGTCAGGCACTCTTTTATAGAGATTCGCCCTTTTGGAGAGACCTCCGACGATTGCTCAGTCCCACCAGGTAATTTATCGTGGATTTCGCGCTAGATTTGGGCCTCACGCGCCTCTCCTCCCGTGATCCGCTATAGTGGAGTGTCGCTCCTACGATTTTGGGCTGCCACCGCCGCGGCCGCCGTCGCTGAATTCTCAGAGCTTGATCCTCGAGCCAACACAGGACAGTCTATCGGCCGATCCTTCTCAAAGTCGTTATTCTCAAACGCCACCGCTGCACGTGTCACAGTGGTTAATCTTTTTATTAAAACACGCCCGGTTAACGGCAGCAGGTCACGAGCTAGATCAACCACCCCCAACTTTGCGAATCAAGTTACTGCGAAATAGCCTTTGCGAAGCTGTAAAAGACTAAGAAGAAATCAAATCTAAACGAGCCGCTTAAAGACACGAGTGATTTGACGACTGTTATGATACACACTGACTTGAAATTGCTGTGAGCGTTAACAAAGCCATTATACCGTTGTTGGAAACTCGCCTGTCGGCATAAAACCTGCAAATGTAGTTATCGCAATGAGCCGTTTTTAGGCTTACTTTTAAGTGGCTTACTTGATTGTAGAATGCGTTTTTCGGTCCTATTCTAAAAAAGATGTAGTCAACATTGTTATATAGAGACGTTGATTCTGCTACTTTCCCAGTACAACAAATGCGTAACTTGGCAAAGAGCTTGCAAATACCGTGTTACCCTGTCGCTAACCTGTCAACCAGCTAATATTTAATACCTACATTTGGCCTTGTGTTATATATATAGGCTAATGAGGATCCGGCATAATAGAAATCTAGAAAGAAAAGCCTTTATATTTCCTAGCCTATCCTAAAATGTGTTCCTTTTTTCTTTTTTTTCAAAGTATAGCATGCATCTAGCATTTCGAGAATAGTAACTTAACAGGCCATTTTGTTCTAAGTAGTTAATTCGTTTTTCGACGACAAATATCAAAAATAATATGCTGTGAGTAAACAGCAAAGGGGTTCTATCGGAGGGTAGGCGGATCACGGTTACTCTGAGAATCGGCACTGTTCGCCTTAATACTTGAAACGGATCACCTCAAGCTGCCACCAATTCTGTCAGAGTTCGTGGCTTAAAACCATCATTTAGGCTAGAGCTAAGAATAACTGTTTGGAATTCGTCAAAGCTTAATAAGGTAAACGGGATTTTAGCGGACATAGGAGGAGGAGGGGGATCACTCACGGCGACGTCTGTGCGCCACATGCGTAGATGTATCGTTACCACAAATCCAACACAATTTGTTATTGCTATTAATATATCGAACTTTATACTACTACTCGACATACATTCGGCAGGAATTTGTAGGGGATTTCTCATATCCATGAGATCCGCTTGTCAGTCTACACGAAAGGCTACAGTAAATGGATCAAGTTGCTGAAGGGTGTGTTAAGTACAAGTCTAATAAACTGCAGGTTCTCAACACTGTGCAGAAGTTCACACGCAGTAACTTCTAAAATATATCATGTATTTTGCTACACTGGTGAGTCTAGCATTACATATAAGGGCGTTCGTAATCGGTCTTGGGTTCTACTGGCTAGTTACTACGGGAAGAAGGAATGGTCTTCATGCCGCAGGTATACACTAGAACGTCATGTTCAGGGGATTCCTGTGCAGAAATCTATACTAGAGCGGACGCGGTAGAGTGGGTTCGAATCCGGCCCTAAAAACTAGCTGTTTGACGAAATGCTTAAAGACACTTCCGGACGTAAAACTCAAAGCATTTTAATTTTGCTCAATTTTAAAGATCTACATTATTTACATCTGTGTCCTTTTTCTGCAAACATAAAGATCGAATATGTTCGAAATGAAAAGTCTATATTTCATAACTTTGTGCGCACGATTAGACTTACCAACTGGTCTCGACCTTTTTTTTTCTTTAATAAGGCTGGGATACCGCATAAATCAATCGTCTCACCTATAAGTTTTTGGCAAAAAAATTAATATTTCTTGATAAGAACCTATGTGTGTCGTTTTTGAGTTAACCGACATTTTCGCAACAGCTGTGTCAGTTGTCTTCTTAAAAATTCTCGCAGAGATGGTAATAGTCATATCGAAAGCAGCAGATTGGCTGGAACAAATTTCCTCAACGAGGCCGATTTCTGTGAGAAATAGTGGATATCGCTTGGGCTAGTTGTGGCATCGAAAGAGCTGATTTAGTTCAAACTGAACATAGTACAAAATTAGGTAGAGAATCGTTTGCACGTGAGTGAGGTCTGGCGATGTAAATCATTCAGCAAAACAGAAATTCAAACTTTAAAAGGGGGTTGATGGTAGCTATGAGAAAGTTCAACTTTAAAGCGTTTCTCTGCGTTTTGCGACGCGCTGTAGATTCGCCTCTATATACATTTACACCTTTTGGAAATCACAAGTTAGACGTTTTATATTTTGCCATTTTTGTCTTTATTTCGAGCCGCAAAGCGAGAGGTTATAACGGTTAGCGCTAAATGTGCAAACTTATCTCAACCATTGAAATAGGCCTCAGGTTAAATTGAAAATGGCTCGTTTTCACGAACGACTTTACCTAGGAGGCCCTTTGAGTCTCTAAAGGCGAAGCTGTCAGTAACGAAGTCGAATAGAAGGAAACCCTCTCTTACTTTTATTGTGAACTTCGTGTCCAAAGCAGCGAGTTACCAACACATAAATCCTTTCTGGCATCTCGTGCGGAAGTATTTTGGGTTCACAAAACTTTTTCGAGCAATTCTACCCTTACACAGATTATACTAATTAATCTTCCTTACTACTTCTCACCCGCTTCCCTCCCTATGTAGACGGGAGTGGGTGAAATAAGGGTCACACATAATTCCTAATTGGATGGAAAATGGCCTAATGGAAAAAATGATCTCATTGGACAATTAAAACACAATCATATCTTAAACACGTGCCGTTAATTTGTGCTAAAATATAGCTTTTATTATAGCTTATTATATTATTTGATATTTATTCAGTTTCAAAAAAAAGTAAGCACTCATTATTGTGAGCAATGACTATTACGACTTTTTGAAACTTGCTGTACTAACACGTTTGTAATTGTAAGAACAATAGCAGAAGTATAAATTCATATAATATTCGAAATTACAGTTGCAAAAAAGTACGCCTCTGAAGGAATATATTAAAAACCGGATCATATACGACAGTTCTGTGAGTTTTCGCTGTTCAGTCTGCTCTTAAAGCTACCGTTTCGATGGGAGAACGAAAGCCAACGGGGTGATAGGAAGAGGTAAGAAATAAATGGAGGTATCGGATGAAACACGTTTTCGAAGGAAGCAAAGATGCAGTGCGGATGAAAAAGAACGGCCAGTTAGGGAAAAACAAGGAGATTCTCTAGAAATGTGTATGAAGGTACGAAAGAGTGTAAGGTGCCTTTGCCGAAGAAATGCCTCCGTTGTGAGCTGAAGGAGAAAAAGAAAGGAGAGCCAAAATTGAAACTGAACAGGTGCCGCCGGTGTTTTCCTAGGTGCCCCTCAAACGGGCATTTGCTTACCACCTTTCGTCTGTCCTCTTCATCTCTGCCCTATATTTTCACAGAGAAGGCAGCAAACCACAAGTGACTAACCAACACTGCCACTTAGCAATAATGTCACCTGTAATCCGCACAGACTTGCAGAACTTCCAGTCGTAACTAAATCGCTATTACTAACGCTGCGGCTGCAGTTTGTTGTCGTTCCTGCCTTTGCCACTGGCGCCTTTGTCAAGGTTGTTGTGGTCGTTATCCGTTATCATTATAAACCTGGCTTCGTTGCCGTCACCGATGATAATGTTGTTGGCAAAATCGTCAACAAAGTATCTTTGTCGAGAGCAAGAGGATAGTCGTGACACAAGTAAGGCAGCGGGGAGTGCTCCAATGAGAACACGATGGCAAACAGGTTTTCTGCAGACACGAGCAAAGAGAGAGAGAGGCAGGGAAATGGGCAAAAAGTAGCCCTGGAGAAGGCCAAACTAAAAAGGGAATAAAGGAAGAACATTTACAGAAAGCTGAACGGGTGGGGAGAAACGAATGAGAGAGTTCGGGTGCCCGAACTTTCCGTTTTCGCTGAGAACGAAAACGGAAGGTTCGGGTACAGAGAGTCGGCTCCACGGGAAAGTAAGCGGCTTAGTCTGTTTCTGAGCCTGCGCGTTCTTACGGTAGACTGATGACAACAGGCGGGTAGAAGGGCGAGGTGGGAATGGATATCGGGACTCTGGGAAAACTGCAGGAAAGCGTATTATTGAACCGTGTCATGTCTGTCGTACAAGACGTTAGTCGTTTGTGTTACGCGGAGGCAATCATAGCAAGCCGGTCGTAAGGATGGACCTAGAGTGGGCAACGGATCAGAACAGGGTGAACAACTGCTTGTACGGCAAGTGATTCTGTGACTTTGGTGAGCGACTTACAATATGACGTGAATCCAAAGCTTAAAATAAGGCTACATCGCGCTGCCAGAGAACCCATTCCCGTGATAGCGCAGTGTTAACGTTTTATTTTCTAAACTTGCGGGTACATAAAGTGGTCTAGGTTTCAGTGCAAATGTGGACAGTCTTTGTTTCGTGCTCGATGCCGGCGATTTGAAGTATTGCGTATAAGACAGAACATCTTAGCCTGTGCAGCTAGTTTATCAATGCAGCAGGCAGCCCAAGCACTATTGTTCGTTTAAAATTAAAGTACCAAGTTGTACAAAGATGAAACTCTATATAAGAATTAATTCAGATCATGTTTCTCGTAATAGTTTGATAAACGACGTTTTTATTGCGCGATATCTACGCTGAGTTTTATGGAAGAAAATTTATGGCTACGAGTCGCCAGTGTTTGTATTAAAGAGGTTGTAGGAGAGCCGAGGTGTCATACATTAATCGCGAAACTTTTCATAAAGTAAACCCGTATTTTTCACCGTAGCATCCTGCATTGGTTTCTTTGTTTAGATCTCGTGTTAACAATGTACACCAGATCAAAAGCCTTTAGATAAAAATTTGCACATTTTTTGCCCTGCAACGTACACACCGAAAATCATAAAATATCGTATAGTCGGTAGGCACTGTACCAAGCAGCGAATTCACACCGCTTTGATATGGTTCAAAGAAGTGAAACGTATTTCTTTCCTACCCATAAACTACATGTCTTAAGGTTTTTACGTTCATGCAATGCAAACGCATAATAGATCTAGTTATAAATCTTGTATCATAAATAAGATCCTATTAGTAACAAACAGATGCTCACAGGCATCACATACTTGATGACAGATGTCTAGATATTTTAGGCAGATTGAATATACTCTTAAATAAAATAGATATTATAAGAAAATATTGTAGAAAATAGAATAAGGAAGAAGCGTATTGGCATTTGCGTCGTTGCCGGTTTTGACGCTCGGTCTCTGCCGTACTGCCGTCAAACGAGGAAAAGCGATTTAATATATTACCGAGCCAGGAATAGCCGTTGTACCAGCTCGCGATACGAATAGACATGGCCACGGGAGATGCGGTAAGCGGGAGACGAGACTCGAAGGGCACCAACTAGAGATACCGTAGATGCCGTAATGATGCCAGCTCAGCAGCCATTTGCCCATCATCGCCCATTAGAGAGAGAGGAAAAGGAACCCCCTTAGCTCTTGGACCTGATATCTCAACAATAGTCTGCTCCCCTTCTTTCCGTCAGTACAACCGTTCGACTATCTGTTCTAGTAGCTTGTCCTGTGTTTCGAAAGCACACTAGCTCCTCCCAACTCCGTCTTTTTCTTCTGAGCAGCATCTGAGTGGCAGTACATTCTGCTGTCTACATTGTGTTGTATGTGCGCGGCTTATTCTTCTCCCCTTGATGCTACTACTCCCTGCAGACGCCATCAACACTTAGCCAGCCTTCGCTAAGCCATTATGATCCATTGACCCACCTGTAGTGTTAATGTACACTCTGCCCTTTCTGTCTCCAATTCTGTAGCTTTTCCCGATATTTCCGCCCTTCTCGGACCCCGTAATGCCACCGCGCACACTAGCTATCTCGCTACTTTTGTTGTATAACGGTTCACCCATTGCTAGGGTGACTCCTAATGCTGTTGCGATTTTGGGGCAATACTCCTGCTGTTGCCTCTAATGCTGGTGGCTTTTTAGCCGACCATCGACCAAGTATTATAGTGAAAGTAGGAATAGCAGAAATAATCAGTATCTGGCTGGCTTGCCTCACTTTCTCTGCGACCTTATTATTTAACGTATACACTGAACACTAAGTCTGAATACCCTGCTGTTACGTCGTAAAAAATCTCTGAAGAAGGATTTTCGGCTTAGTCTCCACTTAACGTTCGTACCTTACAAAATTGGCCAAAGCACATTTCTGATGTATCCTGCCTTATCTTAACGATAGACTAATATGGACATACCAACAAGGTTTTACATTTCAAACTCTCCTTCTTGGCATGATTTCTTAATCATACCTTCTTTGTTATCGAAGACGCTTGTCGACTCCATTACCAAGAATTTCAGTGACTCGTAATGGTGAATATTTTGTTTTTTTTTTCATCAGTACTGAGGCTTCTTATGTAGAGATACAACTCTAAGGGCGGCTTGTATAGTTAAGACGGGGCCCATTATCAAGGCTGGTCCGTTGAACATGACCACTTAGCGAATGACCATGTCATGGAAGTCAATAAAATATACATTCACAAAGAATTATCCACGGATGCTGAGAAAGCTTTATCTATCTCATAGCATAGATTTTGATTAGTTCTGGTTAACTTCTTTAGTACAGCACCCGATCAAGTAGTTTGTCCATATCCAACCATGTTCTTAAACACGCCTTTAGCTGACTCTCAACTATCTAGCCTATGATATTGGTCTTCGGCGTCGTTTGAAGGACCTGTAAGAGGAGCGGCCTCAGTATAGGAAATCTGGTAAAAAATTGCACCGAAAGTATTTACTATTGTCCAGATATTTACATGGGAACATTTTACACATTTATGCATGAGAACAGAAATGGTTAGATGACGGTATCAATTTCTCTTGAATGGACATCTGTGTTACCCTCATAGGTGTCGTCGTTTGTTAACGTACAGTCTTCTATTTATCTTTGATTGTACAATGCGTCGAGGTGTCCGGACCGAAAGTATGATGGGTGCTCATCACTAGACACAGTAGGTTTTTTTAGGTTGAAATATAAACCATTTTAGCTTTTAGCAGATTTTTTAGTGTATCCCTTTTTACGCCTCTAGTAACCGTTCCATTTTAGCTTACCTAATTTTACCACTAAAATAATTTGTCATTGTTATAGCAGAATGCGCCGTGAAAATCCCCGATGGGAACACTACGAATGGAATCAGAGGCAGACACGAGTGCGTGACAGCAGTCTCTAGGAGAAACGGACGCAAATACAAGGTCACTGCTGATGTATCGTATGCTGCTCTTGCTACCACCATTGAATTCCGATATTCTGTCTGCTCTTTTCGAAGCTTTCGTGCCATTTTCACCCGACGTTGGCTAATCTAACACGTAGCCCTTTATCTCCCCACCTCCAAGCATTTCGTCGCCTACATAGATCATTGGTCGAAAAATGCACAGACTAATTATTCACACTTGACGCACGATGGCTGACGGAGAAAGCAAGCTACGGAAAGAAAGCAGTTTTCCTATGCGCATCCGGTCGCACTACTACTGCACTGCTTTTGCACCGCCTCTTCACCGCCCTTCCTTGCTCCCCACTTTCCTCCAGCTTCCCTCTTCCTGCTCTGCAGGAATCAACACAAACACCGTGACAAATATCACTAGCTGGAGATCTGACGGTGCTTGCCTGGCTGTGCGGTACGCATCCTGAGCTCTAGTCCCTGATCGCCTCCTCTCTCCACTCTATGGTAGTGTTTCGTAATGTATGTTTGGTACGATATCTGCCGCTAGATCGTGCGACCAGGTAAGATATATCTGCTATCTCTTTGGGGTAAAGCAGAGGCATCGCGCAGGCTATCGCAAAGGGCTCTGCGTTGCATGCACTCGCATCCCCACTTCAGGACATACGGCCGTCCTAATGGAAACGCAGTACTGGGAGAGGCGTCTGTCCTCTCATCTGATCGCGAACCGAAAACTGACCCATGTACGACGTTGACAACCGTATTCAAAATGTGATCAAACAAACGAGGGCCTGTCCCAATGAGATGTGTTCCAGGGTAAGATATTCGCTAGGGGTTGACTTTTTGCAGGGACAGAAGGAACTTCGGATATGTGCAATGCGGATGTGTACGGGATCCAATCAGGTGGGCGCAGTGACATAAGGGATGACTCTACTATATACCGTAGATGGGCTTTGTTATTGGGCACAAGTATTTTTACGAAAACAAATAATTGATAGAATATTGGTAGTAATGACCATCGCGAACTGCAATCGGGTTGCTTAACTGCCGATTAACACCGTATGAATCATGTTAACCTGCAGCTAACTTCTTGTATACACATACTCGCACTAAAGTTGAGTTTGGTTCTACGATCGGCATGCAAACTTAAATGCCGTTTATTGACTAATTTGTTGGAACGGCCGAATCGGAAAATATTCTAAATATGGTTTAATACACATCTGTCAAGTAATGTTCGTGTTGTAGGAACATATTTATTAAACTTACAAGTTCGAACGCAACTCATTCTTTGATGACGAATAGCTTAACATCATTCCGTACAAATAATACAATGAACCAAGTTTTCGCATTTAGGACGTTACTAAATCAACAGCTATATTCTGTTACCTTTTAGTGTCCAGCCCTTCCTTCATATTTTACGTCATAATAAGGTAGTCGGATGGTTTGTATAGGTTTCTCCTATTGTTTTGGCTCCTGGAAAACTGGCTATTTACTGGCCTAGTTCGCTATGGGGCAGTGAGCCATCTGCCCAATAATGTATCCGGCCGAAAAAGCGAAATCGACGGAGCTGCTGCGTACGAGCACCTATATAACAAATCCGCATGATTATATCTATATCCTCCCCATCCCATTTCATCGCCTTTGGTTCCTGTCAGACTGTCGAAATTGCCTTCCCCGATTTTCTGGATATCGTCCTGACACTGTATCACTTCTGGCGCTGCTGCGGCGACTAGTTGCCGTATGCAGGGAGAGAATGACTTTCTTCTTGGCAACGAGCGTAGCTGGTGTTCCCACACGTTCACTAGCTCTCAGCTGCGAAGTATTGATAACACAGTTCCACGCTGTCTTGGCTTTTTCCATCGACCGATAAAGGATCCTGCCACCAGCCCACCGACCGAGCGAACGAGTGAGTGTCGAGCTGCAAACAACGGCATGCGACCGATGGCTCAATACCTCAATTTTGCAAAGTCTTTCTTTTTCCTACTCATGAGGCAACATTGCAGTGTTGCATCGCTGCCAGCTCCAATTCCAGTGCTATCACAGCCGCTTATTCTTTCTTTTTCTTTTCTTTTCTTTTCTAGTAAATCCTATTCCACAGAATTTTTTACCCTTTTCGTCTGCGTCAGTCTACGATGCGCGTACGCCGATGACTTTGTTGAGTCCCTCGACAATGCGGCCAAGTTGCAGCTGACTGCAGTATCCGGAGTTCCTTCATAGATCGGTTAAGACGACGATCACTTGTCGGACTATTGCTCGAAGCAGGTTTATTCGTTCTGCACCCTTCTGGAAGATGATGTGTGCCGTTAGTTTTTGACTGATCCTTCGCTGTCGAAAAATCGGCCAGTACTCCGCTCGCCTGATTGAGACTTTAATAAGTAATAAACAGGACAATAATAAGCAAACCAGCTGCCAGAGGCTTGTAGTTATTCCCTCAGCCTGAACAATCGTGATCAAAATTTTCCTTGACCTATTAATAAGGTAAGTATCATCGGGTAGGTAGTATCGTTGAGGATAGGTAGGTAATCCGATAGAATGCCTAATGGCGGTACCGCACCTAAAATTCGAAGCGTTTAGAAACATGCAGATATGCAAAATACAGTGACAACCTTGTCCGACGAATTATCCAGACGAGATCAAAGCTGAGGGCAAAGTTGAGAGAACAGAGGGCAGGGCAAATGTTACAGAGTGTCTGTTCGTGTTGGTGTCTTCCATAGCTCTGTCTGAGTCGTCTATGAGCGAGTGCGAAAGATGCCAAAGTTGGAAGATGTGCAAACCAGCCAAAGGCGATCCGACGTGCGTGACCCGCATCGCTTTGATCCAAGCTGAACCACACTTGAAGCAAGCCAGCACAGGCCTCGTCGTCTATTAGGCTGGGATACCCTACCTAACCGGCTGCACTATAGGTTGGACATGAAGGTCGCCTCTAGATTAAGCGCTTCTGGGTGGACCAAAGAATAGACAGCTTACCAATAATCAGAACACAGTCTACCTTCCCTTTCTTTCCAAGGCTATACACAGGACAGTAGCAGTATGTTATCTTTTAGGAACTTGCAACGGACATACAGACAGACGGGTAGCAGATAACGGATACAGACGTTTTAAGCAGGGAGACCCACACTCAATTATTTTGTCTCGCCGTCTGAATATCTTTATTTTTTTTACGTTGTCTGTTACTCCAGAGCTGCACGTGGTTTTAGGAACTGCTCGCTCACTTTATTGGACCTTACAATAACGAAATGATGCCATCATCCAGGATAAGCCTGGGAAATCCAGCAGATTGGTAGTGCGTACGTGGCAATGGGTCGAGCCATGTTCTGATCGAGCACAAAGACTATGCTGCTTAGTACAGCGTTTCCCTTTGCATTTCCGCTATCACAGGAACAAAACGGAGAGTAGAACAGGGTGGAAAAATGGGAACCGCTGGCCCGATTCTTTTTATCGAAGGTTAGTAAGTGGCCGTTTGGCCAGTGATGCACAATTTGACGCCTACGCCATCGATCCGATCCGATGCCTCTGCAACAACAACGAAAGAAATAACGTGCGTAGATAGATGGAGTCCTCAAACTCATAGTCACTGGCCAATTGTTTTTTTGTTTCGGTCGAGTTGTAAGATAAATGCGTGGCCGCATGGCTTGGAGTAGATGTGATCTTTTGGTAATTTTGTGAAGCTGTGTATTAGTGCAACCATGTACAGAAAATCTTTGACACTCAAATGTAGCGTGTAACCATGTAATTGACAAAACGGTGTACAGCTTTTTCTGATATCTAGGCTACTAATTGCCTTTTTGAAGTCACAATATCAGCAATGGAGACATGTTGTATACATGAAAACGTATTGCAAACGTATTGCAAAACTTGTTAGGACCTCACCGATCTTTACATGATTATGTCGCCTTAGATTAGACACGTTAGACGGATGTGCAAGTGAGTCCTGGTGTATACAAAGGTACACACGGTTTCTCGTCTTTGGCACACATACGTTTAGGCAGACATACACTTGCAAGTCGAGTTTTTTCGTCTCGGATAGATAACACAGCGCGCGACCCAACTAGTATAATACGGGATAATACTAAAGCATCTTATGAATGGCTAAGCAGTTTTTTATGTTCCTTTGACAAAATCAGCTAATTTATTCACTTTCTGAAATACGCTCTCACAAAGTTTTTTTTGTAACCGTGGCAAGGGGACAGAAAATCGATTTTTTCGGAAGTCGCATTGCGGGTGCGTGGGTGCGTTACGACAAATTTTGGATGGCCCATATAATAACTGTTTCGTTTGCAATTCAAGTTTCCCTCGCTCCTAGTCTATATGAGAGTTCGTTATCTATCACTAAGAAGAAACTCTCTTGTTTCACACTTATAGCTCGACAGAGTCTCCAAAAGACCTTTCCTTAGTTCTCGTCAGCGCTGTCACTTCCCCTTACATTTTACCTTTCACTCATCATGCGGTCGGTCTTGCCCTACTTCTCTATTCTGATTTCCCGGGATCACCGGTTCAGGCCTTACTGCTTTTTCCTCGATCCGATGTTAGCGAATCCCCTCATTCTTTGGCATCCTCGGCTATCCTTTCTTCCTCCTACCCATCCCCTATTATCCCTCTTAACTCACACGACCAATCCAATAGAGTCCTATTTGGCTCAATGGGCCCTATCACCGTCACTTTATCTTTTACTCTGCCATCTTGCCTTCTGTCGACGGGCGGTTTCGCTTGGCCTTCCCCATAACCACCCTGCATATCCTACTCTAGGCTATATAAGGTTTATTTCTAGGCTCCGATTCCACATTCTGTATTCGGCTCCTATTGCCGTAGTCGGCGTCGACTAACATTGGGCGTACGAATGGACACTAGATGGTTGTTGATGACATTTGGATCAGTTGGCCACCGATAGTTTCTAGTAGTGTTCGTACTGCGAGAACCGACGTCAGGGGTAGTGTCGAAGCGACAGACTTATTACTGGTGTTGTTGAGGCGATTGAGCCGGTTTCTCAGCTCCATGGTTGCTTTTTGACGATTGATCGTCGGCGTCAGCAGCGTAGTGATGAAGGTTTTCTTAATCTCCGTTCCTGTACCTGGTCGACAAGCTGGCCTGCGGAGCTACGACCTCAGCCGATGAACTGGGCGGCAACGAACTAGAGAAAATCATTCACTCGTCTTGCCTTTCTTCGTTCGCCGCTTGTTACCCTCTGATACAGAACGGCATAGGATTAGATGTGGTGCTATATTGGCAGAGGCAGGAAAAGAGATGCAGGGAACCTAGTCATCGGCTGAAGAGGTAGGACGTGGTAGCTGCGTTGGGTGGAGGGGAAAGCAAGAGGAAAGGGCATGCGACTTCACTGCTGATGTAGGTGGCAGCCGGCGCGGGTGCTGCCGGCAGCGGCGGGCGCAAACGACGCAGACGGCAAGGTAGGTTCAGGAAATGAACATTTCCTTTGGGATCTCGCCTCGAGGCGACTAGAGACGATGAGCTCTTCAGTCGGCCACTGTCGCCTAACGCCGGCAGGCAGCACGCGAAACGGGGCGATTCGGTTCGGAAGCTGTCCTTATGCCATTCATCGGACCGGACACCTCTCGTTGCAGTCTTGATAAACTCCGGACGGGCGCCATCGGGGGCCTTTAGGGTCCCTGCAGCTTACTCGCTCGCTGGCTCCTGAGGTCACCTCACCTGACACTTTCAATGAGATCCACTTAATTTTGTAATGGACTCTCCATAGACCGATAGCAGGCAGCTAAGCCACCACTAACGGCTAACACAGTCCTACAGAACTGCTGTCTGTCACCACCATCGTCCCTGATGTCATCAAGTAAGATAGGATGAACGATGGCTACGATGGCGATGACGATTACAACCAGGCCGCCAATACGATGTTATGGAGAAAGTTATACAAGTGCACGAAGACAGATCTATTACTAGCAAATTCAAGATATTTTATATAACTTTAAAAATATATGCATACGCTATAATTAACGACAATTAATCAAATCTATTTGCAACGTTTAACTATTCATATAACGATTGTATTAATGTAATACTTGAGCGAAGCACCACCCTTATTATTATTGCATTAGGCAGTTTTGTTATACTTTTTATTTAATATAATTTCATCAGTCGATGTACAGGGTACTACGTTTGAAAAAGGAGTTCTCTTTGATTGAGCAATTCATGGCTAAATCTTATTAACATCTGGAAGTGAATCAACACAAAAACACTTATATAATGCTATGAGAAATTTGTGTGGTAGCTTTGACTGGGTTGTTTTTATCGAGGCGTTGTAGCACCATAGAGCAAGAGTACGTTACCGAAACTTAAAATTGAAGCTACTTCAAATTAGGCGCATTTATTAGTGAATTTCTGAGCCAGCGGCGACAAGCCTCTAGTGGGGGGTGTTGGGAGCGAAAGGTCTCACCCAGTGGAAAACGTGGACTACATTGTTAAGGTGCTGGGCATCAATTGATCTTTTTAATACCGTGGCAAATGAGTCGTTACCGGGTGCTACAGGTATACATCACGCACTCATCTTAAAAAATTGAAACTAACTTACCGTTTTCGTTCATCATCAAGCATCAGACAAAATGTCTTAAACAAGCTATTTGCTGTTCGCTGAAAATTTGATCCCCTACATTTTGCTGCTGTGGGTACTATCATTACTAAGTAGCTCTATCTGAATCATTTGCGAAAGAAAAGAAACTTCATTTCTATTAGCCGTAATTCACCGTACCGGACTGCACGAAGACTTACATTAGGCGCTTATTTTCCTATAAATATATAACGCTGAATTGTGAAGCTCATTTTCCAAAGTAATGCCTTGCTATTTTAAAAAGTAATCCGTTTGATCGTTTTTCTGTATTTCAAGCCAGCATTATATATAATGCGTCATGTTATCAAGATAGTTCTTCGTGAAATGTCGATTAAGCTTAATTATCTGTTCATCACTCATTTGCTGTGTCACTCTACACAAGATAACAGAGTACTCTGTCACTTATTTCTTAGCTGCAGAATCATATTAATTCCCTATTTTAATAAAAATTAAAGTAGTAAATTATTAAAGTAAGAATATGTGTTTATCTTAAAATGAACACGTATTCTATTTTAGTGCGATTCAAGCTTAAAAAGGGTATGTACTTGAGTTTCATAGGAAAACATGTGGGCAATGTAGCAACGTGGACACGGCTAGCCGTGTCCATGGACGTTCGTAACAGTCTGTTATTCAAGGAAATCATTAATCCTGATATTATCCAGTTCAGACTGTGTAGTGGTAAGTTGCATTTGTTTTTTGCAAAAAGTCATTTTGATACCCGTCCTAAACGATAGCAGCGACTTGCAGGTAGCGTAAGGTTATTACGTCAATTCCTGTCCAGCGTTTGAAACTAGACTCGACATGCTGCGGAGGCTCAAAACAAATGAGTAAATGCAAACCTTAACTATATAACCATTTTTAACTATTCCTTAGGATGCACTAGATCCCTATGAACGTGTTCAACATGCAAAGGTTTTTTTTATATTGAAACACAGCAGGGCAGTAAAGCACAGTAAAGCTTAAACTGCTTTAAACTACTTTTTGAAATACCAAGCGTGCTTAAGCCTTGAACAAAAAAGATTCATCGACCGCTATAAATATTATAGGACGATCAAAGGCAAGAACTTTGACTCGTAGCTTACAGTACAGTTGAAACGAGAAGTAAGTTAATCCACTTTCCTTCCGTTCCTCAAATCGACCAATTTTTCCCATCGATGCGTTCGATTGGGGCATTACCATGGCAATATGTTCGTAAAAAAAAACTACCTTCGTCTCTTCAGACCAGAAAGTTAGGCGATAAGTTGAGGATTGATAAGTTAAAACTCTCGAGCGAACCACTTGCCTCATATTGATGAAGGTCAAGTAAAAACCCTAGGCACATTGAGTAGTTCACCTCAGCTTTGTTTCTGTCACTCATAGCATGTCGATGTTTTGGCCAGTAGTTCCTTCGCCGAATGTCACACTGGACAGAGTACTAAACACTGTGGACTGTATAAATGAACAGATAAAACGAGAGTAAAACTATTAAGCTTACGTTACTTAGGATAAAATGGCGCTATTCCATATGTCTAGTCGATTTCCATATATATATACTTGGTGTTTAATGCGAGGTTTAAATGCTTCTGTGTTAAGCAAATCTTGATCTGATTCTATTGTTTTCACCCTGTTTAGCTGCGGAACCCTTTTCACAAAATAAATCCCCCATGATTGATAATGCAATGTTATAATGCTACCTCAAGCGTTGGATCGATTAGAAACTGCAACGCTGCCTTTAATAGTAGTGACTGGACTGCCGATAATAGAAATAATGTGGTTTTGTTATTTCTGAACTGCTAGTTAATCGTTTGTAATTTTCTGTTCTCCGCTTTTACGACTAGTTATTATATTCATACGTTTGAAAACCTACAGAGAAAAGGATACATAGATAGAAAAGTTCACGCCTTTCACGATTTTTCCTTCTTATCTTGATATAAAATAGAAAAAAAAAAACGTGCTTTTGGCAAAGTAATGCATTATTTGTTCGAAATTACTTCGGTTAAATATCTATTAATTACGCTAGCAGACGCTCCCCGTGATAGGTTAGTAGGTAACGTATTTGCAGTCTAATGTTATGGATACGTTGTGGATCTAGGTTCGAACCCCGGGGACAGACGGGCTTCGTTTCATGTTGGCAGCTGGTCATCTGATGAAATGCACGACGTACCGGGCGTAAAATTCGAAATACAGAGGCTATCAAGCATAACGAAAGGTAACCGAATTTTGCCGTTACATTTCCTTATGCTTCCGAATGCCTACGTTCTACATACTTGCGAACCTGTTGATAAAGATGAGCCGCGATCACACGCACGATATCTTTGACTAGTCAAAACCCCCTAGTGGTATCGATAACATGATGATGGCATTGCGGCAATTTATGCAATTTGGGCTCTTCTTTGTCTTGCCATCGTAGTAATTCGGTACAAAGTAGGATGATCTCATTGGCATTTTTATCTATGAACGAACTCATCGCAAGCTGGGATCGCTAGAAGATTAAATTTATACTTAAGGTTTTTGATAGACGGCGGTGTATCGGCTGCAAGAGATAACAGCTCATTGCAACATGGCATTTGTAGGCTTAGAATTCGTTTGCAATAAACAGGTTTTATCCTGTCTTTGGTAATTTGTTCGCTTTTATGCGAAACGATGGTAAATCATGTGTATAGTAAACGAAACTATAAGAGCGATTTTCGTATCGAATACTTTCAGAGCTGCATCTAGAGAAAGGGAGCATGGTTTTACTATCTTGGGTAACGCTGCTAGGACGCTTCGTACCTTCCTTGGAATATGCTTCATAAAGGATTGCCTAAAATAATAATAATAATACCAAGGTCTGTAAAGCTGCTTTCGTTTTCAAAGATCCGTTGAATGAGAATGTAAATCTTATTGCCAGGAATACGACTGCCTCTACGAAGGTTTACTGCCTTCACTTTCTTAGAGTTGATCTTAGGATCTCGTTCCTAAACTTAACTTGCCATTCTGGTTACTTCTTATTAACATCGGTGTTAAATATTTTATATATAATGTATGATAATATTATCTACGCATAAGTGTCCTCATTAAGTATCTAGAACTAGAGGTAGCTTTGCCACGAACTTGTTTGTGTTATCTTCCTGAGCTAAACCTGATGTTTGAAAAAGGTTTCACATTCTATGATGTTACTCTTAACCAAGGTTTCAACAGCCAAATGTAACGTGTTTTGAAGCAAGAGCAGGCTTCGGTAGCATTTTACTTCTTGAAGAAAATCGAATGCCGCACGCTTAGGAAACACCATTGAATTTATTTAAGTTCTATAGTATTTGGTAGAACAGCCTCTGACCTTTTCATTTAACAAACGGACAATTCCTAGACTTCCTAAGTAGGTCAAATATGTGCTCAAGCGTTTCTGTGGTCAAGATGCTACTAGGTTTAAATGTTTCGCCTATCGCAAAAATCTCTATATGAACGCAGTTTGTCGTCGAACTGACGTGATGCCCTCTTTTAACGGAATTCGAAAGATAGGGTTTCTAGCGATTTGAAATCTGTATTATTCTCATATTGGTTAGTAGAACAATTTTAACAAGTACAATAGCCATTTTTTAATATAATTATTATCTTTTTGACATATGTTAAAACTATGGCCTTATAGCAGGGTATTATAGAGATGTTATTAGAGTGCTTTTATTGCAGTTGTATTGCACAGTTAAACTCGCCCCTTATGGGCGATGTCCCACATTGGAAATGAAGACTCGCCAATTGTTCAAAATATATATAAATGCATTCAGTGTGAAATGCGAGGTAGTGCACTTTTCTAACTTTTCGGACGTTTTTCTTAGGCCTATTTTTTTTTTTTTGATATTTGATCAATGTATGCACCACAATTACCTCAGACTTGTCGCTTTTTAGATGATAATCTATTTATCTTACCCCTGTAAAAGTCTAACGTACGAAAGTCTAGGTACCAAACGGTAATTTTTTTAACACCGTGATGAAATCAGAGCAATTTTCCTATCATGAGGTTGCCCGGCTTTTACCAAGGAGTCGGTGGGAGCAATATCCCACATGACCTCCAGCCTTCAGCTGTAGTTCCTACATTTTTGCCGTGATTCTTGCGGTGTGACATCGAGCGCTGTCGCGCGTGAGTGGTTTTTGCCACTCAATTATGTTGGGTGCTTAATGCCCTCCGTTCGTCTAATGATACACAAACGGGAATGCACTTCAGCCGTAATTGACGAACATCAATCCATGAAGCTCAACTGGACAACTACTATTAGATCACCAACAGATTACTGTATGGAAAGGCGGAAACGTTGGCAAAATGTGGACAGCTTCTAAAACCATCATTAACATCTTCTACATACCTTTAAATAAAAAACACGTTCTTATTTATTTTCACATTGTTTTCATTGTAGTTCAAAACGTTTTTTTTTTTTTGGTACCATGACATCATGTCCCGCTTATCTGTTTTTATCTCTCATTTTGCCGTGTCAACTCGTTCCTTAATGTATCTCTTCTTTGTTTTAGCTTGAATTCAGGTCAGCTCTGAGCAAATACAGATAATGCTGACACGAGCTAAAGGGAAGCACGAGGCCAGAAACCTTAAAGCTTGAACTGAGTTCCAGCGTTTTGGAGCCAACTACAGTACCCCCAATAGAGATGGCACCAGCCGGTGTCAGTTTCGCCATCGCGGCAGAGACAGCGATAGTCGATACGGGAACTTTACGGTCCGCTAGTGCGCACGATTCACTATAGCGGAGCGTAGCGAGACAATAAAAGGCCCTATAGGAGCCAAACCTCTTTGGCTCTTCTCTTCCGCCTACGGCGCCTTGGCGCCTTCCGACTGCGAACGCTACTATACAATTCACTGCTGAAAATTGTGCTTCCTATGCACACTCCTGAGTTCAGGCTTAATATGTCATATATTATCAGGGAGGCCGATGGCTGACTACCTCGTCGGGGGCTCCACGGCACTTCGTATCGTATCGCCAACGGCCTAGAAAGAAAGAGCAACTTCTACCCTCGGTACTCATCTTTTGGTCTTTCCTTGCCCGTATTACTCCTTCCTTTCCTGTCCCCTTCAAGCGCGGCGTCTATGCGAGACTATATGCTCCTGTGTGGCTACATGTGGGTGGGTAATCGCTTAGGTGGCTGGTCGCAGCATAAGCTCGCGCTGTCTGACGTAGCCGGCCGCGATAGGGCTGGCTAATTGTTGTTGCTGCTGCTGCTTCTAACTCTGCTGCTGGATTTGCGATGGAAGTAGGCAGCGTTTGCAGACATTTTGGTGGTAGCGCTGGTCGGCCAAAAGGAGTCACTGAACGGCTCTGGCTTTATCAATTCAGCGATTTAAAATTACGCGCGCTCGGATAAGCAGAAAAGGAAGTGGGTGAAGGGTCGGGCTGAACAAGAAGGGTGGATAGAGCGTGACAGAGCTGCTGTCTTGGCGCTGTCTTCACGATGAATTTCTTGACGACGAGGAGCATCTACTGCGGCAGTAAGTGGGAGTCAACATCGCCATAAAAAGCCGGAATCAGAAGCCTATGCAAAGTGCGCACCCGTCGCACCAATGCACACAGGTACTAATACAGCAGATGCAATTACGAGGACACCATAACGGTCGTCCGCAGGTGAACATACCTGCAAAGAGCTAAAAAGTATATTGAATTTTGCAAAATCTTAAAGCATATGAACGAGTTGAATCAGTCGTAATGTCAACTCGATAGGAAGAGAGCGAGGAATAAATGAAGGCTGACTGCTTCTTAAGAGAAGTTTCATTTACTATAATAAATTTACACATGCGCAAGCTTATATAACAATAGTTGAAAAACGTAGTATACGCAGTGAGCTTTGAGCAGATAAAAATTTTTTGAATCAAAAGCAATACAGCAGAATCACATGGAAATAGGGTTGATGGCTAGGCATTGTTCTCCTCTAATTGTTTTCGATAGAATTTTGTTTTAGTAAATACCGCATTACTTCTCAAAGTAAACGTTTCCGGTGAGTGAGTGATTTATTATTAGGCTCAAGAGGCAGTTTCGCCTCTTGAAAAAAAAAGAGGTAGGAACACAAAGTAGTTATCGCATTCGAAACTTTCTTGAAGATAACAATCTTATTTAGAAAGTCGCGTTAAAAATTTTCACTTCTATATACTGTTTTTTTTTTCTTTCATAGTAGATAAACCAATATAATCCAAACTATTGCAGCAGGTGCTTATAGTATTAAAAATAATATCTTTCTTTTACGAAGGCAATGTACATTTACAACTGCTTAAGGTGAGTATCAGGGCTTTGCAGCTCTTTGAACACCTTTTGCGATATGAGCAGAGCAGTAATTAAGCCGTGATGTAAACCTTGCTTCCGAGCTGCATTGAGTACACTAGCTCTGTAAAGGGTCGCAGGAAAACGAACGATTTGAGGGCCCATCCGTAGCGCCCTCTATCTTTCAATGACGCCATTTTGTCTCACTTTATATAACGAATAAGTAATGACCACTGAGTTTTCTTATACTCACTTAATACAGACTATCGCGGAATGTACCACTTCACAGACAAGCCAAGAATTCACTTGGCTAAAAATTTCAAAACGCCTACTATTGCCGCTAGTGAGCAGTTTTAGGGGAACGCCCACCTAATATCATCGTTAGGTAACTGAATAAAGAAGAGCTTCGAGCTAAGAAGGGCCTCAATATGATTCTAACTAGCTGGCACTGTTGTGAGTGTACAGAGGGCCATAGAGTTACTGATTGTAAAATATGTTCTTTCACGTGTACACCGGGAACCATTGTCCACATTACCACACTTATTAACAACGTTCATATGTATACAAACATATCTGTTTCGTAATATGGCGGCTTCCAGTGCCGCTGAACGAAGAGGCACTTACATCCATTCGATGAGTTTGTTGTCGTTTGAATAAAAAAAAAAACCTTATATACGAATGGTTCGTTCGGACAGCGACAAGTAATGCGTTCGCCTAGAGGCCTTGTTGAACTTAAGTCGAAACGACAGTATACGTTTTGGAACGCGTACCTAACAAAGTACAAGAACGTGAATTATTTCATGAGCTCGTTGACGAGCGGCGGCTTCTAAGGGCTCTGAATTCTATATGTTTGTTGATCATTTAATTGAATATCTATTGCTGTCGTGCCAGCCAGTCGATCGCAGGCGCCTTGCAAACAGCTTCTATAGACCTTGTTGGTAAGCTTGATTAACGTAATATTGTTACGGCACAGGCTCAGCTATTATGCGAAAGTACGTAAACGTCCACGTATTGGAAACTGATACGTTTACCTTTGCCTAATTCTAAGCACGAAATTAAACTGCGGATGACAATTTGCCATTCCGATGTGTTTCAAAAAGGCAGAATCCGCTTGTGCTGTACGCAGATATTTGATCAAGACTTACCTGAGAACGATATGTGATGTGATAAGTCCAGAGACTGCAAGACGTTATAAAAACTGATTCGGGTAATATATTAAAGGTAATAAAAAGCCTTGAATCAGAATCAGTCCGATATAAAGACAGACCCAGAATGAGGTTTTAAATTATCGCAGTGTAATTTAAACGCGAAATTATGTGGTCATTATCTGTGTCGCATTTTCTACTCCCGGAGTACAAAGATATCTAAAGCTTAGCGACGTCCAGTAGCGTGCAAAACATTTCTGCAAAGAATATGTTCTGCATATATCTATATATATATATATATATACAAAGGTAAATTTTTAGGATAACCCCTTAGGGGTTTAAACAACAAATATAGACTTAAAGAAACTGAAAAAATGTTCAAGGTTCGAACAAAAGCAAGAGTCTTGTCAAAAAAAGAACCTGAAGTGTCGACTTGGATCGCTGATTTTAAGTGTCTTAAAAAACAGATATCAAGCAAGATACTTATTTGTATCTGGCTTGATGGCGACTGTCAAAGTTAGGTCTGAACCTCCTTGACATTAGGGTAGTCATTTTTCTAAGTTGTGCTACAACGTCCGGGAACGCTGAAACGGACTTCTATTTTCTTTATTAGGAACAGAATAATCGGACGTATCTTTGCTGTTGTCGCTGCTGCTTTATTTCGTTCAGTGTTCCGCGACTGTAGATCTGTAACTTCGACATTAACTCACAACTTTTTTGCGACGCATAAATCGGCTTTTTATTAGCTAATCATTTTCGATGTTCATATAAATTTCCTACCATAGGATGCGTAGGGGAATCTTGATTAGCTATAACGTAAATGTGAGGAGTTGTTTCTGCTGTTGTAGCTCCATGGCAGATATCATACTCACAGATACTCTGAATTTTTAACGTTCTTAGGTTTAAAGGAAGCACGCAACGATCTCGAGTCAAGTATAACTTGAATGGCCGGTGCAATGGCCAGTACAACTCAGATAACAGAAGAACTCAGCTTTCTAATAAAATTTTCCAACGCTATAGACTTAACGACAAAGTGATCGCACTGGGATATAGCCCAATAGCACTGCTTTTATAGGTCCTCCTTTGACACTACCAAAAATATGTTAAAAATCGAGTAAAAAACAGTTGAGACTATTCAAACAGGCGTAAGCATCTTCATTGTCTCAACAGGTGTACACAAATTTAAGTTGGCTCTATGTATCGAACAGCTCTAGCATGTTACACATACCATGAAACATATGACAAACACTCCTATATCTGTCATCCACTGCAGTCATACTGCCTGTCTATTCATTCACCGCCTGTTTTTTTTCGAAGGCTGCTGCTTGGCTTGATGATCGCAGGGATCTCCGCACTTCATTTGGACGCTTGCGCAGATAGTTACCCTTTCTCAAGCATGAGAACTTTCTCTCTCGATCTATCTCGCTCTGTTCCCGTCATACTCACATCGACAGTTAACCACTGTAGGAGGGGTCATTTAAAGTTGATATCATCAAATAGTGGACGGCTGAGGACTGGTGTCAGAGCCCAGTCTGGGGCTCTTCTCATCTCGTAGCAGTTTCTCTGTTTTTCCTCAGCGCTATCACAGCGCTACCGGGGAACGTATGGACACTGGATGCCCCCAATTGTCCTTACTCTGTCTCTTTCCATCTCATTTCGTAATGACAAAAACAATCACGGCTCCCAAATTTCGCTTGCTTTCCCTCTATAGCCAGCTGTCTCCAGTAAAATCGACGCTCGTTGTCGTTAAATTAGAGCTGCGCCGTGGTTCCTCCGGTCCAGGTCTTTCCATCGCATTGCTACATTGGTGCAGTTATTCACCCTTAGTAAGAAATAAAAACGTCGCTTTGCAGTATAATACTTTTTTGTCTGTATACCTTCGTCCATCTTGATTTTCACCCGAGTTTTACTCAGTTGTAATAATTGCTCAGTTAGGGGCAATAAGCCGACATAGCTGTCAGCGTAGGTTAATTTCGTCGTATTTAAAAGCCCTAAAGAAAAGGACAGCTTGCATAGGAGCCATATGGGTGCTTCATATTCACTTAAAAAAATTAAGGATGTCACCGAAAAACAAAATGAAATTGTTTTTTCTTATTCCTAAAGTTACCAGCGTACATGTCGAGATATTCGTCCACCCATACGTTGTTGCAAATGCGAGCGCTGGCTGTCTTCCTCAGTCATTCCCGTCACCTAAATGTTCTGCATCTGTCTTCTCTTCTGTCTTTTGGTGAGGAGTATGACGCCTTGTGATATACGTGAGTTTGGCCTGAGTCAATAAACGTTGAACTGGACCCCTCTAGCCTAGCCCACCTATCGTCCGCCGTATTCACCTCCCCCTTACCTTTTACTGATGAGGTTCCATGAGGGAAGATCCAGGCAATGCTAGGATGTGGCCGGCTTCTAAGCCCACCTACTGCCTCCGTAACTGCTACCCAGTAGCACTAGCTAGCAGAGTGAAGTTATTCCATTCCATTTCATCTCACAGTTGTTCTCCCAAAAGCCACTACAGTCACTGCGTTCAGAAGAGAACAACCACTTGGTCTTTCGGTCGGTCGGTTGAACTTCTCTCAGTCACATCCCCTAACCTCCAGTCCCCTTCTCAGTGCTATCTCGCGCTCTCGACCCCACCTCATTATTAATTAAATTACGCCATGCTGGTCATGCTCCGGCTTCTCGTGCCGTGTTCACTGCTCTGATGTTACAGTTGCTCTCTTCTTCTGTTCCCAAGTCCCACCTCATACATTCACTCAGTCACCTACTCACTCACCAACGAATCGACCCACCTTTGTATATGTACGTTCACTCGTCCCTCCATTTACTCGCCCGGCCGTAAGCCTGTCAGTAAGTACGCCTGTACGGGCCGTGCCTTTCTTTACGTCTCTGTCGCTCATGCCTTCGAATTCTTACAAATATATTGACTAAATCAATGAACGAATGAATGACTGAACCCGTCCGTCGTACTGTCCGACTTATCAGCACGACAGACGGCCAGCGGTAGCTCGTACTAGCAGAGATCTAACACGACCAGTACCCAGATGATGATAGGGAGCTTGGTAAATAAGAGGGTATAAGTGGGGGGGGGGGGGGGTCCGATGGCCGTGGCCGCTAGGGGCTGGAGAGCGGCGCGTGTAAGCTGAACAGCAGGTGGAATAGATCTTAGGAGTTCTCGGATGTTTCAGGGGGGTCTTAGGGGTTTCAGAAACTCTATCAAGTGGAGGGAAAGTGGCAGAAAAAAGAGACAGAAGTTTGGAGGTGAATGTTTAGGGAAAAGGGAATCTTTAGAAAGGGAAACGTCGGGTAGAAAAACGAGAAGTGGTTTTAGACATAAAGGGTAGGCAGACACTGAACGAGGGCTGATGAAGCAAAAGAGAATGCAGGGAAACGCACAACCAGAAAACACGATTGAAATCCGCTTGAGCAAGGTATGGTTCCAACAGGTCAGGCATGATCACTAGAAGTCCGAGCTGCGTTACATCAGTAAAGATTTCAAATACGGTTCGTGAACAGCACACCGTGGCTCATGGAGAACAGCGAAGCTCAGCCTTTAAATTAGATAAACGCGAAGATCGGTCAGAGAATGCAAGACGGGTGAACCATTTGCAGCAAAACAGGAGATGTCTCAATCCGTTTAGCGTCACCGAAGTTATACTTTAGCATGTCCTTTGAACTGAAAAAAGCTATTATTATTATTATTATACAATTATATTATAGGACTGAAAGGAGTTACTCTTAACTGTGGCGTTTATTTAGCAATGGAATAAATAAAATTGCTGTGAATACCTTTTTCATTGGCAGCGAAATATTTTTGGAAGCTTTTAACCATCTAGTGAGAGTTACTTTAACGCGGCAGGAAAGCGATAAACCGCAAAAAAGAACCAAATCAATTGGGTTTGCAATGTTCCTAAAGCATGTGCCGTAACATTTATCTAGAATTATGTCGAAACCCTGGCATAAACATGCGGACAGAACAGAAGAAGAAAAGCATTCTAGCGCACTAAATGCGGTTTCGCATGATGCACTAGATATAACTAATGTTATCGCTACTTAGTTATTATTCATTGGCTGATACGGCTTTACGAGCGGTTCTCAGCTACAGCGGGCCTTCCCCTTGTAGTACGCGAAGCATATTTAGGCGGGGCAACTATAAGTCTTACACAGGCTTTGTTTGGATGTATCTTCGGTCCGTCGAAACAGGCCTTATGTTTAGAAGTAAATGCGTAACTCTTTTCCAATGCTGGAGTCGGACCTTAAGTACTCCATTCATTTAACGGCCTACTACTTAATATAGAGTCAAAGCATTCTCGTAATATATGAGACAATGGCTATTGCAAGCCATTGTTGCATCTAATTGAATATCTTTAATTAAATGCAATTTGCTATCAACGTGAAGCTAAAAGTACACTTCTGTCCTACTAGAAATTAGAAGGACGAATTTCATTCTATAATTAGAGGATATACTAGAGTGACAAACAGAACTAACAGTAAATGTTTCAAACCACATGTCCTGAAAATATCTTTCAATACTATTATTTCTTGCGGGACCTTGTGAGCAGTTGAAACATAGCACAGCAGTGTGATCTTCAAACTAATATATTCTGAAATTCTGAACTTGTATAGGACTGCCTTAGTTTCAAAAAAACACTTAATTATTTAATGGAGTCACTTGCTTTTGTTTTGACACCACAAATCCAGCTTCAGAAACTGGTTTTTCGTGTATCGTGTAGCGCCTGCTGTATTCACTTACTTGCAACAATCAAACGAAGTAAAAATCTAGTAGAGATTGACTCAATTGTCGGATCAAGCTTCTACCGACCACCACCGATCCTAACAATCAGAAATCTTAGATACACGTTGTGGTATAGGTTCGAATCTAAGCATAGACAGACATCGTTTTGTGCTTGGGATCAGCCGTCTGACTGAATGTCTACCGGCGATATCGGCCGTAAAACTCGAAACGTAGGGAAAATACTACCTGAGACATTTCACCATTGGTCGGTTGTTTTCTATGTTTTCCTTTTTGAATTTCGCGCGTTTAGTTAGAGCTTCTCAATAGTGTGCCATACTTTAAGGGAACGTTTGATTTCAGGAAAATATTGTACTGATCAATAATAGTTGCACGAGCCCACTTGACCGTTAGAGTGTGATTAGGCTGTGGAGACGAATATAGAATGCCCTACAATCAATTCCACTTGAATGTTTTAGGATCTGAGAGACAAGATGATACATACCGTAAAATTTGTATATTGACTATCCTTTTTTATACCCCAGTTTTGCTTTGTCATACACAGTTCGCATATAATGGTATATTAACATTTGCTTCACCGGGCTGAATGTATTGCTTTTATAATGAAAACCCATTTGAAGAAATCGTAATACTCGCAATTGTATATGTAATATGTAATTGCCATAACAATTATATTGGCTTTTAAGGTCGGTGAAGCGTAAGAGGACTGGTAGTAAGAACTCAAAGAATGTCACACTTTGGCCGAGGCCGGTAATAGGGCCGGAGAACCTCTTAAATCGTCGGAATTCGCCATTTACCCCATGCTGTAGACGCTCAGACAACTCAGTATTGATTCACTTATGTGTAGGACCTTGTCCGATATTGTTCGGGTTCATATTTATATATGATTTGAATTAGTTATGTTTATAACCAGCTATACGAGGCTGTTTTTAAAGCGGAATTTCTCATGACAACCTTCGATAAACGTGAGCACACTTATTTAGACCGGAGCTTAGTGGATAACGTATTGGCATGCTAATCTTAGAGACACATTGTGGTCTAGGTTCGACCCCGCGCATGGTCAAGCTTCGTTTCGTGGTGGAAGCCAGTCGTCTGATAAATTTGTGATCAGCGTTATTGGACATTACCCGGGAAGCGTGGAGGAGAGTTTGTCGTGAAAGAGAAATTATAGATGCAAACTTCGGAGTTATTTTAACGAACTTCATGAGTAACAGAGGCAGAATAATTTACGAAGTCATAAGAAGCTAAGTCAAAAAAATCCTTACGTCATGCAGATGCTTTCCTGCATGCATGCGAAGGACATTTTTGTAAAATAGATAAGCGTGAATCACTTGTGTGTTTGTATCAAGGTTACAAAAAAATTAGCAGGTATTCTTCCTATTTCTTTTAAGCATGTGATCAAACACTCTTAGTTAGCGACTCAGATAATGCCAGATGAAGCCCACTGTCGTCGTAATGCATAAAGTAGTTTAGCTCGTTTACTGAAGTATGTCCTTCCTGGGGCGGCCTACCAGGGTCTTTTTATGCAACCCGAGTCAATTCAAGTAATCTTAGTCTTCTAAGCTATTCGCTTCGTATAGATCATTTTTAGGCAATCGTAATAAGGAAGAGGGGCCGACAATGAATCTAAGCTGACAGAGCCGCTATCACTAGCATTACAAAGATGGAGTTTCTCTTCCATCACAAGTTCAGCTTAATTGGGAATAGCAATATTCTCTCGCCTCAGATTTCTATCAAGGGCTTACGCAAGAGACAAGCTATCGTCCAGAACGAGACCTAGTCAACTGATGACAATGAACTAGGGTATCACTATATTCTGGATCGTCGTCGAAGTGATGTCGTGGGGATTGTCATCTTAAATCTGGCCACCATCATTTCCATATGATCTTCATCTCCACCTAATAAAGTATGTCTGTATGAAATCTGCCGACTATAGAGGAATATATACCTCGCCTCATCCCTCACACACTCACACACACACACACACACACACACACGACTCACCTTGTCGCCGTAGCCTTTGTTTTTATGTCGAAAATATTTTTGACCTGCAGGGATGTGCGTGCATTTATGTCGAGAAACGAGCACATGCATGTACATGAATGTATACAACAGAATATCCCATTTCTTTTGAAGAATGCACACGTATTTGGCCAGGAGCGAACGCTGTCATTCTGAGACTTCAACATTCGTGTTTGAGCCTTTGAGTCGTTATCCATTCTTCTCCTGGGGTGAAGTTGTCTAGGACTTCGCAAAAATCTATCAAAGGTTCTATCGGCGAACACTACCAGCCCCTCACAACAGACAGTGAGAGATACAATGATGACTTAAAAGTCAGAAGAGAGAGAGCTCGCGTGGATTGCTCTACCACCCGCATTAATGATATCATCAGACGTATGTTCATTTGTTATTATGTGTATTTTATTAGGACACGTTTGATATATGAATATGAGGTATTGCTTTTTAAATCCTAGCGTGGTTGACAAACGTGGAAGGCGCCTTGCTGAAACCTGTCTATTACTAGATTGCACCTATTGTCGCATGAGTTAAGAGCTCACAGCTATGATAACTTGACCACTCATGTACCCTTTATGTTGCAATTATTAAGTATAGGGATAAATTTACGATCAGGAACTAATTGATTCTAGCTCTCTACAAAAAAAAAAATAGAATTTTAGTTCTTTACGTTCGGTTTCGTTTGACGCCAATTATCCTGTGCGTAATTATGAGTAATGGAATAGGTACTTATCGTTAGATCTGCGAAACAACGTCAGCGTCTCTCACAAAAGTTCTCCATTATCCTATGTACATTCTATCAACCGCCCGTCTACGGTATACTTGCGAAGGTACCTTCTTGTTCAATAGAAACCACACACAAAACGTTGGAATTTCACAGCAATGCTCTTATCGATGTTGGGCTGCTGCCACAACTCAGTCTCCTAAGAAGGCCAGCTTCGGGTTGTTCTGCCCAACTAATTCGCCCAAAGAATGTGTCACAACGCAAATACCGTATGTATACAAATGATACGTAAAACCATGAAAAGTTAACTTTTCGACTTTGACTGAGCTGTTTTGCTGCGTACAATACTAAAATATATCTACACCCACTTTGAAATGTAAAACTATTCAACGGTAAATTAGGTGTGCTTCCTCTGGTAAACACTTGACGTATATGTATATAGACAATCGGGAGTCACGGAACACAGGGTCTAATTGCAATTTTCATATTATAGAATTGTTCACGTTCTCATAGATTCAGGGCTATGTTGAAATCTGTTACTCCTACGATCGGTGACAGCACAGTACGACTGCATCGAACAGACTTGATCGGCCATGCTATCCAAACGTCGACGGCGCCAATTAACTTTTTTTCGCCTACATTTTCCAGTTAGCTTTTCTGTCTTCCAATGTTTCTGTTCGACCGTTTCAACAAGACGCAACAGCAACGATTTATAACTAGGCGACTGAATATTAGTTTGTCGTGTTCAGTCTCTGCATGATTCGGTCCGCTAAAGAGTTCGTTGTCTGAATCTATGGGTGTATCCCTCATCGATGAAGAGAAATAGAGCGTGCTGCATGGATGGCAACAGCGCCGTCCATCCTATTTTCGTTGCTCCTGTTCGGAGATTCCATCCGAATGAGTAATCGCTCTATGTCTTCCAACAATCCGCCCACTATGCTTCAGTCCCTGTCCAGTTGTTCATGGGCCATCTTGCATCTTCGAAACAATTCCTGGTGAACGTATTTGTCGCTTGCTTGCAAGCTTGTACCTTTTATGTTTCAGCTTTATCGTATCAATAAGTTTTCATGCGCTGGACAACTGCGTTGCCCACAACCGCTTCGTTTCATCTGTATTCCCTGTGATGGCCGCAGCAGCAGCAGCAGAAAACTTCTTTTCAAAATCTTGTGAAGTCGCCCCTTTACTCTCCTAAGCAAGCCCTGGCGCATTACACCCCGACCCAAAACGTCCCACTTTAGCCCCTAAGGTTGATAGATTCTGTTTGTGCTTCTCCATTCTTTTTCTCGGTCGGCCTGCTGCGGCAGCTGCTCCTTTTGCTCACTTTATTCGAATCGTTCGCCGCGGCTGATACGACTCTACTGGCCCGTTTAGAGCTTTCAGGACTTTGTTGTCCTTCTCACTCAGGCCCTCACTCGGCCAGCCACTCTCTCATTCGTTCCTTCGCTTGCGTTCTTTGTATCGCTAGTAGGAAAGAGTGGCTGAATGACCGCTGCTGCTAGTAAGCTAGCTGTACCAAGTCTACGGAGCGTAGATTTATCCATCGGATAGGAGCAGTGGCGGTGGAGGATAAAGTCGATCGCCGCCACTAAGCTTGGGTCGACAGTCCTAGGGCCGGTGGGGTGGTCGGTCGCACGATGGTGAACCACTTCGGCGAAAGTGGAGCAGACGATCAGATGAATGGACACGGTTACATTGGAACATAGCAGCAGGAACAACAGGATGTATGTATAATATAGGTGTATAAATATATGCGCGTGATAGGCTGGATAAGCAATTTGATATATACTAGGATAGAGATTTCGGCAGGCCCCATCAGGCAGGCAGGCAGGCAGAGTAGGTATTGCCTTTTTTAGAGGCTGCTGCAAGAAAATACTGCGAGCGAGGAGTTACATAAGCGATGGAGACGGTAGTGGTAGACCCAGGCTTTGTCTTACACAGCTTACGCTAGTAGATGTCGTCATCCCGTGATGCTTCATCCGACTAAGCTGCACAATTGTAGAAAACAGAGGTAAGGACGCTGTACTTTGCAACTGAAGAGCCGGACGCATCAAGCAACCGTCATATAAGAACTAGCGTAAGCACGGAGTGCTGTTTAACCTCGAGACGTACTGCGTTATTATGGGTATTACTACGTTTGTTTATAAGACACATACAAATCAAAGTTTCATTCAGTGTTTTATGCTACGTCATGCTAGCACACGAATAATCTACAATTTATGCTTAATATCGTTGGTAACAGCCGGCACTGCACACCCCGCAGCAGTTCGACTGTTACCATGACGAAGTCTGTCCGCGTGTATTGAAACGCCATCCCTAGGTTTCATTGGGTTATCAACGAGCATACCTATTTCCCATCGCATAAAACATTACCGAGTGTTACACGATTTCTTCCGGGAGGCCATCTGCTGGAAAGTTGTTGACGCTCTGCCGCTGGCAGTTCACAGGTGCATTGCGATTTCAATTGCATTGAAGATTTCTGTTCCGGAAAGAAGGAAGAGATCTGTTACAAATGCACCACCTCGTTTCTGAACTACGCTCTTTGAACGACTTTTGGGCAGCTCAAAGCTCCAAGCAGCTGATCTATCAGATCACACAGACAATTCTGTGCAATGCTTCCATCCCAGTGTTTCCAACAAAGAGCTCACAAACTTGTGTTCGCCAGGTTTGATAAAGAAGTAGATAGGACCCGGCACCCCAGGAGTCGCCTGACGTACTGAGATATACTAGAGTCACTTGACGGACCCTCTAGTGACTAAGATTTATACTGCTAGGAATGCAAACTGCAGATTTGTATGTTTGAATTTATAATAGAGAAGAAGAACGATCCAAAGCTGGTCAAAGTTTACCATTGAGAACTTTTTCTTTGGTGATAGGATAGAGAAAGAAGTTTTTCTGAAAGGTTCATCTTTTATACGCTGGATCCGTATCCGTTGACCATAATTTAGGACAAGCAGTAACATGCATTTTAAAACGACACTTTGGAAGACACAGGATTTTTTGGACTACTACCTATTGATTACATAGAATATCTTAGTTATTAGATATTGTAAGGAATAATCCATTCTAGTCGAAAGGTCTTACTTACGCATAATTTTGTGTAGCAAGAACGTGTTGCGTCTTTGTCAGCATTGAACTTTCACCTCGCAGACCGGTAGGGTTTTAAAATGCTATTTTGATTTACATGGTATTGCTCTAACTCTCGGCCCTTTCATGACGTGCGAAAGTTGCTGACAGACAGAAACGATTGACAAAATCTAGTGGCCTTTATAGGCAATCTCTAAATAATATGGCGCCTTTGTAGGATGAGTTGTAGTCAATCAATACTCTCGTGTTGCCAGCCAGTTCCGACTCGTCGAAAGTACGTTGTCATCGTAATCGGTCGACGTAACAAGTAAAAACAAAGAAAAACGAAAGCAGCTAATGAAGAGTCGTCCCTCACAAAAAAAACGATGTTATTGCTGAAACATATAGACTGGCTGTCTATTGCCAGTACCCCTGGCCATCAGTATTATTCTAGTATTACTATTATGATAGAAAATGCTAACTCCGAATAACTAAACGCACTCTCCGTTATTTGCTGTGTCATTTTCAAGAAGGTCAATGCCGTTCGACGAAATTCAGAAAACTTCTGGATCTGGCCAAAAACACTTCTACTAACGTCATGCAGTAATCCGATTTATTGTAAAAGTTCTTTGGCGGACCTGTAAGAGAATATATATATATATATATATATATATATTCGGTAGAAATGTCATCCAATCTAAAATAGTATCTTTGGAACCTTTTCAATAAGATTGCTTCTAGTTAGCTATCGTTGTTTCTTCAGTAGAACGTTATAAGTTGGTCTGTCATCATCTCTGCAGCTTCCTGCATATACCCAAAACGCACGCTGGCTTTTCATCACCTTTACCTCGTTGCGTGTTCGCCAAATGACATTTTCTTGGATTCTTGACGAGACACATATTTCAGCGGTAACTCGCATTGACGCTTTTAGGTACTTTTACAAACATACCTAGCAAGGCTATTTGCGCAGCCTTCATCTGTTGAAACCCACACCCGGGAAAAGTCACTGCACCCTGTTCTCGACATCGTCTCTAGCGTACGGCTGCGTGTGCCGGCACAGCCACACCGGCTGCTGGAACGGAAGTGCGCGCAGAAAGAAAAGTTTCATCGACAACTCGTAGACATTCTCTAGGTAGAAGCAGGCCGGCGGAGAAGAGAGCCCACAAAACCCAAACGGGAAAACACAGGCAACGACAGGCCTAGCCCGCTTTGCTCGTCACTCAAGGCCCGTTGAAAAGTATGAAAAGTGTCCGTCTGCTGCCAGTTCTGCTATTCTACGATGGTTCCAGGAAAAGAAAAAAGAGCGAGATAGAGCGCGAACGAAACACCGCTAATGGACTAGTGTATCTTTATGGGCTTTATTTAAAGTTTTTGAATATTTTGGGCATCCGCGACGATGACGACAACGAACGGGTTAGCCCCGCATAGATGGTGAAGGCAAAGCTCTGATCATTTAGCACTATAGCCCAAATTCGAGCCTTAGACCTGCCCGGCTTAACTTTGGCAAGCACCCCAAAATTAACTCAGAGTATGTACCATGGCTGCACGTATGTGTATGTTTCTATCGAGCGGAAAACACCACTAACAAGTCTCAGCTGCTTCGATCCCTCTTCAGCTCGGGCTGCATCCATGGCTCAATTGCTGAGCATTGTCATGGCGGTGGTTACGTAAACGAATGATCCAGTGGCTATAATAATGGATAGTTCGCGTACCGTTAGGAGGAAAGCCGGGCATAAAAAGAATCGACGTCAATGGCATTGGCGTTGCTGTCGCTGTTGTATTCATCATAATCACCATTGTTTCCGTCTTACATCTTCGTGCTCGCCCTTCGGCCCGTTCGTTCTATATCTTTTTTGTGTTTTGTCCGTCATTGTCGCGCTAGAACTAAGAAGACAGCTGTCATTTCACCCACGACAAGATTATGCTTCAATCCCACTTTTCAGTCTTTCTCTGTCATTTTCGCTCGCTCTTGTTTATCCGTCTTTTTCATCGTCTGCTTGCCCGCTAGCAAAGCGTCATGCCTCTTCTGGGCGTTGTCGCGTATTTCTTTAACGAATTTTTCCTCCCTTTTCAACAAACGCCTTTCTTGGCGTCGAGATCTTGATCCTCCACGCATACATGTACACAGGCACAGTGTATCTGTACCACACGACATACGACCACGCTTCCACCACTGTGTGTATTCCCCTTTGCCTCACCTGCTTTTTATTTTTTACGTTTGATTTTTTGAACGAACACACGAAGTACGAAAGCAACTACGGCCTTTACTGTGATAAGACAGATCGCTGCCACGGATTGTAGCTCTCATATTTGTACATTCCAACTAAAGTGCACGAAGCTGCTATAAACAGCGAAAAGAGAACTTCAATTTAATCTTTTTTTTGGATACTTCTACCTATATTGTGGTATTGAAGTTTATTATCTAGTAATATGTACATACTAATGGTAAGGCAATGTGTTGATATGGCAGGATGTGATTATACAAGTACGGTAAATGGTTCTCTATTTAAACATATTGATAATGCAGATATGTTTATTTGTTACTATTCAGAAAGCACAAGCATAGATGCCTGTCTCTGTACAGGAGTGTTGAAAGCCTTTCAGTAATTACTTGTTCAGAATGTACAAGACTCAGTCAGATTATAATATCTTCGGATGTGAATTATGGTTCGAAGAGATTGTAACGGTACGTTTTGACTTTCCTTCTTTAATTGTGCCTATTGCACTTTCAAATATGATTTTTTCAATGTATAATATTTTTTTGTGTTTAATTTTATTATGACCGGTCTTGTTAATCCCTAAGCATCTGTTTTAACTGGTTGGATTACGGTTGGCTAAATCCATACACCACAAAGTGAAGTCATTTTTTATATATGAGCCAATAATGTTCTCTAGTTATTTTGGACCGAAAATGTTTCTGAGACATGTTTGGTCTAAAATTTTCATTCGTCCTGTTGTTATGGGCGTACCTGTTCAGACCTGATGGGTTACTCTATGAATGCTCTGCTGTGTCCATATACATTCATTATCTGCACTCCCTTTTCAATATCGCGCATTCAATACGCGTTTCATAGATGCCACACATAATAGCTTTCCATAGCACGTGTTTCATTCATTCATTCATTCATTCTGCACATCTTTTATGTTGTCGGCCCCTAGAAACTGAAGCCAACATGAAAATTTAGATAGAACACAATAACCCCATTGAGCAATACGAATACGTACTTGTTGCTACAGTTACAAACAAAGTTATACCCTTTATATATATATATGATTTACGTGTGGACCGTAAGTTTTCAATAGTTAGCTTAAAATGTTCAATGCAACTCTCTATATTTGTGCTTGTATAAGGTGAGATTTGATATCTACTTTAAATTGGCTGATATTATGGTTACTGAAAACATCTTTATGCTGCCATATGTAACAGTTTGTATTGCACTTATTACTAAATCTGTTCAGCATGCAGTCTCTAAAGGTAAAGCAGGTGAATTTGGTGAGAGGGCAAAAATACGGCAGCCTTTTATTCGATTCTGTTGAACATAAAAAAGCTACTTTAAAAACGTAAAGGTAGTTAGTTTAGGATGAGATGCGTGTGCTAAAAATTCAGAGCGTATCTTGAAAAGAAGGGTCTACCAAATACAGGTCCCGAAGTATCTTTTCCAAGCGCTTCCATTTGACATAAGTTCTGCACAGAAAAATTACTATGTCATATGGGAGTTCTGCAAGAGAACTCCTAGATTTATCAGCGTCGTCGATAACGCAGTGCATCTATAGCACTCAGGTTTTACGTAAGCTTAATTTGTCACTTCTCACTCTAATGGTGGTCTTTAGACAATTCCAACATGCTGATTTGTAATTCAGCGGCGTTTACTATCATGCTTTCCCTATAATAGCGTAAATTGAGGTGATCAATTATAAATAACACTTCTACCGCCTTATCCGCATCAAGAATTATATCAAGGGCACTACAGTTGCTTCCTCTGAGCGGTTGGACAGGAATCCCGCATAGGCGTTTATCTGACCTTGTAAAGAAGTGTTTGGTTTTCCGGAGAGTAAACCGGATTTTATTTTATATGTAACATTAAACACATACTCCAAAAATTGTACTTGCGTAAGTTGGAAATTATGAAGGATGAAAGGTAGCATCATAGGGCACGTCTCGGTATAATTCATGCTTTTTTGGTAGAACTTGTTGTTTTAGCTTAATTGTTACCCGGCTATCAGAAAAATGATATATTAAAATTCAAGTTAGTCGTCATCTCCCGCAGCGTAACACTGGTCAAGTCCGTCATTCAGTTACTGGCTCTATTTCAGCTTCCCGTGGCCTACGCTTCGGTCCTAACGTCAGGTCATCGACTTGCTCATTCGACTGTTAGAGAATAACGAACTCAGAAAACCATGCATATTTCGACGAAGGTTTAACTTAACGCTCAAACGTTCCCCACTCAGACTTCTTTTACCCACCTCGTAGTTGAGTTCATTCATAAACACACGTTTATACCTTATGGTATTTATTTTACCCATTCATGTATTTTTACCATATTTTTGTCGCCGAAATTTGACTACCTTTTTCTTCACTCGCATTCTCAAGACGGCACGAGTCTTCCATGATCGAAATCATCCGCAGGCGAGAGAAGCAGGCGCGGTTCGAAACTGTTGTCGCTAATACTGCGCATGCTGCCGACTGAAATGCGCTATCGCTACGTGATTCGTTTATAGTAAGGATCATAGATATAGAAAGATTGCGAAACAGGAAATGAGGAAAAACAGAGATAAGGAAGAGCTCAGTCAAGGAAAGAAGAGCTAGCTGACACCGCTCTTCGTTGCTGCTGCTGCTGCTGTTGCGGCATCGATACGATTCGCGCGACAATTTTCGCTTTAGTCCCCCTTGCTCAGATATTCACACACCCGCAACTTCTATCCTGGAACTCCTGTCCTTTTCCACAATCCACCCAACGAATTGTCAGAGGAAGACAGTGCCCGACTGCTGCAGACTAAAGAAAGAGCCAAAAAAGCACACAGTAGGATATGGAGGAGAGAAAGGTAAACAACGCTAACGGCAAAATAGGAGAAGAACGGGAATCATCGGTGGCATTGCCCGTGGCGGTCGTGATAGCTGCAAAGGCAGCGGCAACTTGGAGAGCTGTTGCCCTGTTCGACACGCAGAAATATGGTGGATCTGCTCAGCCACATGACATACGCCGCGTGGTTGGTTTTTATATACATACAGGTCGACGATGTGAGAAGAAGGGTATGCATTACAAAAAAACGACTGTGGAATTACTTGATTTGCTAACATACAAGCACAGCCAGCAAAACGGTAGTAAAAACTTACCTCGAAACGAAGTATATGACATCTAAACCTGTCGAAACAGCGTAAAATAGGTAAAAATTTCGCGCGCGCACGCGGTAATTGGTTCAGAGTTACGATATCTTAAAATGACATTATGTGCTGTGACATTTTGCGTTTGTTTTTCATACATTTAGGATTTACTATCAGCCTTTGAAGTCTGAGGCCGTGCCCTCGGGTAGAGTCACTCGGGCTTTCAGGAGGCGAGCTGTAGTGAGTCTTCGAAAAGTTGCAAATTTAAATGGTTCACGAATTTAACTTCTATTTTAGAGCTCTAATGGTAGAGACGGCTTACCGTATAAACTCTGTATTCGGTGAAAATCCTATTAAATAACCATAGAAAGGAAACTTTGATAATAAGTTCGAAAAGAAGGCCGTTGCGAAATTGAATAACGAAGAGGTAAGGTCTATAATGGAAGTTTATCCATTACAAAGTGCACAAGTCGTAGCATTTAGGCTTCACCTCGTTCACTTTGGCCAGTCGGTAATACGAAAGCATGGACAACTAGTTGCGGTAAAATTGAAGGACAATCAAAAACAATAACGCTTGCTTCACTCTGCTCTCGCGTTGAAGCACTGACCTATTTTTATACAGAACTGTGATAAAAATTAAATTTTCTACCATAATCGCAGACGGTCATACCACTGGGTGGACTGCAAGGGCTTATCGTGTATGTTTAATGCTCTAATAAACGTGTTATGCATTACAATCTAATGAGTCCTGAGTAGTTTATTACGGCCGAACCATGCTGCCCACAACTGGACGAAATTACCTTGTACGGTAGCAGAACAAATAAATTACTATCCAAATAGCCGAAAGTTATAGATGATAATAACAGTACATACTTTAATCAAAAATAAAGGAACTAAACTTATGAAAAAAGTTCGAAAAGTTAGAGTTTAGCAGGAACGACCTACGTGTAAAACAGCAAGGAATAATTGGAATATTTTCTATTGAAATTTGATTGGAAATTATTTTTAAAGTTAATTATTTGATCAAGTTCTAGACCCACAATCATTGCCCTAAAAACAGATGATCAGGTAAAATCTATGCAAATAATTTTCCAGATTGTTCGACCTCTTAATGTTAACTTGGATCCCAGTTACGTTCGACAAATGTAACTGCTATTAATTGTGCTTCGGCGCTATTTCTCTACTTAATAAATGTAATATTTTCGGCCCAGTTCCTGATAGCTCACATTGTATAAATTCATTATGACGCCTGTTAATGAACGCAGGTTTTCTGTGTTTGCCGGCTGTATTAGGTGCCTTATGTGCATAATAAATAATTGTATTTATCTGTTACGTACCTAAGCTACACTGTTATTCATTGAAACCCATAGTTGAGATTGTATCACAACACTTCTATGAAATCGGCAATGGATAATGGCCATGATTCAAGGTAAAAAAAAAAAAAAAACTACAACTCGTAATACATTGCGGCAAAAAGACTCGATTGCCTGTCTAGTCGCCGTACTACGCCAAACTGTCATTGATATTTGGTGCTGTATACTATGGAGCCCCAGACTGCTGAAATGTAAATGGCGGAGGGAACTTGGCTAAAACGTCCGCATGGCTTGTATTTAATCATTGAATTGGCTCGGAGATATGTGTTACTTACTTCGTTTCATCGGGCCGCGCTTTGCATTTGGTAGTATTGATTGACCGACGGCAACGATGTATCCTGTATGGTTCAACTTTCCCACATGTCATGTTGGCCTAAGGGTCTTTCTGAAGTTTGCAAGTGGCAGGGTTTTGTAATGGTGTTCCAATCCAAAACTTTTCGTCTTTCTTCGTTACTCTTGCCTCGGGTTCAGCATCTTTCACCTCTCAAATTCTTATGCTATTTCACATTACCTCCTCTGTTGTTCTACCCTTCTCATTACATACTCATAAAAACGTTCACCCGCACGAGAAACTACACCGCAGTTTCCTCGTTCATCACGGCGAAAGCGCCCGTCGCTCCGCGGCGCCATCCTCTTAGCAACCCCCTTTCCTTATTTACGGTTTCTTTTTCCTTAGCCTTGACTCCAAATACTTTCCTTCAGCTGGTAACACACTTTCTTTCCCAATGCTGAGTTCTCGGTGCTCACCAGCCTGAATTCTGTAAAGTTTGTCAGTCGCGTAGTAGGCCGGACAAACCTCTGCCAATCCAACAGTTGATGATGAATTTTCTCTTCTACTTTGAGCAAGCTCTGCCGTTATGCCCAATTGTACCCGTTTAATACGGTGCTCTCGTCTTGGCTTTCTGATCTAAACCAATCCCTCCTATATCCCTTTTCCCAAGGAATTCGCATGCAAAACGCGGAGATCGGAATAAGGCAAGTGCAAAGGATAAGTGGCCATGCATATGGCCACCGGATACAGAATGTGGAGGGAAAATTAAACAATGATTTTTGAACGGGCACTATACATTGCGAGAGCTATCCAGTTGGAAAGGGTAGACGGCGTGTAAGTCGAGATGAATGAAAAACATACGCAGCCACAAAAGCAGAAGGGACAGAAGTCCGAAGACGCTTTGGATTGTCGTTCCTTTGTTTTCGTTTGTTTGCTTTGTTTTGCTGCGTCTTCACCACGCACTACAAACTTCTGAATAAAGAAGGGAAGTAAGTCTTTTGAGACTGTTGTAATTGTTCGTACACGCTGGCATGCTGTATAGCGTTTGCCCTTGCAGAAAACGTAAATTTCAGAATGAGGGGCTTCTGTCTGTATTCAGTTGTAGCATAATACATTATGCTGCCTTTTACGGGCAGTGTGTTCTTTTTCAGTGTCAGCATCCGAGCGCGATATGTCTTGGCAAAAGTTAGTTCTAAGCTACTTCGAGAGAGCAGATTTACGATATTACGGTTCTAGCAGCTAGAAGAAGCTTTAAGATGAGACACATGAACGGTCCGAACGTTTGTAAAATTGGATTCGAGCCGTTCATTAACCGGTAGACAAGATTCCACGATGAGCCATGACAAATAAACAATATCCACAAAAAGCACTTGCGGGTTGAAAACTTCCATATAAATCCGTTTCCGAGCGTGTTAGTTCCGTCACAGAGAAAAGTAAGAGGTGAAATCAAACAAGAGACGTCCAATTTTTCCAAAATGGCGCCTTCGTCGCACGAAGAAGCTTTTAATAGAGTTTGTTCCTATAATCAATATCTAACTGACATAACAGTTCGTATATTGCACGATTTCTTACGATTAATGCCGTTAAGATAAAATCAACTGTGGAGTGACTTGTAATCAAGGAGTCTAAATGGACCTTGCGAGACGTATCTGCGAACGAGATTTCTTTTAGCCAAATGCGATTGCCGTACATAGCAAAGTTGGTCTATATATTGAGCTGCTTTATCCGTCTCGAGAGTTCGGCAAACGTTCGATTTGAGCGACATGTTTAGGTCGATCGACAAAAAAAAAAGAAACGAAAACATCAAATGCTTGTAAAACTGCTTTATCATTATGGATAAAACTATCGTTACAACGAACTGTTCTACTCACTCTCTTGTTTTATTAAGTAGGACTTAAAACAGGTATCCAGCCTCACATTAACCTCGAACCTCACCTAAGTGTATTTTCATTCTTATCCCAATTCGAGAAATAGCTAGATCAGGTATTGGTTTTATCGTGCACGTCATCCTACGCTGCATTATATCATTTAATGTGTCGAATATTATCAACTGAATATGTACTGTTAACAAAAAAAAAGCGTTCGAGGGCCTACTCACGTGCCTCTGTTCCTTGCGAGCTCTCTTTTTATTGCTGCGCGCGTAACTATACCAATGGATTGGCAACTAAGATGCTACGAAAGAAAACAAACGGTATTTAGCTTTTAAATGTTAGCGTGGGGGTTAACATTTTTAGAGAAGTACAGCCTCGGGTTCACTATTCGCGAACCTTCAATTCAGGTTGGTGACGATGCTCGTTCTATAAGCTAATCAGTCGAATATAAGCAATCAGCGGCCAGATTGACGAACGGGTGTTTTTGCGAATGTAGCAAATGTAATATGTGTTGGGCGTTCCTTTCGGTTTTTGGTAATGTAACTTCGCGTGATTGCGACATTCTACATTTCGTATACTGTATATATATGTGTGTATATATAACATACGAAATATATATACATATAACTTCTTGTGTTGGGGGGCGTCAGAAACTGCAGAAGCCTAATCAATATCAGTTGTGACTTATAATGTGTCCACGTCACAAAACAGTAAAAAGACATTAGGTCGAAGACTAACTTGACGTGAACTTTCTATAGATTTTTACATAAACCGCTATGTAGGTGAGCTCATTGCATACCGCAAAAGCGCCAAAGCTACAAAAGTGACACAGGGAAATTACTTTTCTCACATTCATTCTCAAAGATAGACCATTGATCGACCTGAGAAGTTCGCGGCGTTATCCCAAGGGAACGACACTTGTCCTGTCAGTCTTGAGGGGAAACGAGACTAGAATTACTTAGAAAGTCTCAGCTTTCGTTTAGTAATTGCACAAGTTTGCTAACAGGAAGTAAAGAGGATAACAAACCATTGCGCCGTTAAAGCGTACGATCACTTTATCTCAGCCGACGAGGCGAAAATAAGGCCTCCTTGCTTGACCTCGCCTTCAGCGGTGCAAGCGCTCAGTAAAAAGCCTAAGTATGAGAAAGGGATTTACTGTTCCGAACTCGTATATTTTGCTTGTAATGTTTTAGTCGATTTTAATATAGTGTATACGAACTTTGATAAGCTAGCTACTAAGTTAATATCCGGCTTTGTTTAGAATCAAAATACGGCGCCACGGCAAAATACCGAATCATTTAACATCTGCCAAGTACTTCTTGCAAAAAGTAAGCTCGAAAAATTCTACTGAGCCCACCATAGCACAATAGATATTACGATTATATTTTCATGCGCAAATTTGAAATTATTCGGCATCCATGTGTCAGCATCTTACATGAGTGTGAAGCTGCTGCGTCTGCTATGCCCGCATGAGCATCACGCCAAAGGGTATTTGATTTGGCCTCTACTCAGAACTTGAATTGCTTATTTCGGTCAAAAGAAGTACCCAGTACAGAAAAAAGTTGCGTTCTACTACCCGGTAGGTTGGTGATAAATTATACATGTTTTCGTTGTGCTAATATTAGTGTTATGTTATGCTTTCTTGTCGAATTCGTAAACATAGAATTTTTGGAACACAGCATCATTTTAGAACGCTGATTAATCATGTCTAAGAATGTTCTATCACAAAATTCCATAATTGGCAAACGAGTTCGCAGGATTGTATATGCATACAACTTAGGACCTGTAAGGCCGCACTATTCATACTAACTGCTGTTCTAAATGATGCGTAATCTTTGAAACAAACAAAAAAATAAAGCTCCCGTTCGATAAACTTGCATATCCTCATTCTATTGTACTGTTATTATCGTAGATTGGTGTTATATACATGTATGTTCGATTTTTACTTTCTTATATCAATCCCTTTAGACGGAACGTAGCGATTCTTTGACAGATGTTTAACTTGGTTTGTCCGACGTCCTTTCAGACAGGCGCCTCCTTAATATTCATCATATGTGCAATGCTATACATATATGATTAGAACTAATTTTCACTGCGTAGACAATCGTCGTAAATGTTATCTACGCTCTGCTGACCTTCACCCGTAATTTAGCATAGAAAATTACGGCCCGTTTTATTAGGCACAATACTATTACGGCGTTATCTAGTGGACACGCGTGATTGGCCTTATCGGTTCTTTAAATAGCTACGTTATGTTAAATTTAGCTTTCCACTAATGACCTAAATCTATAAGGAAATCTCAGCAATCAGAAAAAAACTCCTATTTCAATCGCAATCATTGAAAATAATTATAAAAACACATTACCAATTTTATGCAACAGATTAATAATAGGCATAGTCAATCGTCAGGCTCTGGATAAATAACAAAGTGCTGACTAATATGATTGAGTATGTAGGCCTCTTCTTTATCTAGTTACACTTGCGAGAAAACTACTCACTTATCACTATTACTACTATTTGATAAAAGTGTTCTCTGTTAATAGATAATGGTATTACTTTGCAAGTAGGGAAGTGGCCGGTGTTTGAAAAAGGACATAATGAGAAGCTTCAGTATTAAAAAATTCAAATTTGTTCCACACTTCGGTTGGCGCCCGAAAAGAAGCTCAACACAATCACAGATACTTGCGCTTACTTGCGTAACATTAGGCTGACAAAACGGTGTCGATGATTTTATACAAGCAGCTATTAGAAACATACAAAGATGCGATTTCGTAATTTTTTACCAATGGTTTACGCCTTTTCTTTTATATAACTTCTAAACTTTATTTAAATGTATACGTTACCGATTTTAAAATTATAACGTCACGTCTGCAATATTCTAGCAAAGTTCTGCTGGATCTAAAATCAAATTAGCCTTGTTTGGTCCAATAACGCTGTTTGCGAAGTTCTGAACATTGCTTGAGCGCAGATGTTCGAGGCAGGTTCCTAAGATAGTATTTCCACATATCATACACCCATATGCCAATAACTTAAATTAACTTTTCATTGTTCGGTATTACCCGATAGTTCAATCGAATGTTGTTGTCATATTCTAAACATGTGAGCTCTTTATATATGGTGATTTTGTGATGAGATGCGTGACTGCGTCAAAATGTCTATAGGAAACAAGCCATTAAACGCTTACATACATAAAGGATAACAGGCGTGTAGAATAAAAATTATCTTTATCTTTATTCTTTATAGAAGACCACTGAATTACAATATTTTGAAATCACTGGTACATATTTATCATCCTCGGATCCATCAACTAGGGTCAGTGTCGCACGTCTCTCCGGTCTTCCCATCTTCTCGAACGGCCTCCACTTCACTCATCGTCGTCGTCATGATCAGCATCACCACCACCACCAACTGTATTGTCTTTCATTTTATTGAGCGAGGTTCATTATTATATATTTTCACATATAACCTTTTCGTTTTTCCCTCAGTTTACCATTTCTGTACTACGCTACCCCCGCCGATAGCCATCAGCCTTTAGTCTTATCTCCTGTATGTGGTGTATATACGGCACAAGAGGATACTCCGTTCGAGATACCTTTAAGGTGACGGTCTGCTCGCTGTTGGCGGTTCTCCTTTTATTAGTACTTTTATTATCATGATTATTTTCATCCCTTTTTCTCCGCTATAATGCAGCCTGCTATCTTACCCATCCTGTCAAATATCCATATATACACCTATGTACAATACACAGTGAATGATCCATTTTGTCTGCATTCTCGCTTGCCGCTGGGCAATGAAAACTTCAGATGCAACTCTTGCTTGTTGACTAAGTAAAATCGTTTTTGAATCTTAAGCCAGTTGGCTGAGTACGGCGTATCCGAATTTTGGGTATCTGAATCGAAATTGAACCGTTGCCTGTCATCTTCTGCATTTTTATTATTACATATTATTGTATGAATATGTTCCGCGATGCGTGCATGTACGCATGCTTTAGTGTCTTCATCACAAGAACACTCTTTCAATCTCGCGCTATCACTCGACTCGCTTTCTTTCTTGCTCCTATAGTTTAACATACAGCTATCTTGCCCATTCACTGCACTCGCGCATGGCCCTTGCCCTGGGCCTCATCTGGGCCTCCATTCAGCGGCGTAAAAGATAGGCAAACATTCATGTTACGTTGGTAGTTGGACTAAGTGCAGAATGGTAAAGTTGCAATGAACAGGTAAGATATTTGTTGTCGTTTTGCCTTATGTTCACATAGAAAATAAAACAAAACTCCCGCCGGGTCCTCACTACTTATATTCTGTTCTGTTTTTTCGTTTGTGTGTACCAACTTTTCTGGTTTCTGCTTCATACTTCGTTTTTGTATGCTAGACAAGTTGAGGTTTTGGGTTTAATGGGACCGGCTGGGATAGGTAAACGAGTATTTGTATCTATAGATTTGTAACGCCCGCATGTATGTATTCGTCTCCAAATATCGCTCGGCGTAGGTCTGCGTGCCGTACACATGCGTAAAAAGTGGGAGCGATGCCATATTGCGAGAGCATTTCCTTTGTTGTTGTTGCTGCTGTTGCTGCTGCTGCTGCTGCTGCTGTTTTTCCCAATGCCGCTTCTGTTTATTTCTTGAAAACCCCATTTAAACCCTAGGTTCCCTATTTGGCACACAGAAACCTTCTTTCGCCAACCGACCGTCGGCCGGTTGCTAGCCGTGTGTTCCGTTTGAGTTTATCGGTCGAGTTTTTTCTGGACTCTCCCTTCAGCCCCCTTCGCCATCCCCATTTTCCAAACTATCTCTGTCTCTCGCCTTTTTCTTCTCGAACCTTTTGCACAGATAGATTTTTTGCTTGCTGCATGTTCGTATTTTAGTCCATTGGCTTTTCCATCTTCTGCGTCTTCGCTACGGACGGCGTCGTCAAAGTGGTAGTCGACGACGACCAAGGACATAGCCATCGTTGTCTCTGCGATGTTTTTTTCCATGTTCCATTTTCCATATAGCAGCAGCTAGCTTGTGAGCGAGCGAGCGAGCGAGCGAGCGAGCGAGCTGGCAAGCGCGTTTCACAACCCAGTGCGTTCGTCAGCTGTGAACGCAACGGGGCGGTAAACGGAGGGGTTAGAAGAAATCCAGAAAAAGGGGGTCGGCACACGCCGCCGTAGACTCGATTTGTACGACGATTTTCATCGTATTGTACCTGTGTGTATTGCACACGTTCATGTCTGTTTTTCCCATGGTAAAACCTTTGGGCCGTACGTCTATATATACTAGGTTTCCTGACAGTACTACACTCTTTTTTCTTGGTATTATAACATCACTAGCTTCTCCAACAGCTTCACCATCGGTGTATTCTTACTCCCAAGTGTTTGACTTTTTTACGTCGCGCTTAAAAGGCTTCCTAGTAGCTTCAACAAAAGATTCGTTTTTCTGTTCACAAATGCTATGGATGGCTGTTGTGTTTCTGTTTCTATTTTCATTGTTTTGGGTAACAGGAAAATTGTAGATACGAACGTACGGTAGAGTTTCTGCATTGCAACAACGGCATTACAACATTAGCTTTTTATATATATATATATATATACACATATATGTACATATACATATATATATATATTTATTTAGTATGTGTGTACTAGATGTATTATATAGTGTTTACCTTTAATTTCTCATTGTTTTACGGTATTAGTAGTTGTATGTTATAGTACTTCAAACGGGTATCACCTTTCGATTAACTGTGATTAAAGTGGAAAGAGCCAAAACGTTGTTTTCGTATTCCACCCGTGCACGCCACATGCGACGTAAATTTCCGCGTTTTGTTAGCTATAGTATTACATCATTGACATTATTCGGCAACAACGTTATAAAGTAGAAAAAACAATAACGCAAGAGGGAGAAGGTAAAAGATAATACATAGCGTGTTTTGAGGTATGCAATTGTATTGCCGCTGTTGCTTGTGCGAACGTTTGTTATGCCTTTATTTAAAAGACTGTTGTGTGGGCTTATGTACGTGCGTGTCTGCTGGCTAAACATCTTTTTTACAAACACGGGGATCGTATACTACGTACAACGTAGAGCTCGTCGTCGGGATGGCCCTGTGTCGCATGTGATGCTGGATGATTTCCATACAAGGGCGGCGGGTCGTACAAAACGAACGGTCCACGTGAGCTGCCTGTATGACCGTACATGCCGGGTACAGCTGGGGGCGCATATATCGCCTGCACGGGATGAACGCGAGACATGGAGCTGCACGTGCTATTGAGCACGAAGTTATCGCCCGGCTGAAGTGATGTGTGCGATTGATGCGGTAACAGATCAAGTGTTTGCAATTCTGGCGTCTGTTGCACCAGGTCCAGGCCTGAGCTTGCGCCCTGCTGGCCCGGAGTTAGCCAAGGTCAGCTGTTCGGTGGTTCGAGCTGAACGTCATTGGGGATGTCTCGCGTTTTGCGGTCCTTTCCGCGCCGACAATATAACAGCGTTCCGGCGGATGTAATAACAAGTGTTGCGAGTAAGGCGCCACATGCAATAGCTAGGTATATGATCGGAAATTGGTGACAATGTTCGGGTCGTTCGTCGTGACCCGAGGGACAATGCACTGTGCCGTCGCACCATAACTCGGGCGAAATGCATGCACTTAACTCGGGACACTCATACAGACAGTTAACATTACGTAATGTAAGGCCGGATGACGTACGTAAGAATGGCTTGGTGACTTCGAGCCAACGCACTTTGAATGCACCTGCCTTCACAGCGATAGCTTCAACGAGAACGCGATCAACGTTGCGTCTAGTCGGTAGACCTCGAGGTTGTCGCTCCGATTCATTGTACCAACTCAATGAGAAGAGGTCAAATTGAGGTTCGGACTGCGGTGGATCTTTGGGCGCGTGGAACGCATCCGTCGTTAGAGATTTTGCGTCTCCATTAGCAAGATTGCTGTCCCCGTCTGTACAAACGACGGCCACCGGATCAGAGATACCATCTGCGTAAACTACAAATTTATTCGTTCCCGGGTTGCACGAAGCCGCACGAGAGCCATCATGGCCCTGGAACTTTAGATAAAGATATTTTTTAGGACTGGATTCAATGTACCAGCGGCACCGCAATGGAGTATCTTGAGAACTGATATCCTTTGCTACAAATGTTAATTCACCTTCAGAACCGTTCCTTCTGGCTGTTCCGCCTTCACAGCTGGTAGCTGGACGGAACTCGTACGTCGCCTCGAATCCAAAATAATTAAAATCTTCGAGAGCTGACATACCTTGTACTGTAAAGGATAGGGTGACATTGTTTCCTACAGACTCAATGAGGATCGGCTTACGAAGCTGTGAAGTGGTATTACAGAAGCATCCCATTGGAGTGAATGTCTCACCCCAATGATCAGTCACTTGAACAGCGGAGATTTTAGCTGCATTCGTTCGTGATGTAACCATCCTACACGTATATCTCTGGGTAGCTTCATCGTAGAAATGTGCGCACTGCGTTGTTGGTAAGTTCAGATTAATCAAATAGATACGCAACTTTTCACTAGCCATACCAGAAAAATAGTAGGAGCAAGTGATGTTCTCGCTGCCACCGCGACCATACATGAATACATTTTTTGGAGAGGCGAAATGGCCGAATTTTGATGTACTGCTTTGAAAATGCCGGTGACAGGGTCCGTGATGCGGACCCATGTCGATGCCCGCCTGTTCCGTGTCGACAAACTCGTACCGGGCCATAAATGAACTACGCCGTAGCGGAACGTCGGACGACTTGAAAAATTTTTGCCGAATGACAAGGTCGGACCCTGTGGATAGATAGCTGTCATCCGGCAGGCGGCATGGCCTTAACGGAATGAACTGTGGATACTCGGCCGCACGGGCACAGATCCTTGGCGAAGACTTCTCGCAGAACCGCCTTGTCGAGTGGTCTATGGAGGAGTTGGCGTCCTGGAACAGTTCCTGCGCGCCCAAGTCGACAATTTCAAGTGAAGCCACATCACATTTCTCAGCATTAGACCAACGCTGCTTGTCCTCAACGAAATAGGATAGGAAATAAATCCAGACCCGGTCGTGGACTCCGCGTCCTTTGAAGTGGAACGAGCAGGTGGTATTAGGCGGAATGGTGTGGTTTGGGGTATAGATAAGTCCACGGCGTTCCGCGCGACTGCCGTCAATCTCAAAGGTGCACTTTCCTCCGGGTTCGACCCGAAAATCATCCGCTTTGACGAAACGAACCTCGACGTCCAGTTCAAGTTTAGACGCGTAGAGCTGCTGCGCTCCAACTGAATGCAGTTCGACTCTACTCTCAGGCCCGGACGATACCACTTCAGTGAGCGAACCCGATCCGCAGAAGCGTGAGAGGACACTCGCCTGTGAGTTGCCTCCGTCGTAGATGCGAACTACATCGCCCAAACAATCCGACGTGAGTGCGCGTTGCGAACTAGCGCCACCAGGTGCCGTGCGACCCGTGTATATCGATATTTTGTATTCATTCTTCTGAGACAGAACGATCTGCGCCTGAGTGCCCTGCGGCGAAGTCAGCTGGCGAATTGTGAAGCGGCACGTGAAGTTACGTAGATAAAAACCTGGAAAGTTTGGCGAGCGAATCTTGCACTTCTTTCGATCGCAATTCTCAAAAATTCGATCACAAAAGGATTCTGGCGCACGCACTCCAAGATCAATGGGATCTTTGCTGTCTCCGTAACGAGTGCGCGATGGTTTGCTCGGATGGAAACGATATGTAAGGTATAGGTTAAAGCTATACGAATGTAGCGATGCCCGATTTGGTATCACCACCTGTAGTGTGACGTTATTCCGTTCTGAGAAGAAAATAACCGGCCCGCCTGTATTGATGAGGTCCCCACAAAAACGGCCGAACTCTGGCTGATCCAATTCGCTACTGTCGTAGAACGAGGATAGGGGTGCTGCGACCGGCTGACGTCCTGTAGCTGCAGATAGGAACTGGGTAAAACCTCTAGTCTGTGAGGTGCGAACAATAGGCGACGAAGCCGTAGGTTCGGTAAGCGCCAAATGGCCGTTGTAGCATGATGCTGTCTGATTTCTGGAAAGGAAACCAATCAAATCAAAATACACACTTATCAGTATGCGCCACTAATTGCCTTATAGTTTTTATCTCGTTTTCTATAATAGGGTTCTATAATAATAAATTCATAAATGCTAAAATTGGCCACAACCATAAATAAAACGAAACAGTTTCTTCGGAAATGTTGCAAGCGCTATACTACGTCACGCATTTTACGTCTGTGCCGACACTTTCGGTAATTACTAGCGTAGAACACGTATAGAGAAATTATGACCATTGTGACCTAAAGACGTTGTCTGACACCTGACAATGGAACTTTTCCCTTTCTGGTATGATTGTGGAAAGTGGCTGTCAGCAAAACAAGGTCGATGATGCGATGTTGGAAAACCAGCTATCCCAATTACACCTATCTCAGCTGACCTTAGCAAGATAGGTAGCGTACGGTTGTGTACGCGTGATTTAGGCTAGCTTATACTCACTGAACATCGATAATATATTCAGCAACGAAAGGGGCATAGCTCATTGCCATCAAGGGCTGATGCATAAGTACTGACTGGCAGCAACGCTCCTTTTACAGCTTGTGAAAGAAAAGGGCCAAAGAAAAAAACCCGACCCTCACCGAAACCGGAACGCCGCAACAGGAACAGTCAAAAAGAAGGGTTCCTCAGAAAGCGATCGCACTTGGCTATAAACAACGACAAATATGAAGACAGCAAACACATCCCCATTGTTCCAAAGGCTAATACAGAGTGAAAACATCGGGGCTAAACTCAATGTCTAGTCCATGTTCAACGTCACAACAAACAATTAACATGACGGCGATAAACAATATCTCGCAGGCTCTATTACCTCTATGCTGAAAAAACATAAAAAACTTTAAGACGCTAGCAATGGAAGAAAGGCCATACCTGTCTTTCATTCAATCCCTACAAACGAACTAGTCGCACCATCTTACCACTAAAACAGTATTAAAATGCGCGTGTAAATATCCTATAGGGTTTAAGGTAAAATGAAATAATAAACATATATCAAACATCATATGCATGTTAACAACACAAATCACTAATGTCTAGTTACCCCAGTGAATGCACTATCGCAGAAGTTGGAGATAATTTGTTCTAACTCTCTCTCTCTCTCTCTCTCTCTCTCTCTCTCTATATATATATATATATATATATATATATATATGGCAGTAGCAGTCTGATCGGCCATTGGCGACAGTATTGCATAACATAGTAGTGGTATAACGCCTTAGCTTACTTTTTTATTGCCATTTCTTTCTGCCAGCGTCATTCTCATGATTGGCAAGATCAATATGGTTGCGGTCAGCCGGTGCCAAACTTGACGATGTTAATGGGATTGGCTGTCTCATGCACACAATCTTGAAGAAACGAGGCCGTAAGGCAAAAAGCGAAGGACAAAAAGGTAAAAAAGGAGAAAAATAGAATCGTTTGTTTACAAGCACCCCTAACCGGAGAATCTATCCTGCCCATGCAGCATAATTCGACGTTCGTTTTTCCTCAGTCCTTGCAAGCGGTTGCTCCAGCAGACGTTCTCGATCGTCGATTCTTCGTTTTGTGCCATATAGCGACAACGATAGTGTCAGCGAGAAGTGGTGGCAGGATGGGCTCTAAACGACGCACTTTCCTTAACGACCCGTTACTTGCGGGGAAATTTGCATCGGGCACCGAGCGAAGAGAATCGACCCCGGTGAAGCCAGTTATTCGTCCATAAATACAGAGAGTTTAGACGAAGCGATTGTTATAGCTACTGCCGTTGCGAAAATTCAAAGTCTTTTTTCGCGAGGTCTTGTTTTGGAACTGAAGTATTCAGTCAGATCTGAAAACATATTTTGGGCTAAGAACCTCATCATTAGCGGCTAAACAAACAAGCTCATTAAGGGACAAAAAAGCATGACGCGGATAAGTCTTTTTTGAACCGCCGCCTGATCTCTGATTATAGTCGAAAACGGCATTTGTTTCTGATCATCCGGGACAATGGCGGGCTTTTCTTGATGGGAAAGAGATTGAATATTATTGCTATTTAAACGGTATGTTTTCTGCTGCAGATCTACTACACGACTTAAATTAAAGAAAAAAAAAGTTGTTTGAAAGCTTGTAATGAAATGGGCTTTGGTTTTCTTTGACAGAGAAGGGCAGAGAATACTGCGTGTTTTTTCTATTATTTGCAATTATATCGGTCACAGAAGCTCATGTAATTTATAATAAAATATCGTTGTGGCTTTCTATATTACCATTGTACACGCTCGGTTTGAAACCCCCACTATTCACCATTAGCAATCGTGTGAACATCTTTTTTAGATGTGTAAATGGCATATAAGCAGTCAAATCCGTAGCTTCCCTTACCGGTTTCTAGATGTTTCAGCCGAAAAAAAAAGACGCATAACATAACGAGATGCTTCGCTGTATTGATATCAGAGGGTCAATTAGGTAGCTAAATAATAGAACAACCGGAAATCAGAAGTAATCTATTAGAGATGGACAAGAATCATGTATCGAACACAAGCCCAGGGGCTTTACAATGTTGCGACTCGCCTATCTTAACTGTAAAGAAACGTATACTGCTGACATGCGTGCTAGATCTAGTTGGCATTGCGGCTGCTATTGAAAGGAACAGAAGTGGACTGTAAAGGAATCTGTCGCTGTGGCTAGAGCTGGCATAGCCCTGGGCGTTCTTTCGTCTAACGGGGGCTCCCGACTAGAGGTGGAAACTTAGCAGGTGGAACACGTATGATGTTCATTTTTCGCAAGAAAATTTCGGTCACGTCGTGCGTACTGCCAATCTTCATTCTCTGCGCCATTGTCATCCTACAAAGAAGGCAGGCTTCGAAGTCAGCTCAGGGTCTAAATCCAGATGTGGGATCGTAGTCGATATTTTATCGAAGTATCATGATTAGCACCTGCGATCAGCAATAAAAGAAACCGAACATAGGCAGTTCGAGGAAATTGAGGGACGGGCATCACCAGCCCGAGCAAATCACAGAAAATCTGATAACAAGGAGCAGAGAGATTTGAGGAGAGTCGAGCCGATATGAGCCGGTGTGGGCATTTACGGGGGTCACCGGCCGTTCCTATAGACACAGCTAACAATATTCACTATGCTGGACGAGCGTCGTTGATATCTCGGAGTACCGTATATCGGTATACTATACTATACGTCTCTACACCGACCAATGTAGAGGCGCATACAACAACACAATCGTATTCAACTCCTGAACGAAGAAAGCATTTTTATTAAAATAGAAATAAACTAAATATACACTATCCATACTGCCTCGGCGAAACGGGGATCTGTAGTTTACTTATTGAACACGCACATCCATCGTAGCTAAGCGTAAATAAAGTATGTTACGAAACAACGCGTTGCATAACTAGAGCGCTGTAACGTGTTTAAAATCCGAAATAAATTAGGAAAAGTAGAAATTGCAGAAGGAATAAGTCTATGGGAATTTACAAAACAGACCCAAAGCTTAGGCTCGCCCTACACCGCAGGCCGTTTCGGGGCTTAAAGCCGAAAGTTCGGTGCGGTTTACCCGTGCTCGGTGATCACCAACATCGTTTACGCGCGTCACACCAAACCACCCTAAAAGTGCACGCCATCTAGCGCAGAACACGCACCTTGTGAAGAGAAGGGATAGCAACGTGCGATTGCCCCTCTAATGCCGCTGTGGTCGCTAACCCTGTATCGGTCTGCGTGCCGTCAACGGAGCTTCGCCCGAAGCTTGCCTTTCTAACTGAAACATCTGATTTTCCCTGCCACACAAAGCAAGCGGAGCTCCGGACCTCTCCGCGGAGTACACGCGGTTGGTCCAGCTCCTATCTTCGTCGTATTGCAGCGGTACTACTGGAAGTAGAGGTAGAAGCCGATATACCAGCCAAAATAATGTTCACCGACGGCCAGTCTACCGCAGCCATCGTAGTCCCGTCAGTGCTGCCCGTTGGTGCTGACGAAGTGTCAATCGGGTAAATTGATTGCAATCATCAGAATAAGCAGTAGCGCATAATCCGCAAAATTAGTCGTGCGTTAATAATACAAGCGGATCAGTGTCACGGCGGACCCCGAAGCGGCGAAGCGTACCACAGGAACCACTCTCAATGAAGGAGAGTACCCTTGCAAGGCGAACTTGGGCTTGGGCCTGTTCTCACGTAGTAATACCAACGGACGCAGATAGTGGTAGACCGAAAATAGCTAGTCAGGGGCGAATACGTCCCTGACAGCGGCCTGTCTCCTTTTGGCTTGCAATGATGACTGCGTATGTCAGTTTGCCTCGGTTCGTATTGGTGCGGCCTTCCACGTTGCACTTTGCGTGGCCGTAAAGTCACATGGGCTCCCTACCGTTGCCTTTTTCGACCCATTCGCTCTTGTGTTTAATACCCTAGCCACTAGACGCCAGCGAATCTGAGGCGAACGAAAAGAAAAAAATGGCTACTCTTGGAGAAACGCGATTAGCGAAGGAACACGAAACGCGGATGCTGCTGGCCTCGTATCCTAAGACAAGAAAAGAGTAGTGCGATGAGAGCAATATCGGAGGCCCTTATGGAAGAGGCCTTGCCGCGACAAGCGCCCTAACTACTCCATTGGCAACTGAACCCCAGAAGCATTAGAAGAATCGGTTCTTTGCAGAAAAGACCGGCAGGGAAACAACCGCGCTCTGTTCCCATTAGGCAATTGCCTAACACCAGCATTCACTTCGTTTCCGGGGATATACGTTCTGTATATAGATATATATTCCCGGAGTAGTGCTACGCCTGTAGTTTCAGTAGAAGTCAACCGAGAAAGGCTTTAACTGCGCGAACAAGGAAGCAGAAGTGACGGAAAAAAAAACTAACAAAGCGACTATTATCAAGCAGACAAACAAACTTTTTTTTAGGCGTTACATTGTTTTTTTGATACGTGTGGATAGGGCTCTTCGGCAACGCGTAAGGATCGTAATTTTTTTGTAGCTACCTATGCCTACAAAGACACCTACATAGACCTGTAGCACTTTCAATGCAAGGAAAAGCTCTAGATTTTTCCTATAAATGTAGGTAACTACAGTGCAAGCTGACAACTGAGCAGCAGAGTAATGCGTATCGCATGCTGTCTTCCTCACCTGTCACTCTCAAGGGTTCCTACTTGGAAGTTGAGGAAGGTGAGCTCAACGATATCGCCAAACTCAGCTCCCGCTGCCACAAAATGCATAGTGCAGACAAACGGAAGATTGCGCTGGAATGGTTCTGCGATTCGTATTGGGTTTTTGGTGCCCACCTCGCCGAAAAACGTCCGATTGCAGTCTGAAAGTTGCATAGCAATAAACATGTAGTATGTTAATTGGTGACCGTTTATTACGAACACTACTGTATAAACAGCCACATTCTATTCGCACGATTCGAGTTCGTGTAGGACATTGTAAAATGCGAGTTATAATAGGGAGATAAAATAGCCAAAAAAGCTGCGGCCGTAGCCGTTGGATAGCGGGCTACAGCGGCAGTGGCGATGAGCTTAGCTGGTTAAGGGTTGGTCAAGAGAGGTAAAGGGCCATTGCTGAAACGGCCACCGAGGGAATTCTTATGACGGTCATGGGAGTCCTTACGATGGCCGAGAATTATGCCAGCGGTGGTTTGCTATGCTGCACTATTTCGCCTTACAGAGCGGACACTCCATCAGCACACTGCGCCTGTGTGCCTAGGCCACACATCTTTATGATAGACAAGCGTAATAGACCTAAGCAGCAATAGTAGTCGTATGATAGCTGAAGTACTACTGGTAGTCTTTTTCTATACAAGCACAATGATGCGGAAAAGAGAGCGTTGGAATGCCGTGTTTTAGCGCCATAGCTAATATTTTTCCACATCAGTTCAGTTTTGGATAGATAGTTAAAGAAAATGCAGAAAATACTAGGTATGCTAAATATACAGAAAGACACAAGAGACAGATAGATCGATACTGACTTGTACAACCCATGGGTTCGTCCGAGGTGTCGCCGCAGTCATCAGTTCCATCACAGAATTTATTGAGCGCAATACAGCGGCTGTTGTCGCACTGGAACTCCGATAGCTTGCAGGCTAAAACTGATGGTGGTCCTTCTACTAGTGCGAAACTATTTTTAGCGCTGGCGCATGCCACTATGAGCAGCATATATGCCAACGCCCAGTCCATCGCGGGCCGTCTACAGATGCCCCTGCAGATGCACAAAGCGTCGCGCCAAACTGCCCATTGCACCACTCACACCCTGTAATAATAACAACAGTATGGATGTCAAGATGCAAATACAAGGAATATACAAACGTCACTTTAGTATGTTTGATATAAGAAAGAGAAACATATACTATCTAGTAATTATTGAAGCATAATTTTAAGATAATATAAAGAGGACTTCGACGTTGTATGAAGTACACTTGGAAGGTTGAACTCCTTAGGAGTTGATTATTAAGGTGTCTCGTCACCCGTGGCCCTTATTTTTTTAGCTCAAGCCAAGTTTTATAAATGGCTGTTTGTCTCGAAGCATATTTCTAAAATCAGTATAAAAAATTTTCATCTAATGTACTGAAATCGTTTCTAGTGTTTGACTATTACCTGACGCCGTTTTTTAACTGATTTTTGGGAATCTGAGTTATCTTGTCGGTCATCCCTGTTCAGCGCACGGGATCTATCTATTATCCAAGTGCAAAATTGATGGCAATGTCAGCACTCGCCAGTTAGCCCTGATGCGTACTAGTGTGCCTGAACATGCCGAGGTCATTTAATATTGAACCGCCATCCATAATGCTACTTGGGTATGAAAGACTCATCAAAGGCAAATGACAAAAGTCAAACCGCTCAGCTTATGCACGACAGGACAAACCATTTCGTTCAGGCACCCAGAGAAAGAAGATGAACGCAAGATGAACCTATGCCTCTGCTTCATGTATTCTTCGTTATTCGTAACTTCCTTTATCATTTTTCTTGGCTAGTCTATTGGGCAGGGTACGTGTTCTGGAGAAGCAAAGCGACCTTGCTATCTAGTCGACGTTCGCTCTCGTACACTACTGATACCCTTCCTCTCCGCCCTTTCTCTAGCACTACTTAGTTGACTTGACCACTCTGCACAGTCCTATGCGTGACGTACTGCGTGGGCTGTGAATTGTACAGCGTGTTTTCTCGTTGTTTTGATTGATCTTCTACGTTTTCCTGATAAACGGTTCAAAGCCTTGGACTGATGATAAGGAAAGCACGAGATGGACATGAAGTAGCTAAGTTCCTTCTGCCTGCCTGCCTGCCTACCTACCTACCTAGATACTTTCTTTCAAGCTGGTTGCTGTTTCCCCTACCAGCTGTTAGTCGTCGACGTTTTTCCATCAACAACAGACACACATATACAACAAAGGCGAAGATGAGGAACAAAACGTAGACAACAACCATGATGCTGCTGGTACTGCTACCATCTTATGTATGGGCAAATATGTATGTTCCCCTATGTGATGTATATCGAAGCTTTATATACAATGCAGCAGTGTGGGCTGCTAAAATATGGCAATGGGTCGAATCGAGTCGTGTATGCGTGTGCCGTATTGGCATCGTTGCAACGAGAGTGGCTCGCTTCGTCTGTCGGTTCCCGGATGGTCCAAATGTTCGAACCAATAGTAGCCATGTGCAAGCCTGAATATAAGTAACACCTCTCTGTTGCAGAGGGACAAAACGGTGTCTTTTATACCCTCCTCTTCCTCGTAGGCAAAAGAAAGGAAGAAAATAGGCAAAAGAGGTGGCCAATGTAGCAGTGGCAGTGGTGGCGGCAACAGCAGCAGAATCCCCAAACACTGGCATAGTTTCGTCGTTGTCGTTGTTGCTGTCAGCATCGTCATGGACGGGTCGATCGCAGGCTAACACGTACGTAGCGTTCTCATTGCTATCGGTTATAGCGGCCGTCGACTCTACGGGAAACTAGGCGTTGCACGCCGTTGTCAAGGAGCAGAACATACAGGGAACCAGGAATGCCTGATTCAATATGTCAGTCGACAAGCCGAATCTTTGCTTTCCGATGAATGACCCCAACTTCTGCCTCTTCTTCTTGGTGCAGTTCGTCTCCTCTCCGGCCAATGCTACGTAACTCAGGCTGACTCATATTGGAACAGACTATGACGTACGATATGCAGTTGCTGGCCTCCGTTCGGTTATGATCCGGTACGCGATGGCGGCCGACGACCGGGTGCTTGGCTGGACCTTATATCAACACGCGGGAAGGACGAAGCAGCAGATCGACCGCCGTTCCTGTACGTTAAATACAAGGAGCAGCACAGCGTGTTGCGAAACAGCTACCCGTGCCCTTCATCATTGAGTATACATACTAGCAGTGGTAGCAGCAGCAGCGGCAGTCGTACAAGCCAACAACGAACCTACGTATATCGTCTGCCGTTTAGCTGGCGATCAGTTGATCCGTGCGCTGCATCTGGCCTTTGTGGCTGAGGCCTCGACCAAACCCAAATCAGTCAGGGATAGTGTAGCGTGCAGCAGCCAGCTTCGATGGAGTACGATGAAACCTGCAACAATATGATCGCCTCAACGGACGGGCATCGGTCCTATCCTCACCACCCATACAGCAGCAAGTATCCTTCCGAACATATGCAGACAGAAAGAGGTTTGGCGCTTATCTCAAGTGACGTGCAGCACCCTTCGGAAACGCTGAGGAGGCATATGGTGGACTGAATACAGTTAACGGCAAATTGAACAACGCCAACGGAACCGAACCGAAGACGATCGGAAACGCGGCCAGCCTTGCCAGCTAACCAACTGGTCAGTCGGTTCCTAGCATCAGGACCAGCAGCATAAAGAGGAAACCAGGCAATGCTAAGGTTGCAGGACGTACCAGCAGCACTGGCGGCCCGTTCGACATCAAGTTAAACGACTAGCCAGACGACCACTTCCTTCAGCCACGCTGCTGCGAATAATATTGATGTCTGAAAGTCTCCCTCAGGGCTTGACGCTTATCTTCTAACAGCACCAACGCAGGATGACAGCGAACGCAATGTAACAAGTATACAGCCGCCCACCAACAAGAGAACCATCAGCGGCAGCTGTTTGCTGGTGAACGGTATGGCATGGTCGAACATGCAACAGCCACGCAGTGGCAATGGCCAAAGCAGCATATGGAGATGTCCTCACCGACAACATGGGCAGCATTAACGGCACGGCGATGTGTGATGTATCACATTATATATATATATATATATATGTATATTACATGGGCATATACAATACAACATACAGAAACACGGACTTGTTTCGCTGGTGTTAGCCAGGCCGATCCTATTTATCTGGGTTATGTTAACGTGCCGATATGCCCATTTCGACCACCATGGTCAATCTACCATGTGTAAGTGTGGTCCTACATCGTGCATTCTACATACCAAGGCCTAATTGAGAACTATAGTCAAGTTAAGTGTGATAAGGTCTATCTATAAGGACGTTTGGATTGCTGATTTCGGCTTGTATTACAATGCTTTTATGCTACAATGCTTTTTTTTTTATGCTATATGATATCTATTATTGTTACCAGGGTGACATTACGAAACTAATTAAATATTAGAAGCCTTTAGCGATAGTGCAAAACATTACCCTCCAGTACTAACTGTATTGAATTTACATGTCTGTTGTGTTTTACTATATAATACCTGAGCGTCGGATGGCAATGACGTTGAAGAATGGATTCTTGCGAAACAACATTTCTAAACGTATGGGCATTTTGAACAGCTACTTGTCCCGCTTGCTATGAACTTAGCCGCTTACTCTACATAGGCATTGACGTCACAAGGCAGATCATTTGCATTTGATTGTCTATCGTGACGAATTCCCTGGGGAACATTTGTTCCGTGTTTGGGCTGTCTCGAGTTGGGCCTAACAGCTCTCCAAAAGCCATGACCGTAGCACCCTAAGCAGCGTTGGTTTTGCAAGGCAAGTTTTGGTCTGCTTTCCCGTCGGAGGAAGGGACAGTTTATAAAATACATATGCGCCACTGGCAAGGCTGGCCTCCTCCTTTTAGTGGTCTCCGCAGCACAAACCTATGGGCCGTATGCAACGGACACACAGTAGACAGCTTTAGAGAAGGACTAACTGCAAGAAAGAGGAAGAGGAGGTAGGTGGAAAGTGCCGGCAGGAACATAGATTCAGAAATGATATAACCGTGCCCCTGACAAGGATGGGTAAGCCGGTAGGCAGCGGCGGCGACTGACCGACCGACCGACCGACCCGAGCGGCGTTCGCCCGGTCTGGTCCCGTCCGTTAGTAAATATCGTATTAACACTAATAGCACTCCATTTTTGTATCCTGCTACAGCAGAATATAAAAGAAAAACAAATCCGCGCCGATGCAAAATTCCATTAGGACTGGTCGCTGTTATCGTTGCCCCGACCGCCGCCTTTATCATGGCGAGTGGTAATGCTTCTTGTTCATATCCGGAGTCCTGGCTGGACAGAGGGAAAGGAAAATGGAAACAAAGAAAAAAATCCAGGCATGCCTAGACAATCTATCCAACGAGACACCTATGTACGCCAAGAGACCTCGCATGCATTTAAGTAGTGGAAAAAAGTTAGGGGCACTCAGTAACTAGAGGATCTAACTGGAGAAACGTGCCGCAAATTCCATCTATTAGGTTCTGTACTCGAATAGTTGATGATTACTGATTAGCCTTTAATTTAAACAAAAGACGTAATGCTGTGACGGTGCGTTAGTCGCCACTGGTTTCCACGTCGGCTTTACATGATCTTTTAAAACGAGCCTAAAAGGGCGCTACATGACAGTTGCATTAGCTGGATTTCTTGGTTTAATGGGTCATGGGAACGAATCCATATAGTGCTGTTTTGAGCCAGCAAATTCAGCATCATAAGTAAGCCTCACATATGTCCTTCGAACAATTTATTAACTATGTTGCGCAAAGAAGTACTAACCAGCGATGCAATGGATCTTCACAAAGGCGAGCGCTCTTTTTGATCATGGTTCCATGTTCCTGAAATAAGCAAAAACATCGAATGTAAGCCTAAGTCTTTTTTGTTCTACTATAACTTCTCATTGCGAACCCCTCAGTCATAAACGTTTTGCCTATAGGCGGTTTGCTCGCCTCTCGTACAATGCGAAGTATTTGGTGTTGAAAATTCAATCAGTAGAAAAAGTGTTCTAAAGCTAGCAAAAGTAGCAGTTGAATAGTATTCTGTATGACACGTCTTTGTACTTAGTGAGTTACAACAATAGCGGTTTTCATATATTTTGAGAGGTACGCCACATCTGATCGCACTCGTTCTCCTCTCTTTTATCGAATAGATGCTGGTCGATACTATAATGCATGTAAAATTATCTTTTGACAATCTATATACAACAACAAAACGTCGTATACGGGGAAGCATGGCAGGCCGACGTGCCAACTAGGTTTCAACTCCTGCACAGCGTGTTCTACAGTATCCTTTTTGCGAGAAAGACTACTAAGAGCGCATATAACAGTGCCAGTCCGTTCGTTCAAGGTTGGTGACGTTTTTGACGCCGTTAAGTTCGTACCACGCGATGCCTGGCCTACTGCAACCTAGTCATTTAGATGCTAATGGCCAGTGACGACGTCTGAAAGGCTTAGATCTATCTACCATTTGATGCATTTCCAATAACTGAAACAGCGACTGTTATAGCGCGAGCCCATGAAATACACCGATGTATACTATATACTCAGAATACCACCCGTTTGCTACCGCTGAGTCGCTGCTTCTTAGAGTCACTGAAGCTGACTCTCCAGATTTAGGTGGTGAGTTGACTTTGCTCAGCCTTTTCGGTTCGTTAGTATTATAGAAACTATAACATACGAGTTAAATTTCATAGGTGCCTGTACTCATCTTCAGTTCACTTGGACTGATATTGTGGTCTCAATAACCCATTTTTCCTTGCAGCAGGATGGTAAGATGGTTCACAACGAAAAACGTTTTATTCGATATCAACATAAATAATGCCAGGGCAGAAAGTCATGAACGACGAAAACGGACGAAAGATATTGCATTGTTATAAGTACGAGTTAGTTTACTTCTACGAAATCACATAGCCAGCATAACTATCAGACGGCTAGGAGGCGAAACGAAAAAAATGAGCCCTGAACGACGCAGTTACAGCAGGCGCAGCGTGCGGAAGACATTATGTGTGTGTGTGTGTGTGTGCGTGTTCTTGACCCACGAAACGATAATAAGAGAGAGAGAGAGAGAGAGAGAGAGAGAGGGAGAGGAGAGAGTTGTGTGCACGAATATGCATGTGTGTGTGAGAAGAGGCGGGGGTGTGCGCATTCCAATATGAGGGTAGTCTGTTGAATACATTAGTTAGTCAAGTACGATGACTGCTTGCTGTGGATGGATGGCAGCTTGAGATGGAAAGAAGGAAAATGAACGAGAAAGAAAAAAGGGACAGACGTGGACAGAAAGGGACTTTCCCAGCGTGACGGGCGTCGAGCAGCTCTAGGGGGTTCTAGTTAGCTAGCTGGTTGCACTTCTAGTGCTCCATGGTGCCTTAACGGACGAGGGCGAGTGGATTGTGAGATGCGGGCACGCAAAAGTCTGCACAAACAACAAAAGCCATCGGATCCAGCCGTGTCATCACCGTCAGCGAGTTACCGAACGAAACAATGGCCCGATACGAGCAACAGCAGAACAGTGCGCCAGGTTGGCTAGCCAGCAGCTCTTGGTGGTTGTGGTTATACTCATTACCACGCCCAAGGGGCGTTGGGGCTGTGCATCGCTTTCTACCGATTTCTTCAATATCCTAACGATAAACAGAAGGAAGGGGCAGAGTAAAAGGAACAGGAGGGCAATGTGTGGGTGGGTCCAAGCCTCGTGGCTGTTTGCAGAGTTATGTACTTTTTTAGCCAGAGTACAATGTAAAGGAGACCTTGTCACTGTTTTCCTTTTCTCTGTTCTATGCGAAGTTCTTGCGCCAAAACGATGAAATGTGCTACTCTTTAGTAAAAATAGAGTTCACTTGTACATAGATCAAATATTGTATCAGCCTAGAACAACCACGAACATCTTTGTGTTGAAAGACAAGGACGATTCGCAAAATCCAAATTCGCAAAAAAAATTGCAGTGCTGGGAGCTTGGTAGATGAATCCAGCGTTAAGCGGTGACGGCGGATGGCTAGAAGTGTTCGTAGAGATTATGATACCCAGTCGAACGCGCAGGTGTGGGAGCTCACGCATACGTGAGCAACAACAAGAACATACGTGGAACGAGCGTTGAAGTGCCTTTGGATACATATGCGATGCTGCCGTTGTGCATATACGATGATATAAAGGATTGTCGTGTAACACGGTGACAGCGTAGGGGAGCATCATGTATCACAGTAAAGAAATACTATCGACAGCACGAAACGCACAAAAGCAGACATTTCAGCGCGCCTATGGTGATCTGAGGCACAGTCCCGTGTGACGTTCAGTTCAGTAAGGCCTGAAAAAATGTGAAAACTCCTGGCGCCTTTTTCTTTATGCTGCAGGTCGCGGCAAGGCTTTCGCGTATGCCCGCTATCCTTCCATTCGTTTTCGATTTGATCTTCATGAACCCATTCTAAATCTTTCTAAACCCATTCTAAAATGTTTTCATCTACGCTCAATTTCTTCTGGGAGTGAAAACTTTGATAGGAGATAATCTTTCACTAAAATCTGGGTCAAGGATAACCGGAAGTGCTCGTAGGATTGTTAAATAGCTTTTCTTGTTCTATACTCACGAAAGGTTTGAGCTCTGAAGTAATGATAAACATATTTTTTTTTAGCGTTGATAACCTAAGAATGCACGTTCAGTAATATAGCTTTAATGAAAATATATGAAATATACTGATAATACGCTTCGATTAAAAGCAACGTTCAATAGCTGCTAAAAATATAGGTGCCAGGTTTTTGTCCTTAGGATAATCATTTGTTTTTGCTGCACAGTACAGACAGTATTTTTACAAAAGCTTACGAGTTACAATGTTCTTCATGCCTTAATGAGGTAAACTGGATAACTGACTTGACCTTGCCCATCTCTGCCCAGATCTTTCCCAGGCCTTCATTCAAGTAGCTAAATTAATTTCTTCGTGCTTTTTTCTTTAAACGCTCCGCTCTATTCTACAGGCCTTAGTCCGGAGTAGGTAGCTGAATTATGAGTACTGTGTCTTGTTCACTTCACCCCTTTACCTTTCCGCTGTTCTTACCATATTCCTATTATATTACCGCAAACTAATGTGAACGCTTTTTCCTCCTTCAGAAAATGGACACTCTTTAGATCGATCATAGACAACTACAGCGGGAACCGCTGAGATGCCACTAATTTCAGCTTTCATGCTATCCGCAACGAATTATAGTGCAGCGCGACATGGATGGTTGGGCTGCGCTACTGCGCCTTTGTCGATCTGGCCGCAGCCATCGCAGAATCCTTTTTTGTTCGTGCTTTTAGCTTAGATTTGGTTAGGGAATGGGGTTTGGGTAGTTGTCGGCGGAATGAAGTGAGCGAAAAACGTCTCCAGCAAACGAGACCAAACAGAGAGTCAGTGAGGGGACGGTAAAATGCTGCAAGAGATTGGATGGGATGCTTTAGGGCAGGGACTGGGGAATCCGCTCGAGAAGCCGAGCGACGCAAAGAAGGACTGTCGGGAGATCGTAATCAGCTATTGCCGTTGTCCGCGAATGGCGATTGTGGCGACTTTGCGGGCCGCAATGTCAACGAACGAACGAACGAGCGTCGAAAAGAGCGAACCAATGTACGAATGGCCGGCGGGCTGACTTGCTGGTGGCGACAACAGCGGCAAACGATGGTAGTGGTAGCCGTTAGAAACAGCAACGATGACGACAACGACAACGACGACGACGACGACGAAGTAGATGGCGCAGCAGCCAAGTAGAGGCTGAAACAAACGAAAAAAGGCAGGCAGCTACACTTTTGTCGCTGTGGCAGCAGTAATGCAGCCCATTGGCAAGATTTACATTTAGAACGTCTAAACCCGAATCCGTTCTTTGGGATGGCCAATGTTTCTCTGTTTACCCACGCTACCATGATGACGCTGAAACGCCTAGGCAACTAACAGAATAGCACCCACAGTCCAACAACACACTACAAGCGGCTTGCGGAGCCAAAAACATTATCATGACAAAACACAACAATATAATCACGATAGCAATAACAGTGATAGTACCGGCGGCGAAGTACACCCGTACAACTATTGGGTTTACGAGATCATGTCGCTAGCTTACAATAAAATACGGATGACGTTTTGTACTGGATAACACAATCGGTGAAAGAAAAGGTTACGAGGTATGCCTATGGAGTAGTATTCAGGGCAGCACAAAGGAGAAGCTAGCAATTAACTAAAGTGCCACACAACAGCACATGTATCTTGAGGTGAAGAGTGATTCTCGCCAGTTACCACTGTAAATTCTTGTCATAGAAAGCGCAACCGCGAAGGCTGTGGTGCGGACTCTGTATGTCTGTACGACTAGACTTCATTGAGAGCTAACGTTTTCTTTCCTGCTAAAATATCTCAGCTTGACAAGAAAACGCACATATGGAACGGATTCACGCAAGCCTAAAGCTGTACAGGATACACCAGCAGATGGGCCTGTAGATCGGCTTTACTTCCTACTGGCAACGCTGGTGTCTCGGCAGACAACTCATATACCCAACGAAAAGCTAAAATGGCTATCTCTGTTTTTCCTGCACTTTCTGAAGTAAGTCAACGAAACACAAAAGCTATATGAAACGCAAGAGATGAGGCTGAAATGAAAGAAAGAGGAGGAGTGTAACCGAACATTTGAGCAGAAAGAACCTACTCAACCTTTACCAAACTGTCTGTCCTAGGACACTATGTCCGTTGCAGCTAGAGGCGGCTCTTGTCCCGATGGAGGAAGAAGAAGTTGTTTCTCAGACTACTGTTGTTGCTACTACGTTGTCTTCCCTGAGGCTCTTTCGATTGCATGCTCTTCAGACAGTCTCTTCGCTGTCCTTCAGGTCTCGTCACAGACAAGAGCCGGCACCGCTGCTGGCTGCTATTCTCTTTGAGCGTTTAGCTTTTCTGCGTCGTCATTCTTTGCTGCAGCTAAGATAGGGAGCAACGGTCCCCACCCTTCTTTTACACAGGGGGTCAGATAGCCAGAGCTTTTACCACACAATGACGTCTTGCTTATTTCCTCTTAAAAACGTCCGCTCTTAACCTACCCGTTTTCGCGCTTCGGACCGGGCCTTCTTCACTGCCGTCTGTTATTCTCTTTCCTCTTTCTTCTTTTACTAATTCATTCTCATTCGGTTTCATGTCATAGTACAAGCTGGATGCCTCTGATCCATTGGAACCGATGTCGACGCTTATTTATAAACACGTTAAAGTGGCGCTCGAGCAGTCGCCTTTAATAATCTGTTCCTGTTAGTGGAGATTTTATATATTAGGCAGCAAGTCAGCAAAACAATAGAAGGGCTAATGGAGATTTCGCATTTAGCATTTCATACTATAGTTCACTCGTATCAGAAAGGAAATAACGATCAGCAAAAACATCAGTAAAAAGCAAAATGAATATCCATAGAAAGAGTAGATTTTAGAGATCCCTTCCATACGATTTAATCTAAAGCCAGATCTAAGCTCAATAAGAGATGGTCAAAACAAATACTTGCAGGAAAAAAAAACCCACATGTTACGTTTGTAAGTGTAGCCGCTGTTTCTCTTGCATTTTATGAGTCATCGAGACAAGTTCGCTTCACAGAGCGCTTCAATGTTCCTTCGGTAATGTCGTTTCAAACTTTGACGAAGTTGAACTCACAAATCGTCCCCCACCGTCATGCGTCAGTACAGAAAATGCCGGTTTTAGCCTCAATGTATGCTGGTTCTGCTTTTTGCATGTCAGAAGCTGGTTTCGCGAGTTTAATGCGGTGTGTCCTACTGAAGTTAAGGATTTAAGCCATGACAGCTTCTACTGGACTTCGAATGCTGCCGATCCTTAAAGTACTTACAGCGAGAGCCAACCTGCCGCCGCGCAGACGAACCAGACCCTTATCAAAAGCATTACCTGGCTATTGGCTTATTGAAATTCAATGAATACACAAAAAACGGTATGAAGTGACTCGGCCGCACGGGATTCTAGCGCAGACCGCTACGAATGTACTGCAAAGATTGAGAAGGGGTCCTAGGTATCCCCCGGCAACCCAAGAGAAACCAAGGGCATGAGAGATTTGTTCCGAACCAGCGAACCGCGCCAATGATCTCTGGAAGAAGCGGGCCCCATCTACGTAGTACGTTTAGCAATACCTTACAGGCACACACAAGCCGTCGTCCGGTTCAGCGGAACAAAATCACGGGGATTCTATTTACCCTTAGCCAAGCAGAACATTCGAGACATGTCATTCACGCTTGCGTTCTAGTATATGAATGCAATAGTTTCGGCGAGTGCAAGTTATGAAACAGTATTTTAATAATCGCACATAAAAATGTTGCCCAGCGACACATTGCCAGCCGGTCGCTCATTTGTTTGATATCTATTTGTTCTAGCTTCGATGGGAGGTCAGCATATATGCAGACTTCTTGAGAAACATTCACGAGTAACAAAATACGAATCGCCTTCTCCTCACGTCCCGCAAAAAAAGATAACGTTATTTCTGCTGTCAGGGCTGCTTGTATAGGGCAAAGTTAGTTAAACTTTGTCGGTGGATAATTTTAGAGAATAAGACCCTCCAGCATTGTTAGCGAATGCGCGCCACTCGAACACAGCGGCGTGCCAACTGTTCTAATACCTCTTTTTGTTTTTAAGATGTGTTCCTGCATCCCAAACATTTAAATGGCTAAGTCGCCTAGCCCTCACACGAGCAATGCTGGGTATTAGGAAAACAGCTTACGTTGGGGCTAACCGGGTCAGTCACTAGTCTCTGACGAACCTGGCCAGATGATTTTTTTCGCTCATCCATTTGAGGGAGAGCTATCTCAGCAGCAGTAGCAGTAACAGCCAAATAGAACTTGAGTTTCACTGGGGGTCGCCCTCACTACATAATCCTTAGCCAAGGCCTTAAACTAAAGAACGACATTGGTGGGGATAGCATTCCTCTAGCCGTTCGGCTTGCTCGAAGGGACAAAGCAAAATTTTTGCTTTGACCCCTCTTTTCATTTAAAAAAACGACGTCCCTTCACAAATGCGAACTAGATGGTCCTGCTGCAGCACGCCAGAGAAACCTTCACCGGCCTTCCATTATATTTTCCCATTCGGTTGCAAAGGAAGAATCCAAGTTAGACAAGTCACTACCGTCGGACATAACCATAACTTACATATTGACATTCATGGCAAACGTATAGTCCTGCAAAGCACGCGAAGACATACAGCGCAGCGACGAAAGTAGCTACGTCAAATAGCTTTTCCCATTGTCAACAGAGAGACAAATATGTCCAATATTTGGGCACATCGAAAAAAGCCAGTGCTGGACGCAACTGACAAGGCTATAATAGCCGAGAGGGTATGCTACCACTACTGTTGACTGTCTAGAAATAGACTATGATCCGAAGCCTGGAAACATGGAATTAAACTAACACAGCCTTTCGTTTTAGATGCAGCTGTCTCCTAAAAGGAAACAAACGTGTTCCCTTTGCTTTTCGCTGGGCGCTTTATTTAACCCCTTTCCTTATAATACCAAAAACAGACGATCGATTGCCGAGTTCACTAGCCAGCCATCGTTAAGCATTTCAATTACATGCAACCCGCTGCTACTGCTTGCCATAACGAGCTTTACCGCCATGGTGCTTTTACGGATCAATCTGAATGGCTGGTGATCGTAGTTTGCACCGCAGAGAAAGCAGTCATCGGTCCAGCGAGAGTAAAAAATGATCCTAAAACTTTTTTGTGTTGAAAACCTCAAGCAATATAGCAACAGCAAGAGCAGGTCGAAGCTTCAGATCTTTTCCGAGAACTGATCAAGGGCCCGTTTTAGTCAACCAATTCGCAAAGCTCAGAGCTCTTTTCCAAACTGATAGACAGATACAAAGACAAACGAACAAACGAACCTGTACTTTATATTGTAGATCGCTAAAGCCCACACATCTAAAGGGACTTCCTTCCTTGCATTTTTTCTAATTAGCGAACCTAACCGATAAGTTAATGAAACAATTTCACATGACAGTAAAATAGAGGACATAAATAGAGACGATCGAAATTCTTCCTAAGCAATTAGCCGACTATGCACGTCCGTACATATGCAGGAGTATATGGCTACTACCGATACCGTTGCTGGTGTCTTCGCATCTACTGACACTGATTTCTACATCGTGCAGGATGATATTGCTCAGCATTGATAGGGTTTGGTAAATAATTTTGTAGTGCGCAGTAGTACGTGTTGTAATGGCTTATGTGGACTTCAATGGCGCATGCAAAGCGCGGCGCAAAGTCGCCATTGTTGCTATACCTTGTAATCGCGGCCACCATTGCTAAAATCGTTATTTTGAATTTGTTGTGGATGTATTGCGCCAGCTTTTGAGTCACTGCATATGCAGTATCAGTGGCAGCAGTAATCCTTCACATGTGTATCCATCTGTTTGTTATTTTTTCTTCTTATCATCTTTATTCGTCCACCTCTTCTATTCTTCTGTTTGGCTGTGACTGCTGCCTGACTGAGTAATCGTGATAGTCAAGGGGATGCCATTTGGGACGCCGCCAAGCGGTTTGTGTTTGCTGAAAAACTGAATCATAATCTTCACAACTGATACGCCTGCTCGATTTAAAGCGGATTTCTATTTGAAGCTAGTAGTCGCTCAAAAACAGCTCCCCAAGGCCCAATCCAACCAAAGAGGCTACATAGAGTAGAAGCAGCAGCGACACCCGACGCGGTAGCATTCATCGTCCTTGTTGACAAGGGTTACACAAAACAGGCTCATATATAATAGTGCCTACGTTGAGCAACTTGAAGGCCCATTTACTAAGGCAAGACAAGCCATTTCGCAAGGCTAACAGCAGCGCCAAGCGTTATTGGAGTCGTGGCTGAAGCAACATCGACAGCGGCTCTAAGTAAGCATGCTCACTTCGTCTTTAATGAGGGTAATTTTCAAATCTACCGTGCCGCCCGAAAATCGGTGAAAACTTTCTAACGACCAGCCAAGTAATGAACTGGTCCGACCCAGAAAAGTAGTTTGACGATCGCTGTGTTCTTGGACTAGATCGTACCGGACCGTGCTGGACACTCGGCTAGAAAAGTATCGCAATTTGACGTTGTTACATACAGACGTATGTTGACTGAATACATCGCTAATCGCTCTCATGTATGCGAACTGCATGTTTTTTGTTCGTTATTTGAGGATTATATGTAGGCACCAATGCTACAAGCTAGCAATGCGTACGTGCAAACGCTAATAGCCTTCCCAGCTGCCTTCACGTCTGAAACGCTTTACCTCCGCTATGTGTAAGTACAAACATTAGTGGGAAGATGATGGGCATGTTTGTCCATCCAAATTGCGGTAATCACTTGCATCGCTTCTGACAGAGAAGAAGCGCCTGCGCTCACTTGAACATTTCGGCGAAGTACTAGCCGATAAACTCCTCAAACAGTAAGAGTCGCTGCAAGCGGATCTAGCTGGAAACACTGCCTTCCTTTAGCTCGTTGGAGCGATCGAAGCACGGGGAGAGACGCGAAGCCTGCGTCAAGCTCGTATCGGGATATCCTAATTGCGTTGCTCACTTGCGAAGCGTCACGTTTTAAGGTTTGCTTAGCGGCGCAGGTCTGCAAAACAGAACGACATCTATTTCGTCGAACTGCTGCCAGTGGAGAATAACGGTTCACTTTGAAATCGCAAATTCTAGCCTCCGAGAGAGATCACAGTAGCCGATCTTTTGTTGGACACGATCAAAAAAACCGCTCGCAGAATATCTCTTTTACATTCGAACATTGTACCGCGCATTGCCTATCAAGAAGGGAAAATGTGTATAATAGTCAATTCTTCGGAGCAGTTTATTATCCATTTCTCTGTTGCGCATTCCCCTATTCCATTAATGAAGACAACCCGTCAGGGCACCTTTAATTGATGTCGATTTTTTGGGTCTGCTAAGTAAAACACCTAAGACCATATACTGCGACCCCGTACCTTGCATTGGGACCGGATTAACTTGCTCAGCTTATTTTTTATACTCGCGTTATTCGGATATCATATACATATAGTCCTTAACGTCCAATGCGAAAACTTGCTAGAGATGTTTCTACAATAGAATGACTCTTACGAGTTGCCATGTTTTCATTTCTTTGCCTAGAAAGGCAGCTCGGTATCAATGCTGGGAGCAGTTTCCTTGACTACGGGTACGTTCGGACGAATAAGCCGACTGACACCGAAGAGGGCATTTCAAGTAGAGAAACACGTAAGCTTTGTTGTGTGCCTGTTTCAGGTCTTCCTCCGTCCGCCTCATCTTACGAAAGATAGGAACGAAAGAATAAGGAATAGCTTGTATTAGCGCTCGTTTGCGGCCGATTGTGTGCGAGTTGTGTCAATGGGGTGATACACGTTTTTTTAGCTAGTACTAGTATTGCGACTGAAGCAACAGCATATATTCAAAGTCGACTCTCGTCTGACATCTCGTGTCACCTCGCCTCGCTCATCGTTCATCGTATGCACATAGGGCCATCCTTCCATTTGCCCGTCTGCCCACTCATCATTCAATCATCTGTCAGAGATTCAGGTAGCCAACATAAGAAAGTGTCGCAGAATAGCACCACATTCAATTCGGAAACAACGGCGAATGCGAACTTCCGACAGCCGCTCGCGTTGTAGCGTTCCGTAAGAAGGAGCACTCTCTGTTGCTGCTCAAGCGTTGCTTTGAGACCAATGTTACCGCAGGGCAGCGAGTTACGGCTGCAGGTGGCCGCGTGAGTTCGCTCTGGCTACTTTTCGACCAAAAGAGTGCATGTATTCTAAATCTGCTCAATCCACCTGCCGCGATTCGTTCGTGAGCGTCCACCCATCCAACTGCACACACAAACGCATATTCATCCGTGCTTAAATCTAAATTGAGCAATAAACAATCGATTCCGTTTGGTTCATCATTTAACTAAATGTAGTAGCAGTCAGTACGCGATGCACGGTATTCGCGCGGGCACTCGGTTTAACTCTTTCTATCGTGCGCAATATGCCTGTTCTTACGACTTGCCTCCATGCGCTTTCGTACACGGAACAGGCCCAATTTTCCCATTACTGCCGTTGCTTCTACTATCCATCACCACTCCTAAGACAACTATACTCAAGTCCCTTTGCTGCTGCTCTTCTATCCTCGTCCACCCCTACACCGACCCCGCTCCCTACGCTTTGAATCCCGTCACCCCCCAAAGAATAAGTCGATAGTTCTCCCTTGTTCCTTTTTGCATTGCGTCGCCGTTGTGTTCATTTTGGTTCGCTTTATTCGGCTGGTTCGACTTCCTGTTCTCGTCTTTTGCCATCCTTTACGAACGTTTTTTCGATCTAACTCAATTAGTTAAGGCGGCACGAATAGCAGCAGTATAGCCCTTACCAGGGGCCCATCTCGTTTTCGTCTACTTGATTCTATCTGTCTGAACAAAACTCACTCAACTACCGACCGGCCAATCAGGCACCTAACTCCGTGGCAGAACGAACTGCGCCTAAGCGTCCTAGAACAGCTCTGTCAGAGCTGGACTCATAACGGCAGATAAGCCAGAGCTGCAGATGGGAGCAAGATGAAACAAAACCTTTTCTATAATAATGAGTTGAATAAACGATTTGCTTGAGCCGGCAAACCCTTGTTCGTGCCTCAAGCAAAACCTGCCAGTTTTGTATTTCCAATGCTACAATCCGAACTTATGTGTGCGGCATCGATTGAGATAACGAACTGCACGAGGGACCTGAATCGAGAAAAAGCAAACTGAAGCTGTGCGACAGAAAAGAACCTTTGGCTGGCCACGAAAAGCAGAATCCTTTCTCCTTATTATAATGTTGGATAACAGTGTATGCCTAGGCAAAAGTATGTTGTCGTGCTTGTCTGAGATGCCTATAACCGTAAAAAGCGGCATATCCTGAGTCAAAAGGTACAAGCCTGTCCCTGGACGTCGGACAGTAGAGATGCTGTGTGACAGTCATTTGGCTATGAAATCCTTGAAATCGCCCAACAAGAAATGATCATTTATTATTAGATTTCACGTATATTGCCACACATCTACTTTTATTTTACGACAAATATGTGTGTCTGCATAAAGACTTCAATGTCTGCGCAGTGATAATATTTCTTACATGAAATTCCAGTACACAGGGTTGCCATAGAAGAATAACCCTTATATATATATATATATATATATTGGCATGACATCTGTACCTTGCTTATGGCCAGGGTAGTTTCTTCAAAACAAAAAGCAAGTTTAAGTTGACAATTTCGAATATATACGGGAGTGTTATAGAGAGGATTAGTCGTGGATGCCAGCCGAATAAACAGAGTATCCTTCGAAGGAGGCGCAGTAACAAGAACGGCGGCCAAAGAGAAGGCTTTGCCAAAACCGAGTGAATCTCTGAAATAGGGTTGATCGTCTCGGGGAGTCTTTCGAGTAACCGTTACTCTGCCATTTGCGACATTCATGCTCAATCGAAGGAGCGTTCCGGTAAGAACGAGGTGCGTGCGAAGCTTCGTAGATAATATTTTATCGTATTTGAGCAGAATTGAAAACGTGGTTAGGAAAGGGAAGTCCAACGGGAGCTGACTTATTGACTTTGCTTTGAGGGCATAAATGTGGACGGTATAGTGTTTACCGAATAACGATAGCTATTTATTTGTAAATTATAGATATTTATATTATTATATTTGTATATTAATAGATTTCGACAAGAATAAGAAAATCATGTAATAGACAGGATAATGTGCCATGATATACGTCCTATCGATTTGACTTTAGGAGGGGACTGCTCGAACTTTAATTTATTGGACATTATGCGTATGCCTTAGCTTCATACATTTATTTGCGTATGTTCGACCAAACTACCTGATGAGACGATTCCGTCAGTCCATATTATTGATTCCCTTTTTTGTGAAGTCCTTTTTTACCTTGGCCTGCCAAGCAATGTTTTTATGATGGACAACATTCACAAATAATACCAATAGTTAAAACATTATGTAGACAATACAGCTGATACGTGCTTTGGAAAAGGTTGCCGTGAAAAAAACTGCGCTTGTTTGTTACACATACATCGCCTTGCAATGTGGTTTCATTCTACAAGTGCTCTATAACGCTTCTACGGTTAGAAAGCATATCAACACCAACATCGCGTCTTGGTGGTCCGCGTGGGTGATCATCAATTTTGGTCAGGACCACCGAATCGATCGGCCTCCTGCCACTGCAACAATATCACTTTCACGTTATATCTTCTTTTTCCCACCTCTTTTTTTTGCTCTGGTCGACTTCTGAAACATTTTAAAGACCCTTTGCAAGCATAGGCCAATGCTCTGAAAGATAAATAAATTGAAATTCAACAACGTTGTTTTAGCAACGTGACCGAATGCAAGTCAGGTAAGAAGACAGGGCAGGAATATAAATGGGGTACACGACCGTTCCTTCTAGTCATCGTCGTTCACGTGAATGTGAAAAAAACCAGAAGGCCTTACGTGGCAGGCAAGTAATGCTTTCCGTGGATCAAAACGCTATGGGACCGAGCTAGCGTAGCTTTTTGGCGAAATATTTCCTGCTGCTGCTGTTGGTGGTGATGGTGATGATATCTAGGCGACGCTGTGGACAGATTGACGATTGAGGGATGCTCGGTTGAACCTAGCGGCCACTTAGGCCACTAGGTACTGCAAGATTGATTGAACTCGCCACTGACCGACCATTACGTTTGAAGCTTAACCTCTCCCAGTGAAGGGCAGTATCGTTGCCTTCAATGCGGGTTGCGATCGTTGGCTATCTAAGTTTTTTCGACAACGAAGCACAGCGGCAATGATACGTAGCTCAGAGGGTACAGATCATCCTTTCAAAAACCTGAAAAACTACTAAGGTGTTACTTCCATTTCTATAAAAGATGCATTAGAGCAATGGAGGTTTCTGGGGTATGAGTGTGCGCTGATGCGGTGACTGACGCTGCTACTGCATAAAGGACGCATTGCTTCAGTCTCGGTTCGTCCCGTTTCTGCCACTAGCTTGAGTCATGATGAACGCAGTGGGAATTGTAGAATGAAAAAAGACGCCGAGGGAAAAATGAGCGAACAAAATCTTGGAGAAACAGGACACAGGAGCGAAAGACTCAAAAGCAGATACCAAAGCAATGGGAGTACTGAGAGAGGTAGTAGCAACAGTAGCAGCATGAGGGGTCCCGCAGACCAGGTACACCGACATGTGGAGCCAAACATAACCCCAACGCCGTTGTTCATGCTGCTGTTGTCGGCTCCAACATCTGTGCTCTGCAGTGATGGGCGGGATCCACGCCAGCAACCAAACAGCGATGACCATATCATCTGTCCAGCCTTTCGGGAGAGGAAAGCTGCGGCGGCAGCAGCAGCATGTTCTGTCTCAAGCGTGCCTACATATTTTTCACGCCTGCCCAGCAGAAACGAACAGCTACGCCATAAATCGATGGATATTTTTGCTGCATTAGAAATTATCTATACACGAACTAAGGTATAGAATAAAATCGATTTGGGCAACCGGGTTGCATCTAGGAATGCGTGAGCGCGTGACTCATAGGATATCACCCGCTGTTGACAAGTTAAGCTGCAATTTCACGGGGCTACCGTGACAACTACCGTTATAGTACGGGCTAGATTGCTTCGTTGCTGCCGCCGCGGCCTAGAAGGCAAAAATTCAGCAGAGTTCGCTGGTTAGCTGACTGGTTGCCTAGCTAATACGCAGCCTTGGGAGAGGCTGTAGAGAAGAGAGGAAGCTGGACAAAGACGACTTACGACCTTAAGAGGGCGAGAAAGCGATAGGCGATCTCGTGAATTACTTGAGCTTTGATGTGCCGCCAGCTAGTTCTACTAGTACTGTTAGAATTATCACAGACACAGATCAACAAAGATATAGATGGAAAGTGCCATACCTACCACAAGCCTTAGTAGTTGTCCCCTCGGTGGACGCTTGCTTGATAGGAGATAAGGGCAGAGCTAATAAAAAAAACCGGGAAGAATTTAGAATTTTCATTTTGATGCTCGCTGGGCAAGATTACTAGCAAATACGTTCTTTCACACAAATTTACGCTAGTAGAGAGTGTTTACTGCTAACTCGGCCTTTCAGCTAAATCCCGTCAAGCTGGTTAATATAGTTGCTGTTTATACTACAAGATACTGTGGAGGAAAGTATTGTACTGAGATAACGTTTAGCGAAACGAAAGGCTAGCATGAAACAATTGAAAAATCATGATTCAAGACAAATCTATTATAATAACCTAAATTGCAGTCGTCAGACGTTATTTACTAGATGTTTATAATTCACAAACGGGCGAATTTTTTTTCATGATTATCAGTTCACAACTTTAAATATAAACATCGAATGGAGCTATTGGACACCGGTCTCGTGATATATCATTCCGAGAATTTAATCTGAAAAGTTAATACTTGACCTTTTTGCGATCTGTCCGACATCTTCCCTCCTTTCTCCTTTCTCTCATATATGAGAGAGAGAATGGAATAATTATATATATATATATTCCGTTGAATATCGAGGGATACGCAGATACGCGAAGCCTAAATCTCGCTAAAATCTAGCTACTACTGGCAAATTAGATCTCCTGTTAACCGCAGAACAAATTTCCCGATCCACTAAACGCCTAGTAACAGTTATCTAAGATTCTCAGATATAATCAACAACCAACTAGAGAACCCGAGTTGACAGCCTCTCCAGTAAACAAAGACTTCTACGAGGCACTCGTGCCGAATACCTCGGTCACACCGATGAGCCATCTACTCTTCTTCGTCGCTGAAGGCTCCTTTTGCTGGTGGTCACACGTCATATAGGTTGCATTGCAAAACAACTGGCGTTGCAGCTACCAGACCGTCCTTCACTTCTGAACCGGCGCACCAGGTTTCTCATGCCACCATTCTCGCCTGCCCGGTAGCGTCTGTGATACTATTAATAACAATACGATTAAACCAGCAAATGGCACGACGAGCAGCCTCAGAAATCAACAACGAAGGAAACTGCGTAGAGTCCCACGCACGCACGTGCATGCAAACACCAACGGCAAATGTAGCACAGCTTTCTGATTGGAAAATATTCTGTTGTACACATATTATCTAGGAGGAGATTTATGCGAAGGCGTTCCTGTCTTAATCCTAGCAGATATGAACCGCATGCTAAAACTACCTTAGACAAATTTTTCCTTTGTCTCTGCAGTGGCAGTATCTAGATTGAAATAGACGTAAACATTAAGTCTATCCACATACGCTTTCAATTTAAAGAAGTTTAAAGAAGCTGGTGAAATGGGCTTTACTATTATAGGCTATTGAAAAACATTAGTAGCTCTATAAAAATGCATGGTTTGCGGTAAGATTATGAGCGGTTTGTCGCAGATAATACGCGCATTACTGGCTCCTCAGTAGCTCTCAGCAAACGTTGGGATTTCAGATGTATGTACTTAGTGAGAAGTTGGTTAGAAACGAGCGTATGATACTTTGTGTGAGTCCTCGATTCACAGGATTGAACCAATTACAGCAAACCTGAATCCTTTCAACGTACCATCGACTACCTCGTGAGTACATGACCTGAAAATAGACTTGAAGTGTGTATTTCTTTCGTGGTTCTGTTAAGGTTAATTTTTCTGCTTTTCAATTTCCATCAACACATATTTTACTATTAGTGCTCTATGGTACAAAAGGGCAAAATTATAATAATATGAGGTTTTAAGGTTTTTAATTATTGCTCCGCTTCCATAATGCTTTGTCTTTTGGTGGTCATGTGTTGTCTGGCGCTAAAAAGCCCTTTCTTTTTGTCGCCATCACTCAACGTATAATACTTTAAATTAAATTTGAAGTATAAAGATATTTTTGTTGGATGACGGAAGCAGTGCTTTTTGCCATTTGCTGAAGCAATACAGGATATATATTCCGTATAGGCCAACGAAGTATAGCTAAAAAGTGTAGGACCATCTAACAATTATCCCTTTTCAAAAATGGCTTAAGTCGATCTTGGGCAACGTCAAGGAGTTGAGTGCATTTTTCGAATCAAATATACCATATCTTGAGCACAAAAACACATTTAAATAGATACAACTATAGTACTTATCGAACCTATCTCATCTACTCAAGCCTGTTCCGGCGGCCTTTTGTCTTTGGTTTAGGACCAGTGAGAAGAATAACTAATGTTGTTTTTCTAAATGCTACTATTTTCAATACTGTATGGCTTTAAACATATATTATGTGATAATAATAATTGAACCTCTGATAACCATAATTAGTATTCTTGGGTGTGTATTCGATCCTACTTGCAAATAGTATCGATCTCTGAGGTGGTGATTTCAAGCTGGAGACGTTTTTACTAGCCATTTTCCGGAAATATCTCACCTGTAAAAAAACGCTTCGTCCAACTCTAATCGTCTGGTCGGTCGCTTGGTTAACCTTTGCTAAGTTCAAAGTTTGCAGTTGCCCGGAACTGGAAGTAACGAGCACTCTATGCGTGCGATTCAGATCGCTTCAGCCGTTCCGGCAGTTTCTGCAATTGCTGCTGAGAGGGGGCAGGCAAAAAGTGCGAATTTGTCACGTCCTATTTACCGAGAAATTCCCACCTCAAGATCAAGTCAGACGGGATTCGAACAGAGTGGTGCGATTTCGATTGCACGGGGTCTGCACCTAGCGCCTAGTCGTTGCAGCTACGCTCCTGGTTATTGCAAACGGCGGTGACGTCCCATGACGACCTATCTAGTAGCACTAGCTGTAGTAATAGCAGTAGTGGCAGCAGAAAGCAACGAAATGGTATCATGGGATCAGTTTGAAGAATTGTCTGCTCAATAATTCATGCAGCCCTTGATCTCTGGAACTCGAGTTAGGACTCAGCCCGATCCTTCGCCAGCTGCAGCTGAATCCGGTACGCATGAGGCTTCACTCGATGGCGCCGAAGTGGGTCTTGTACACACCGACAAAAGCAGGCATCAATGGCATTGTCAACGAGAATAGCACTCGACTGCTTTGTCTCAAACGGGTTTATAGTACGATGTTGGCTGGCTAGCTGATTGGTTGACTGGACGGCTCGTTAGGCAGCAGCCGCGTCAAAAGCAGGAGTGTTCGTATAATAAAAATAAATACATTTCTACGCTTTCGCTAGTAAAACCGTTGCTGCCGACTCAATAACTTCGCATCAGTGTCGCTACTGTAAACTCGCCACCGGCGGCTGATTGTGCCCGAGTGAGTGACCTTTTGACATTCCGGAAATGATACTCGCTACCGCTTTCCCTTTTTTGCTACCCCACCGAGGAGCGCTGCTTTCTCAGTCCTCAAACGGACCCTAAAGATGCGTTGTCTGTTATATGTTAAGAATTCAGATGCTGCGGTCTGTTCTTTCAAGCTCTTAGCAGACGCGCACGTTCCTATTACGTCCACTATCTGTCATTTTCACCCTTTGCCCACGGGCATTGCGTTCTCACGCAACAAATAAATGAGACGTATTGAAATCGTCTCGTTGGTTCTGATGCGCCATTGAATGAAGTTCCCTCTTTAGGAAAGAAAGCATTATGTATATATTTGAAATGGGTGAAACTTGTATGCAACTGTACTTAAAAAATGGTCTCTGTGGCGTAGTTAGATCGAAAGGGTAGATTTTACAATGTAAGTACAAAATTGGTTTCCTTGATGGTGCAGCAGTAACATGCTCTGCTACAAAGCTCAGGGGCAGGCAAAAATCTAGATTTGAGAGCGGCCATAGACACACTTGAGAAAGTCAGCTGCCGTCTGAAGCAATGCTTGACGGCAGTATCGAACATAACACAAGGCATAATAATTTTTAATGTGTCTAAAATGAATACGAACATACGCAAGAAACCAAGTATAATTGATGAAAATTTCAAATCAATATGCCATCTTAGTAGGTCATCGGTGACTGGTACGTTTTGTTACTAGGTGAAACTAGAATTTGATAGCTGCCAGCCTATTGAAAACCATTTCTGTCGAAAAATATGGGCTTTCCTTAAAAATACAGCCTGTGGCCGTCATCATTCAGTAATCGAGAGTTGCTGGTTTCTTTCTCTTTTAGGGTGGCGCCTAACTGAAATTACTAACCTGGTCCCCGCTCCGCGTTCGGCGTCGTTTCACCTGATATGCGCACTACGTGATAGGGCGTAAGTGAGATATTCCAGATAGCATACGTTTCTATGACATTTACGATACAGAGTTTTAATGCCGAGAGGAGACTTTCAATAGAGGTTTCGTGTTATACCACACCCCAAAAAGGCAAACTGCTGGCAGCTGTGACTTTCTGGCACCGATATTTACAGTAACGCCCGAACGACTTTTGCAGGCTGGGCTGACCGCAGGTGTTGTGAAACTGCACAGAGCATTCGCAAACTTTTGAAGCTGGCCGCCCGACCATATATATCTTCCCTCTCTTCCCCGAAACACCCCTTGCATCCCACTTCCTAGTTTCCCTAGAGCTCTTTTCGCTCTCAACCGCAGCTTCATTCAAACAGTATTCAACAATACATTCCGCGTTTCTTATTTGGCAAACCACATTCTTAACTCTCGGCAGGACAGAAGGCGTACTTCAAGCGACGTTCGACCACTCGCGATGGGCAAGATGCTGCAGAGCACCGTCAAATCATCATCTAACAAGATCTTGTAGTCATTGTCATTTGCCGTAGTTTGGCGTGCCATTCGGCCGACTTCGTCGTCGCCGTTGCCGCTACAGATCCTATCTTTTGCAAGTTTTTTCTTTTCCGTCGCGTTACTAGGACAACTACTCGCGCTCGTACAAAGACCGACCGAAGAAGATGACAGAACTGAGACGAAACAAGTCGCGAAGAAGAAGGCAACGTATAGATACTTGGCATGGTGTACATATAGGAGAATGCGGCGGATGTCTCCCCGGAAGCACCAATCCCCGATATGCGCCCAGGGACATCGCCATAGGACAACCTCATAGGCTGCTGCTGCTGCTAGTACGGGCCATAAGCAGAAAAGGAGTCAAGTGCTGACGGACGCTCCCACGTAGACTTCATGGAAGCAGTTCGCAGTCTTCGTACCATGTTGCTGGCACCTCCCTCGATTCTCTTTCTCACTTTTTTTCCCCAGGGACTGTTGCTGTTACCAAGTGGATAGTGGCTCATCCTACGCGCACTGCTTCGCTTGCCCGAATAATACAGATATATTCGTTTCCGGCACATAGAAGGACACTAAAGATAGGCGTTTCATGGGCGGCATAAACGATGGCGGCTTCCTCACCCGCCAAGATATTCTTGCCCTCCATCTACTAGAAAAAAGAAAAGCAAAAAACCCCTCTTGGCCCGAAGCTGGAGAAGGTAGGCCTCTTCCATGGTACGCAGTCGTATGTTCCTTCTGTGACAAAAGCGGCGCGTGGTACCAAGATCTACATCGAGCACGCTCACAGCCAGCAGCCTGATCTTTTGTGCCTCGTCAAAACCAGGAAAAGACGCTCGGACCAAATGACCACCACACAACCTCCACAAACACCTCGGATCAACTGTAGGAACAGGAACAGCGGTAGCGCCTGTAGTTCCTAGCTGCTGCTGCTTTGATGGTGGGAGTCTCCATCTTAGACAAGCGGGTGGAGCAAAGCAAAACCAAAAAGCGACGGCTGCTGGCTAATAAAATTATTCTCGTCGGTCAAGCGGCGTCATCCATTGACACTTCGTTGACGAAACGACTGCTGTCTGTCGATCGAAGTGGGAGTAAAAGATGGCAACCGAAATTGTCGGCCCCTCAGACCGTTTTCCTAAGCAGCCGATCAAGCACCAGGTGGTCTGCACTCGGTGGTCTTCGTGTACGTTCCCCTACTAGCGATTGTTTGCACTCACAGTTCCTAATCGCGGCAAGTAAAACTCAACCTTACTCAATTTGATTTTAATTTTCCTACCATCATCTTGTTCTTAACGATGTCGATAAAGAAAAATGGAGAAAAGCTTTTAGCCGAAAGCAACAGGGGGAGAAACTCAGAAGGATATGATCGACGAACGAAGAAAAGGAAAAGGATAGAAAAGAAGACGCATCTGTCTTCTTTTGCAAGTTATCGGGATCAGGAAAGGGCTATATCGGCATAAAGAAATAGCAAGGTGGTTAGAAGAGAGCAAAGCTATATCATGAATGTGTCAAACCTATGTAATGAATAAATGGCAGGGTGAGGCTCCTTAGAGAAACCTGTTATGAGCAGGTAATTTCTTGCTCCCTCGTCCTAATCAACGTGAGCCCATATTTGGCAGCGGTTCTGGATCACAGGAACGTAGATATGGTGGTCTCGATTAAAAATTGCTCTATTCAGGTAGCCACTGCAGATGTTGTGTCGAAAATCGAGAAGCCAACATCTGTACACAAGCCTGCAAATAGAAACGTCTCTAATCGTTGCCTTCACCCTGCCGCAAGGTAGGTAGGTAGCCGTCTAGCAAGCTAGAAATGAAAGCATGAAGTCGTTTGTCATGGAAACAGAAAATGGGGTTGGCATCAATTTTCGGGGAATCCTCACCTTTTTCTTGTAGAACTTATGTTTACTTTACTACGTATCGTTTCGAATTGACTTATTGTTTAGGGCTTTTCCCATACAGCCTTCTAACAATCCAGGACGCCTACAGTAGACAAAAATTATGATCCTCGTACAGATTGCTCCACGTAATGTCCGTTTGAATACGAATGCTTTCTACGGATATAAGGTTATGAATTTTGTGTTGGCTTAACAACACATTTACGCGTATATTCGTGGAATTCTGCATGGCGAATAGTATTATCGATGGGCTGTCGACTATAGATATTATACAACATGTTGTGCTTCTAACACCCTTAGAATGACTACTAACCCCCTTAGTTTCACCACTGTGATTTTGATTACTTGAAGATAAACCTGGCCTCAAGAACTGACCGCATCAGAACTGCTAGTCGTTTTCAGTTCGTAGAATAAGGAAGTTACGTCTATCAATATCCGTTTATGGCAAGTTACGCGTAACTTATGTATTTAGCAAACCTGTTTCTGGTGACAGTGAACAGCATCTACAGTTATGATATGTAAGGCCTCACTATGTGAGACTACAGTATATATGGGCACATACGGTGCGTGCTATTAACATCAACTCATAGGTAAGTAGGCTGTTTGGCGCATAAGTATATACATAAAGCATCACGGAGGACAATAAATGATATGCGGAAATGCTAGGGGTACAAATACATTCTTTACAAAAAATTTTATTAGCTCTATGTTGAGTAGCTCTTGAAATGATAATTGCAGTTTTCTGGAGATCATTTTTAGGGAGGAAGCATGTGCAGATATTGGTTCTGTAATACGTTCAGCCAGTCGCTGCTGGCCTGTTAAGGCAAACGAATAATTTCTCCATTGTGCAACTTCCGGTCTAGCGCTAAAACCACAACTGGTTAGTTCGTGTGGCTTCTAGTTGGCGCTCTATACGAAACCAATATGTGTTGGGCGCTAGATAGGAGAAATCACAATAAGCTCCCCGAGGATCCCCGGGGAAATCAGTTGCGAGTGTTATATAATAGATACATAATAACCTAGAGATCAGGATCGCGTATCGCCCTTAGCAAGATATATTCGAAAAATACAAAAAGCTCTATCGAGACAGACCCCTAACGGGAAAGACTGCTGCTGCTGAGAGGAAAAGCGGCTGAGAGCCGAAAGGACGCAGGAGGGATCAAGATTGGCCTAGACAAAGAGTGTAACTTGCGTGTCAATGACCGAACGCGTAGACGAGCGCCCATTTTTTTCGATGTGCTAATTACCAGAGCTTTTGTCATTCATTTGTTTGGTCTGTGGGTGAGCTTAATACGACCTTCAACGCGTAAAGGTAATAGAAGTGAAAAGGATATCCAATGATATGAATGTACACAATGGCAGTAGACCGACATCTGTTTAATGTACATTTCTCATCTGTATTTACCTTGGTATTGTATTGGTAAATACTCGGGCGTTTTACTAGACACGACGCTGGTCAGACAACAGCTCGTACAAATGATTTTATAACTGCCCCTTCGTCCTATGCAACTTACAATAACGATGGCGTACAAGTTTTTAACCAAGCTCTGTTACTCTGCCCTACGTGTTACGAATGACAAGCAGGAGCAGTCGGTCGGCGTTTAAGCGATATTCTGATTTCTTTGTATTTTTCAACACTCCGACTATACCTTCTGTGAGAGCAAGTCGGCTGAATCATTTTCTTGGTTAAACATAAAGAATCTGCGTTACTCGGAAGCATAGCCGGGGTAGATGTTGCTAAATTTAACTGCGTTTTTTTCTTACAGAACTATAAAACAAACAGCGATTGGCCCAATTTTTGCTTTTCCCTTTAATGATAACCCTTGGTGTGTAAGGTTCTCGAATATTTGATATCTGCTAATAATTCTTGCCAATGTTGAGAACCAACATGGCCTGTCCTATATGGCTACTGGGACAGCGCGTTCAAAGAAGCTCGCATCACGCTATCCACAAATGGTTTCTCGTGCTGAGAATACCTTTGTCGCATTTATATATATATATAGATGCGCCCAGCATATAAGACCAAAGGCGCGAAAATGGTCATCGTTCGAATAAGCTGTGTTGTTTAGACGCAGTCATGCCCTTCTAAAAGACATAAAACCACGCCACTACCATCACAATCATCAACCCTGTGCCACGATGCTTTGCTTTCACCGATGCTCTTTAAATAAGCTTATTAACTTGGCGAACAATGGAGCCAGTATCAAATGATCGAACGTGGGGGAGGAATGAAAAAGTGGGGGGCAGAGGGGTATATGTGAATCGGTGCACACGTTATAGCGGCTGACTTTCAGACCCTAGAATGGAGATTGATGTCGCCGGGGCTGCACACCGCATGATTCAGCCTGCTTTCTATGTTTCTTGCCCGTATTTTTTAGCTTCTACATTATACCAATGAATTGCATAAAAAGGCTCGCCTTATATACCTTTCAGGCACTATTTACAGGCACTACTAAGCAGCAGAAAGCATCTCATAAACGAATTGAAACTACATCCCGGAAAACGGGATGCCTTCTAATTTCGTTTATACAATTGACCTTATCTGAATATTTATAAAATATAAGAAAAGCGTTACTTAAGCTGCAATATACTCGTTTTCCTAGCCAAGTCAGAATGATCACTGATAAGAACTGGAACTCTGCCTGTCTCTACATCATTTCATTCAACGTATGTGACATTTTATAGCAGAGCGAAAGGGGCGGGCGGTACTGGGCGCATCTTTTTACCTAGCAGCAGCAACAACAACTTTAACTGTCTCTGAAGAATGGATCCAAATATAGATCAGCCTATAGAATACTTCGTTTTACCTTGTTCTGTCAGTTACTACCTCTTTTCTAATACGTCATACCAACAGAAACAGATAGGAAAAAATAGCGACCGATTTATTACCAATGGTTAGAGTGCACTCCGGTCTCTACTTACATGGAAGGCAAAGGACATTAAATGGAATCATCAATTCAGTTAGTAGGTCGGGCTGGCAGGCTTTCGTGTGTATTGCCATAGAGGCTTGGCAATCGAACTGACTCTCTCATAGTTCATGAATGCTCACTTCGTTTAAACAAGGATCTTATTGTTGACGTTATGCCTTACCTAGAACCTTTTGAGTTACTCGTTAAGAACGACAACAAATCCTTTTATATTGCGTACAGGTTGCCCTTTAACAATTGGATCTATATGAAGAGACAACAAAGCTCTACGACAATTTATTTTATCACGATCCTGTGCATTAACAACCATTATTATGACTACCATCATATTAAGAACTGTCATATCCGCTCAGCGTTCAAGAGTCGGACCATTTTCGACCGGGAACGACACTAAGTTAGCTCACACCTCGGGCCATTTACATAATATTTTGTCCTTAATAATGATTTTACTCGGCATACATTAGGTCAAGTTGATTGTTCAAATAGCAGGCTCAAGCCCGAGTATTATGCAAGAAAGGTGGATATTGTGACTTTTAGTCTTATCTAATTTGAATCTCACATCTCAAATAAAACAGCAGCCATATGTATACTCTGCGTTGCACTTAGCGTGGCCCAGTTATAAGGTTTGTGCCAGACTCAGCCGTTGGACGAAGGCCGACTAGAGGTTAGGTCAATAACAAACCTTCTAGGTCGAAAGTGAGAACATGTCGAGTAATTACAGTATAACTGAGCCGCCAGCATAAAGAAAACCACGGGTGGAACGAAAGGGCCAAACCGCGTCGTAGCAGTGGTTCGTGGTTGTGCTGAAGAGATGGGGCGCCTACCGAGCGACCGAACTTTCCTGGCAACCAGCGCTTCCTCCGAGTGACGAACACTACAACACTGCCTCCGTGGCCACAACTTTTGTATCGCGCTTGCGGCCATTGCGCTAAAGGGAAACCGGTAGCAACGAGTTAGTTCCGGGCCATTTGCATGTTATTAACAGCGGAGACAGTTCAGATGCCCGGCCGTAGCCTAACACCGTCACCCCCGTCGTTGTCGTCGGCCGTCTCCTGTGCATCGGTCTTTTTCTCCTTGGACCCGTGGTCGTTCACCCTTCCCAAGATAACTAGTTAGGTTCGTATGTATATGCATACCAATACAGAATATGTAAGGCAAGTCGGTGTCTACTCAATGAAGAAAACCCGCTTAGGAGAGAGAAAAGAGTGGAAAGTGGTCTGTCTGCCTGCCTGCCCGCCTCGAAATATACGGGGCAGAATGCGTATTGAATAGTCGTCTACGCAATAACTATTCAACGGCCTAGCGACGATTAGATTCATGGAAACCATACCGTCCTCTGTTTTCCCAACGAAGCCGGACAGCATTTGGATACCGCCTCGATGCTGATCTTCAGTCGGAGGAAATATATATACTTGAGTAATTAAAGATGCAGTTAGTTCATCGGTGCAAAACAACACATGTGCACCTAGCGGACAATCTCGGTCATCTTAGGTATGCCCCCAACAGATAAACAGTACCAACATATATTACTTAGTACCCTCGCTAGCTGTCTTGTGAACTGCCTTTATCAATTCCTTTTCCCCGATAGTGTTTTTTACTTTCATTTAGTTGGTTAGTCCATCCAATACATTTAGTTGGTGACCAAGATATACGACTGCATTACAGCTGACTGCAGATATACCTCAAAAACGAGTTAAAAAAAAATAGACAGATTGGTTGAGTTACTTTAACTGCAAAGCTTTGCTTGCCACAGTATAATATGAAATACAAAAAAAAAATGTATCATTCATTGGCTTTCTACTCTAGGGGTAGGGAAATCTCACTACTCATACCATGACGTACCTGTGCAATAGACTTTGCGCCTGTGGGCTTCCTCGATCAGTTTATCAAACGCTCTCGCTTATAGCATATCTATTTCTAGCTCTATACGCTCGGGTTATATTATACAACTAAACAACTGTAATGTACTTTGCTTTTTCTAGCACTGATTGTCTATCAACTCGTTTCGCCTGTTTCGTATAGACGAGCGGGTCCCTCTCTAGAGCGAAGGGCGACAAAAAAATAGTGATGTGTTTTTCCGGAACTCAGACAGGGAAATAGCACCATGTAGGCGATGTCGTTAGAACCTTTTCGCCTACCCCTCTACGGGCGCCATGATCCGCCTCCGTGTCATCATCACTCCCCTAAGCAGATTATGCGTGTGCTGGGTATGTCGTCATGGTTAAGCTGCTATTTAGGCAGAAGCTGTCAACACGTTATACGTTTCATGACTATAGACGCGTCTGTTGGCTCGGGGTCGACTTTCCGGAAAAGCGACCGAAGCGTTACATTCCGAGAAACAAATGAGTCCCTGTAGATCGAAAATAACAAACTTCCATTTCCCGTTTTATCATATATACTCAAACTGAATTCTCTCGGTGTCAACGCATCCTAGAAGGATGTCGAGGATAATAAAATGATCAAACAGATTAGGCGTTCGAAGCTTTACATGACCTTAAATGTATATAACAAGCCTACCTTGGGCAGCATACCCTGATCGGCTACTTACTATGTTATTTTCTCGTACTTCAAAGGATGAAGTAAAGAGTAAGATGTTCTAACTTAAGTAATACCCGTATTTTACAGTGAATTTTGCATGCAGAAACAAAACCAGTGTAGAATATGCATTCTCGCGTATAAGCAATAGGGATCAACCTGTCTGTCAAAATTGTTTTCCTTCCGATTTTGGTTCAGAATACGCAATTTAACGAATTAACACATAGGTTATTGTTTTAATAGTATATATGGGATAACTAACAGGCATATCTTATGTCCTACAGGTTCCAATGAAACTTTTCTCTTTCGCAACGGTTTGTATACGCGCTCATTTTTGCCCCAAATATTCTTTGCTGAGATGTGCCCATAAACTTCGCCAATGGGAAAGTAATCAAATAGCTTCTTACAGAAAGCCCCATATGTATAATTAGTGTTCGGCAATTTGAAAATTCAGTGTGGATGCCAGATTTATGTAGGAAGGCCCTCCAGCAAGAATTTAAACGCGCCAAAATTAAAATCAGCATTTTCGTCTAGAGACGCGTAGCTCAATTTCTATAATATAAGCAAAACTCAACCCAGTTTGCGCTCTTTTCCCAAAGCTTTGGTAGAAAAAAAAACGGTATTGCAATATTTGCACCATATCATACATCTTGAATTTTTTACCTCCATATTCACCCAGTAGCAACTACTGCATGACATTATCAGCTCCACATGCCCACATGCCTTAGACATATTCGGAGAAATACAATTACGGGACGGATATGATTTGTTTATGAAGTAATAAAACTATATTAGGTAAAAAAAACATTTTTAGTTTTGCAGTTCAACAGCAAGTTCGGAACTAATATGTTTTTCCATACATTAATTGAATAGAAACTTGCTTTGACTAGGAGCACAAAACTAACCTAAGTCTGGATGTACCATTACAGTCATTGACCAACTGTGAGATTTACAATAGGTGTTGTCCAAGTGTCTAAGCCGTCTTTTTGGCGATTTTCATAGCAATCAACCCATAGAAAAGTGGGAGGGAACCAACGCGTTTCCGATCTGTTCTCTGTTCTCTTTGTCCATCATCATGCCTCTAGAACTACTGCTGGAAAATATAGACCTACACCAAGGTTGAGAGGCCCAACCGTTGGACCTTTCTCAGTCGACCTTTCTCAGCAATCAGTTCAATCAGATCGAGAATTCTACGACTAAGAAAGGTAACAGTTGTGCCGATGTTCTAAGTAGTCTATTTCCGAAAAAGGTCTTACCTGTAAAGAGCATCAATGTGTCCCGTTGTCTATAATGACGCATACGAGTGGAAGAATCACTAACCTAATTAGCTAACTACCAAAGATATCCATGTTTCAAAGTGCATAGGGCGGATTTCTCCAGTGTTCTAGTCGTCTAATAAAGTCTTCGTCGAATCTTCATGAAGAACAGAGGAGTTCTTGCTTGTACCTTCAGGTCGTCAAAACTATTACGCCGGAAGTGTTCTCTCAAAAAGATATTGCAAACTCTGCTGGCGATGAATGATACACATACAAGTATCTGGCTTTTCAGTATACTGCTATAAAAAGCTGACGACACAACCCATCCCAAGCTTTTTTCCTTGAGTGCCGTCAACGAGAAACGGACCAGTAAATGAAAAAGTCAAGTTCTTGATCTCAAAAGTACTCGTGCTTGCGTGTCTCTCTTTTTATATCTTGCTCGACCCCTGACTCACCGAACCATTTTGGTATCCCGTTCTTACTGTCACCATCTTGTCTGTTTCATAAGAAAGCCTTTATTAACCGTACTCTAGATCTTTGTTATCGGGCGATATGAATCTGCTATTTTGACATGTTGCTCAATACGATGGCCCTGCTGAACGAGAGACTTCAGGATAAGGTATAAAGGAATTTTTGAGTTTTGGCGGTCGGTGTTCTCTTTCAATAGTCCGGCGCAGCTGAAGGCCTTCTGTCAGCTCATTCAAAGTACATATTAAAGGATAGGAGGACGGCAGGAGTTGATGGAGTAGTTTGGAAATAAGCTGAAAAACGATCCACGTACAGCCCGGCGTCCTCTACCATCGCTAACACGACGACGGAACCGACCGCTGTTATTGATCGAAGCAGAGTGTTTTTACACTTTTCCGTAAGTGGCGAGCAAGTTTGTCAGAGGTAGAGAAACGGGGAGTGACCCTCAGCAACCAAAGAGTGGCAGGTAGTATGACCAAGATCCAGGACAAATATTAGGAGCAAAAAAAAGGAGTATTAGCGGTAAAATTAAGAATTTGGAAAACGTGGTAGTGCGAGCGGGTCTGAAACAGGAGGAGGAGGGGAGAGGGAGGGGGAGGGGCGGGGTGTAGACACATGGGTCAGCGGGTGGGCAGCAGGAGAACGGAAAAGAGGAGGTGATAAAAAAAAAGATAATTTCTAAAAAGATTCACCAAAACGCTTTTCTGAACTTGTGGAGACGTTGTACGCCCAAGCAAACAGAGCCCAGCGAAGGCAAATCAAGGTTATTCAATGTTCATTCAGTATTCAAAAAGGCAAGGGTGATGGAGGTGCTCGTGGAGCTGAGGCTGCTGCCACTGCGGCTGGGACTGGTTGAAGAAATAGGAAGGGAGAAAGACTGGTAGAAGAGACAGTGGAGTGTGGGAAAGACGACGGCCGAGTGAGCGCGTACACGAGCGACTTAAAAGAAAACCCGTCTGTTCCGCTTCATTAGATCCGAAACAAACTTCTTAGCGTCGCTGCCACTGCCGCCTTCATGCCATCACCAGCTTTGGTGGGCGACTGCCTCGAAAACGACGAGAAGCCCTCGAGGCAAAGTAGAGCACCGTTCCACGAGTTTGCCCTCAACATGGGCGCCGATGTGAAAAACAAGTTACTTGCTTTTGGTTTGTAGATAACAGTACGAGATTAGTTCAAACATATTAGTCGACCAACGAACAGTGGCAGACATTGCTAATAGATACTGGGGATTGAGCGAGTGAAGGGCTTTCGATTGGGATCGAAACCCCCGAGTACCGAGAAGACCCTTCCAATAGATACACAGCTTCTCAATCTCACATGTTATAAAATTTAGAAGTTTCAATTAGTAGCACTTATCTTCGCAATACTACAGCTGTTGAAAATTACCAGTTGTTCTCTTTGCAGATAATTATTATACAGCCCTTTGTAATTGATTACATAAGACAGCGTAGCTATTCTAATTGAAGTTTACAACAGGAGCCATTATTGCGGTATTATTATAGCAGAACGTGTTCGTAATGAATGCGACAGTATATTTAAATGAGGCTAATGCACGTACGTGAGCATTAGCCTTACATGCACTGTACTAACTTACGGCTTAAGTTTTGGTCGTCGAAAGTTTGAAACGAGCGATTTTAAAAGCCTGGCACGTTCTACTTGCATTACTTGTTTAAGGATAAGAAGGAAATTTGCTAGCTTGCTCATCGTACAGTTATATTATTTTGATGATATCTTCTTATAACTTGTGAAAAATAATTTAATTTTTTTAAACGTCCACATTATCTTTGGTCGCTACCGGTGATCATTTTAACGTAGTTAAGCCCCAAACGACACAAATTACATAGCGGTGCGCAATGGCCTCACTTTAGTAGCATCAGTTTTTTTTAGGCTGCCACCCGTAACTAATGGATATGACGTATTTTACGTTAAGACTATTCGTGTCATATCATGAAAAGGCGATATTCAGGTTAGGCAGCTAGTCCTATTGAAATGTTCGCTTGGTTCTATCTATATTCGTTTCGAACTGCCAGCATAATTTCGATACCTTTATAGCAGGCACTGTTTTGCACAACAATAAATTAGCATAACCACACTTTTTGCTAATCTGTATAACATCTCCCATTCTAGGTCCTTCCATAGATTTTCACGAAGGCTAGTTACAGCCTTAGCGGCACGTATAGCTGGCTACTACTGACACGTATGTCTGCTTATTAATAGTTGTTCATGACATTCTCAACAACACAAGATACTGCGCTGTTATGACACATTCATTGTTTCCTGCTTCTTTGTAAAGTTTAAGTAACTGATTTTTGTCCCGTTTTTGAACAGTTTCTCTCTGCCTAATTGTAGGTCTGTACTGCGTGTTGGCTTCGTCCAGTTTATCGCCTGGGGGTGGACAGGAGACTGTAGACCGTGGAGTTGCGTGTCGACGGAGGCTGCCTTTGCTTTGAAGTCGGCCGGTAACCGAACTTGGCAGAGTCTCACTCCGCTTGTCGTGCGGATCCCTCGAGACACTTTCTGTGGCTTCCGTGTCCATCTACGTCCATGTTCATGATCGATTACTGCACCGCAGTGGAGACCGTGCTGCCGGCGCAGAAGAAACGGCAGCAGCAGCGTCCAACCATCCTAGCTGTGCACGGCCGGGAAAGTATAGCGCGGTTCAGGACGCAGTCAGAAAGGATTCCCGGACGGCGGCGCTGAGCTGGGCCGCGGCAACTGTAGCCAAGACAAATGTGTTTCCTTTGTGTCGTTCAACGTCTCTGTGTTCTCTTTTCCTTCGGGCCATTGGCTACGGACCACCGGCCGCTGTCTACTGTCCATCGCATGTCCGTTCTGCTGCTGCTACTTACGTCGGTCGGGGGCTTCGGTGGGATCTCCTTCCGCCCAATGGAGCTGACGTCGTTGCCGCCGGCTGACGCAGCCACTGGCTGGTTGGCGAGCGGGCAGCACACAGACAGAGTCGCCAAGTGAACTATGACCGGCCTCCTCGAAGCGGAACTTCCAACAGCCTTTCTCTTTACTCCATATACCATACCCTTTAGCCACCTAGTTGCTTCGCTTACTCGTGGCAGCGCAGTCGTCCGAATTGAAAACGTCCAGAGAAAGAAAAGCTCGCTTTTCCTGGTACGATATTTTCTCTAGATTTCCTGAACCTTATGTCGCTTTACGTGGTTCCTATTTTGTAGTTGGTCCGAGTTGCATGGCCGATTTCAACTGAAGGCAATGTACGATCTGCTATTAGGTTTATACTATTACCAAAGTTGGTTAGAGAACATTGACCGAGTGAAATAACTTGTGATAATTATTTTATCAAAACTGCCTCAAAACGCATTCATTTCAGCTATTTTGCGCTGTCATCTAATCGACTCCTTTCGGTAGTTTTGGAAATTCCAATAAGCTCATTATATGTTTAATAACTAATTATTACTACAAAAATTATATGTATATAGTTTCCATAACCATAGTTAGTTTGTTCTATTGTTGCCCACTCACTTCCGCGTCACTGCCAAGTACCCCTTACTGCGCGATGGCACTCCGCATCACTTCGGGAAAAGCGTTGCCTTGGCAATGAGTGCCTACGTAGCCTACGATAACCAGCGCGATAATTTGTAGCTTTTATCGAAGTAATTTCAATAATCTCCAGCCTCCTTTATCTTCTCTCCCCCCTTTTCGCTTTGAGCTTCTTTGTTACAGGTTCTTGTAAAAAAGCTCATGAGCATGCAACAACAATAACAAAGTAGTAAGGCGAAAAGAGGTTTGATAAATGTGCTACTACGACTCAGACTATTGCTACTGGATCTCGACATTCCTTTTGTCTTGTTGCCTATATATATATATATATATATATGACCATTGCGTTCTGCGTCGTTCAGTCGGTGCTTTCCATCCAGTGTCGGTGCCGTTTGTCCGTAACGAACGTTCTTGCGTCTTGGCATTCTACATTATGCGCTAAAGGGAAAAGTGATAGTAGAACTCATGGTATTCTGTCTGTTCGTTGGCCTATTTCTCCGCAAAGGAGAACTATGGCTATGAGGCTGAGACGAGAAGTCGGGAAAAATGAGGTAGGCATGACAGGCGAAGGGCTACAGTTAATAAGCTACGTGTATTATTCTGCTCTTGGAGACCATTTGTACTTTTCGAGGACATGATGACTGTCTAACCGAGAAAAGGATAGGCCAATGATAGTGCGTTGTTCGAGATGCACATACCAGCCTTATGTTGCCGATGTTATTGCTGCTTGAGCGAGTTGGTAAGGCTAGCGTAGTTACCGTTGCCTCTGCGCCGCTTTAAGTACTTCCGAACTGCTCTTTCCAAGTGGCCACTGCTGCTAGTGCCAGCCTCTCATCACGACTGTCATGTAAGATTTACGAACAAAATGAACTTGGCTCCAGCCACACATATCGTGAAGGCTTTTACTAAGGCCATGAACTCCTTTTCGCACACACATAGCCCCCTTGTCTGTGCCGTTTTATTAAAAGATCGTGTGCCATCATCGTAAGACTCCAGTCCTTAATGATTTTTTATACAGCTGAAATCGAAAACTTCAATCACTGATATCAGGCCACATTCACAGCATAGGACAAGACACGAGAGTGGCCAATATAATGTAAAAGCGATTAATTTAAATCTAGGTAGCTATATTATCTTGCTACTCAAACTTACCTAGGCCAAACGCCGTAACGATTGGTAACCTACTTTTCTATCAAACCTGATCAATGGAAATTTCCTTTTTTGTTTACTTTTTCAGGTATTACCATAATAATGCTGGATCATTATCATATGTGCCAAGCTATTATCACGTATATTATTGTCGGATGTCTGTGCTTTCAATAATTCGACGCACTCGATTCTATGAAGCACGTCGTCTTATTATAGCGAAACCCTTTGCTTGTAAGGAAGAACGTGACACAGGTATATTCATCATTTTGCTACTACCGCTGTTGCTGACGCCCACACTGCTGAAACTTTCTTCCTTACCCAACATTTCCCTCGAGTATGTTCTACCAAAAGGCTTCCAGACACAGCCGGCGAGCCATGGAATTGAAGAACGACGCAAAACTATTTCTTCCCAGCTAGAAAAACGTACAGCCAAGTGCTAACGGTTTCGTCTGGGACTTTCTCTCAGTTTTCAAAAAATCCCGAGCGGAATCTCGTCTTTCGCCCACTTGCTGCTTCGGGAAAGGCACACGGGAAAATGGAGGGGCAGGAATGAAAATGGATCGTTCCCGGGGCATTGCCTCATCTGGGACAGGGGGAAACAGTGAAAGGAAAAACTACGAGTGAACGAAAGATAGATAGCGAGAGAATTCGTCGATTATCTTGCCTGAATTGTCAAGCTCTGAATGCTCTCTTAATGGCGATTTTTATTACTATTACTATGATTATTTGAATTCGGGAGGTGATAGCAACAACAATATATAACTATTTACATTTTGTAACGCATTAACGTAGGCGTTTGAAATTTAGTTATTTGAACAAGGTAACGCCAAATACGGCTACGCTGTTTTCTTCTCAAATAGTACGCTTTCGTGTACGGCCCCCGTCCTCAGGTGCTAGTGGGGTGAATCTATCAGATACCATCACCAAGATTTACAACGTGAAATTATTTAAAACGATGTCTGATTTTACAGTGAGTGCTTTTCAAGAACCGCGTTAAAATGGCCGAGCTGCTAAGAACTAAGTCTAGTGAAGTTTTGAGCAATACTGCCTTTGATAGCTGCTTCATCTGTGCCATCCTTTACCTCAGCAATACCGCAGGTCAGCCACAAAAAGCTGACACGTAATTCTAGTAAGAGTATTATGAAAAAATACTATCGTAATGTTCTTCAGTAGGAATCATCTCGATCGTGCTAATCGAAAGCTAGCGGGCTAGAATTGACGGGATATTTATATACGTACTTACTTGTCAATTTCCATATTATATTTGTAGTGAAACTTCGTCAATGAACGCGTGTCAATACCCCTTCCACATATATGTCAAACTGATGATAAATTATTCTAAATCTCGCTGAGCGGGTTCCTTTCCTTGATTACCTAGATCGCAGACGGTGGGTAGCGTCAGACCCAACTAGATTGGTGGAAAGTATGTTTATGTGCATTGAATACATAGGCCGCCCATGGCCTTGTCACCAAACCCACCCTGACTTGAACGACACTTTTCGCTCATGTAACGAAAAGCAAACAATGTCCCAAGCATTAGAACGAGTACTCGAAGAGCCTGCGTGTACGAGCCTGTGCTGGTGAATCAGTGAAATCAGTGAAATAAAATTTAAACAAGTGAAGTTGCTATTTGTTATAGACATAAAAGACGTATAAAAACGGGAAATACAAAAAGCAATTTTATAAGCTTCTATTGGAAGTCGTCATCATCATTATTACAACTCTGATAGAGCACTTTTCTAAGATGTCGTATATTGAGCTGAATAGTGATGCATTAGGTAGGCCTGGCCTCCGCCAAAATAAATTTTCGTTTATTATTTGTCTCATCGCAGCAGTGATTAGTAAGCTAGCCGGGCTTGAGAGTTAACCACAGGGAAACGGGCATTATTGGTTGGAATCGCAGAAAAACTATTCGAAGCTTCATTTGATTCCGGGAAGTTACTTACAGATGTCTCCTGAAGGCTTGTCCGGAGTGCCGACAGAAATGTGACTTTATAAAACCTTGCCAGGGCCAATGGACGGCTGACGTAGTCCGGTCGATCCATTGATAAATAAGACCAACAGAGAATAGGGATCGTCCAAAAAGTCACTTAAAGGGGCTGTTAGAGTGACCGGATAACTAAAACGTTGAGCATTTTTCTCCAATTCAACAGATTGAACTAGTTTTTTTTTGGGCAAACGTAAGTAGGGAACTGGATAATATTGATTTTTAGTGATAAAAATTGAGAAACTTTTTTCCGACAACAGAGTGCATATGAAATATCTACTTATAAACTTACAAACATGTAAGTTCTCTGTAATACGATTTGAAATAAGCAATAATGTAGTCCTTGCAAAAAAAAGCATGCGATTTTCAAGTGATTTAACTGTAGAAATGTGTTGTTGACGTTAAAAAATCATATATTTCAAGTCTAATTATAACGTGACAGACATATTAAACGCAAACTTTAAAGCTAAATCACCACCGGCGTCATTAAAAAAAAACTACATTTTCACTTAACTTTCAATCTGCTATTTTGTTTAAAAGAACAGCTTTTGTTACGAGAATCGCTTAAATGATTAATCATCGCAAAAAGCCACCTAGGTATTTAAAGGGTACAGTGCCCCAGACTGGGGGGCCTTCCCTATGCTTTATCTTCAAAATTATATCAAAATAAACAAACAAACAAAGAACGAATTTTTTTCACGCGCCTTAAAGGTGACATTGTTGACGGTCGTGTTTATTTAATAATCGCGATTACAGCTTTGGTTCCAGTGAGAGGCCGTTTACAGATTCGTTACGAACATGCCTTCTGTAATCCTGCGAACGTCTTCGAATGGACAAGTCGGCATCGAGCCTTGTCCAATTCTAGCCTAACAACGCTCCATGCATATGCATCCAACGGATTTAAATCTGGCCTATTCGGCGGCCATTCCCGAACATGCTCATGTAATCAACTCTGCGCTAATTGTTTGGTACACGCCCGCGCACTATTTTGTTGGAAGGCGTACGGTTCTCCTTAGGACATTTCAGCTATCGAGGGCTACAAGGAAGTTTGTAGAACATGCAGATAAATTCCTTTAGTAACGGATATGTCATTCCTTAACGTCTCTTTTACAGGACATCATGCTCAGAACATAAATTTGGGTCGAAAATTCGCTTTTACACACATCCTCTCAACTGCACGCAAGACAGCGATCAATTTTGCGGTTCATTCTTGCGTTGAGGATTAGAAAAAAATCCCGTTAGAGATGAGTCGAAAAATGACCTGCTGCTTTATTCTTGAGAACACTGACTGGGAGACAATACCAATTAAATGCTTAGTTTTATTATCGTCAGGGGGAATCTGACAGTTTTGATGACATCTGGCTTGTGCCCGAAATCTTCGTGAACAATTCGTCACACCGTACGCCCCCTTACATCGAATTACTTCGCTAACGTTCTGATCGAGGCAGCAATATTGATGAAAATCAAATTTTTGAATGGCGGCGAAGAATCCGTAGTATTTTGTTTATGTCTTGGAGTTTCCGTTGTACTGGAATCTGTGGCTGCTTTTTCTGCAGTCGCCTAGTCATTTGCACATAGTGTATGTCGGTCTGGGGAACGACTCTATAATTTAGCTGATCTCTGCTCAAATTTTAAAAATGACGACAAGTGTCGTTTTATTATATAAATAACTGACTGCCGTCTTGCACTAAAAATAGCGGATGAACGCGTCCTAATTTAAGTACCGTGCTCTGTAAGTAGCTTCCCCACCTACAGAGCTGCGAATAGCCTTATTATTCAAATATTCCACATCGAGTTACATAGATATATATACTCTACTTATGTCACTCCAACGTTTTTTTGTCTAAAGTTGGAACGAACCAGCAAAAGCGCTCTATTTCAAGTCGCTCTTCTTCTCCTGCCTTTTATTTTCCAAATGAGTGATGGTGCTCGAATGTGCCACGCGTTTGCCACTCCTGATGACAAAGGTGTCTAACTTGGGCTTCCTTTTCATCTTCTCTAGAAAAATTCCTAGAGTAACATTCAGCTTAGTCTAACCGTAATGAAAGACCTATTGCCACCGCTTCTACTAAGTTGCTAGTTACGAGATACCCAATGCTTGGCAACGGCTACTGCTCTTATTAAATCTGCGAAAAGTCCTGCTGTGGGTCAGTGCCGGTCGGGTCGAGAATCATTCAGCCAAAATTCGAAGCGCAACGTATGTCTTTCAATTTTCGAGCGACGATGGTGCTCCTTACGGTTTGCGACAGTTACGTTCGTCATTTAAGTCACACACTCGTGCACATTCCGTTGCGCCACCTGCTTTCAGCAGACGCGATCGTCACCTCTCAAAAGAATGTTAGACCAAAGCTCTTTCATCCCCCTGCGCTGTTTATCTTCAACTATTTTTCTCATATAACGGCTTACCTCCCTCCCCTGTCGGTTGCCTCTTCCCCGAAACTTCGTCTTTTTCTGGCCGAAAGCGCGTGCGTATAGCTCCTTTGGTTCTTCTACAGTTCCTAGAATCAAAAATTCTTCTCCTGACATCTCTCTATGTATAATTGTCATTTTCCAGAGGCTGATTAGTTAGCTAGCTGATTAGATGTATTGAACTAGCTGTCAATACCACTATAGCCAGTATAAGCGCCCTCTTTTTCTCGTTCTGCTGATACTGAAAGCTTTGACCTCTGCGGCCCGCCACACCCCTTCTGCTTCATCTCAAACTAACGGATTGTCGACTTGCGCTCCCGTCTTCATTACGTTTCCACGCTCACCAGGGCAGCGCCAATTCTTCAAAATGGTTAACCCTTCTATGGTTATTGGATCCTATCGGCTTTTTACGACATCAGACGCCGCAGGACGGTACAGCTCGAACGACAGTATGAGCTCAGAAAAACCACATTGCCGTCTTAGGCGTTCGCACCAATTCGGCGGCTGACCAAATTAATTTGTTGACCGATCCCCAGACGCAAAAGGAAACGGCGATGGAGAAGCCGAGAGAGAGAGAGGGGGGATGGGGGGGCACGAGTTGAAAAGTGATAGAATAATGTGTGACACATGCGAATTCAATTTGTTAGGTTATTCAGTGATTTCGAATCAATTTGCCATCACGCGCGAAATTTGACATTCTTTTTAATCTAATTGCCTGTGAACCCTGAATTGAACGAATAGAAGTGTACACGCAACGAAGATAAGGGCCATTTAGAGAAGTGAGCTTGAATCGATCTCCTGGGACTATGTTTCCAAGCCAATGTTTCTTGCAATATTACCTGATAGCCGAAAATACGTTCTGACACATCGTTCGAAGGTTACAAGCACTAATACTATCGGCATAATATGATTCACACTGGTATATACGCTAAGATGTAATATAGATTACCTATATATATTTCAATAATGTGATCACACATGGCAACACTTGTAGTTAGCTACGTTTTCCAGTTGTTTCGCTTCTATAATATCATAATTGCGTTCCCAAGATAGGGTCTTGGATAAGCGTCTCACACATTGAAAGGTCTGCTAGGAGATTCCCTGAGATTCATCGGTTGCTGTCTGTTTAATGATACGTTTAATGATAAAATACGACAAAAATCACTATAAGTAGGCGAATCTATATATATACATATATATATATATATTTTTTTATTATTTAGTCAATATAAATCGTTCGGTTTATAGACGGCTTTCTCTGGAATAAGAACACTTGCAATATTTTTCTTTTTATACCTACTATAATCAACGTCAAACAGTCTTTCCATAAAATCATATCTAGGTTTTTTTTGCTCGTATTTATTTCAGATTGCATTTATTGAAGCTTTAGCATATTATTATGCCGTTTGCATTTCTTCATCACTGTTTGGTCAAGCAATCATTGAAGATTATGCTTCTTCTCAAGCATGTTTTATATCCTGTCTATCGTCTATAATTTAATTCGAAAATGATTTTTTAATAGTAACTGTGCCTTGAACGATCTTGGAAGGCGTACTCTCGTCAAAGAATCGCTCGAGTATGCTACAAAATGAAAAAATTCTAGTGTACTTCAATTCTTGGCTGTGTTCAACGTCTCAAAGCTTTAGTTTTGAATAGTAAAACAATACAGTTAACAATGCTTGTTTTACTAAACGACCAATCATGTATTTCTGAGATATTTTGATATTTTTTTTTTTGTTTTTTAGAGCTAAAAAAGACCTATTGAAAATATTTCGGTTCGTCCCATAAAACTCTTCCTCGTATTTTTCGAAGACCACACAAAAACTGACAATAACATCGATTTCGGCTAAACAAGGAAGTTCTTCATCGTTGTATGATTTTGTTCAGCACGAAGATATTGGATAATAATTCGTTTCCGAATTGCGAGAATGACGTAATGTTTCCTCTCATCATCAGTGTGTTGCTTTGTTTTGGAAAGAACAGGATTTCTGCTACTAACAACAATAATAGAAGAACGTACGATGAAACAGGCCGCCAAAGTTGATACCAGTTTCGGTAATAAATTTTTCGCATAAATGTAAGCGCAACGGCACATAGGCCTTCTTTTACGTACTTTGCATAGAGTTGGGTAGGCGCATACTCTACTAATATCATTTAGACACCTTTTTTTATCTCTAGCCGGAGCAAAAGCGTCCTATTTTGGGTTTTTCTTTTCTCTTTTGCCTTTTGTGTTTCAGTTGAATGATAATGTTTGAATGTGTCACCCATCTCCCACTCGGGATGACAAACAATGTCTGACCTAAACTTTCTTTGAGACAAACAACCCGTAAAATATCTGTCCTAATTTAGATACTCTACTTCGTGTATATATCAGTTGCTGGCATAGCCTGCCCGGTATCTGACACTGTTCCACTTCAATTAAGCGTGATATAGATGTTATGAAGCATCATAGCACTTGGTCTTGGCGTCGGTCATCAATTCTGCTTGTCGGGAGAGATGCTAAGTCGGCTAGGAAGCCCTGTGAATAACCGCTATCTTTGCATAAATATAACTAATAATAACAATGCTCACATAAGGGGCACTTCGTTAGTGGAGAAAATTGTTCAAAGGCGCCGAAAGCGTTAGCGCGACGTAGCGCGTCGCTTGTCCTAACAAGGCTAGGTCTGTCATCGTCACTCTGCTAACCGATGTAGTTATTAGATAGCCAAAATAGGATCGTAAGGATTCCTTATTGTCGGGTATGACACTCAACGTGCATATACGTACTGGCAGGATGAGCAAGCTTATGCGTGAACGGCTGTAACCATCGACCGGCAATTCAATTAAGCTCCGATGATCGTCAATCAATGCGGAAGCCTTCTGACCCACTCAGGCCTCTGATCATATCGGGACTCATGCAGGGAAAACTTCACATCATCTGTGACGTAACTAGAGGACCCAGCCGCCCATCACATATGTTGCGGCTGATACCAAGCCCCTTTTCCCGCGTGTTTTGTATCTATAATATATTTCTCAGAGCTATACCTACTGTCACCAGTAGGGTGCGGAGCATCTCGAGGGGGAAATTCGTTATCATACATTGGTGTGACAACCTGAGCGCTAATGGCTGTATCGTCGCTATTTTGTTGCTGTAACAAAATGGCCCGTCACAAATTTTCTCAGGCAAACAGGGGGACCCTCGGTTCAGAGTGAGCGACCTACCACAAAGGTGGGATGCTATCTTTTTGATTTCTTTGTCGAGTTCTGTGTTCATCTAAGCCCACGAGCTTCCGATGAAGGATCTGAGACTCTACTAATTAAGCCAGCAAGACGATTTATTTATATCTAGATATGTGTACATGCATATTTTGTTGTTGTGCCTTTTTACATACAACGTGTCGTTGAATGGCGAGTAAATGTTAATGTATAGTATTCACTTGAACCGTTCTAGTATAACAGGACGAGAGACACCAGAGTATAACGAGTTTGAATTTTGGGAAGGGACGCTCTTGATATATACTAGCAGTAAACAGTAGTAAATGTTCCACGTATGCATACGACCGGCTCGGTATACGCTGTGAGTCACATGAGCGTTGAATAACTAGATAAAGTAGCGATTCTTGCATGGGACCAAAGTTAACGTAACTGGGTTTATTCATGTTAGCTGATGGTTTTAGACAACAAGTTCCATGTCCTGGCTTGCGGTTACTTGAGTGAAAGCTACATTTTTAAGTTAGAGCGCATAATCGGAGAGCCAGTTGCCTTAAATATAATGAATATCCATTTATTAACAGCATTACCTATACTACAAGCGTAAATAATTAGACAAAATCGTGGGCCCCGACGAGTTGACTTTTTTTTTCCTAAGGATGCGCTTGCTAATGCCGAAAATGTCGAAAGAGTACGATTGAGACAGGAAAACTACGCTACCGCTAAGCATGGTTTTTCATTCTTCATCTCTGTTTGCAACTAGCTGGCCTTTTGATGATAGCCCTGACCCGCTGTGCCACGTCCAAATAATCCGGATTTATCTCGGATCTCGTTAAATAAACAGAGCTAGCAAACGATCGGCTAACCCCATAGTCCGAAAAGTGTTGTTGTGTATATTGCCGCCCATCATCGCAGATTCTTGAACGAACCCCCTGGCTAAACAGTTTCTTTTTCCCCGGGTGCTTAACGAACAGCCTCTCTTCCAAGTATTTCGAAAAAAAAAAACTAATAAAGCCACCCCATACATAAGAACGTAAAGAGGTTCAGCCCCAGAGAAGCTTGCATCGGTGTGATCATGACCACTTGCAACTTGCTACGAAACTCCAGTCGCTTTGGGTCCCCCAGACTGCAATGGGCGGACAAAATCATATACATTATAATAATATAAACATACGTAACAACATATACGCGTATACTATACGATATGATAACAGTACAACAGTGGTAGCAGATCTAGCCATGATTAAGTGCAAGGGCGCATAAGGAAGGGGTCTAAGGAATATATATACATAGATTTTACTGCAACTGCATTCTTCTGGATCGTAAAGATGGGCACAGCAGACTATTATTAGATACCTGTTATATATCCCTATGTTCGCAGAATGTTCATTTGTAGTAGCACTACAATGGTAGCATTCACTCGTGTTATATACATCGTACAGGCAGCTTTCTAGTTCGCCGCGTAAAACGTACGTATCGAACGTTTAACCGAACGCTAAGAAAACTATCAAAAGAAAGGCGAATTTTCGCAAAGTTTTCTTTTATGTATAAGCAGCACTGTATAACTACGCATCCAGCTACGTTAACACTAGATCTTACATAGAAAGAACTATAATAGTTGCCGTATTGCTGACAAATGAAAAAAAGCTTACAAGCGTACATCGTTGACGATGCTAGTGGCTTACCTTTATCATTAACCAATAGCCATCGGTATTATCGAATCTAAGTTGTACACACCAAATGACAATTCAGTTTAACGGAATTTTTTCTTTCGATGGATTTATCTGTAACAACTCCGTCGAATATTCATACTGCAGCACCACTTACCCACATTTAGTTTTTTCTGGGCTAGTGTTCCGTGTCAAATCGCGGAAAGTTAGCCCTCCAGGGACATTCTTAATACAGCATACATACAGCCAGACTAATACTGGGTTTACGTCAGTAATATTAATGCCAGCTAGCACGTAGCTTCACAACATGCCAAGAGTTTGCCGTACAAATAGCTAAGGTTCTGAACATTAAGGGTCCTTAAAGTAGGCTGGTCCTTCTTTCTTAGAGCTCAAACTCTCTACCTGGTGCATGAATCCACCACGGTACAAAAGCGCATACGACCAGTGTGTGATGCTGAATACATTGATGGAATACCGACAATACTCTGTGCATCATAAATTCAACTTCACTGATATCGCATGATCCGATCTAATTATATATGTATATATAGAGGTCTGGTGCTCTGCTAGAGCAGCAGCAGTAGCAAGGTGCAAAATGCATGCCGGTTTTGTACTTCGGTTTTTCCGAGGACCTGATTGTCTCAAGGCGGTGCCGTCTTTTTCTTTGAGGCTCTATCGACTTTAGCTGTCTCTTGCGTAAACTGCGGCATTAGCCAGCGGTGTCATGCTGGATTCTTGTTAAGCACTTTTGGTCCGAGCGGGCTGCGCCAGGGCCACCTCTAGTGCCTCCTCTAGCTCATCGTTGGTAAAAAAAAATGCCTCGAGTACCATTGCCATTGGTTCTGGCATGACAGTTCAAAAATTCATCTATCCCATTTAACAATACTTCAACAAGCCATCTTGTCGTCTTCTTCATCTCCTTGTGAGCGACAAGGACAGCACGTATCAGCGCAAGTGCCCCATGTAAGCTGAGTTTCAGTGCATATTCTATTCAGCACAGACCCCATTCTATACCGAACAGTCCCTGTGCAAAAATCGCGAGTAGTCATGTTTTATCACCTCGTAGCGTGGTGGAATTCGAACGACACACCCACATTTACGATACTTATAACAGGTAAACAGCCAGCGATCAGGCTCCTGGAGACTGCTACCGCTGTCGACAGTCTCGAACAATCCTCATCTCTATTCATAGATCGCTCAGTCGTAACAATCTATCGTACCCGCATGGCAGGCACTTAATGTGCTGCACATAGGCGACCAGTCCGGCGGTTACTGTGTTTATAACATACGTACGCACGGCTTCGTTGCTTAGTAATCGTATCTGAACATACGTGACTCATTTTTTTCTCGGTATCATGCATACATAGTAACAATGATTAATAATTAAAATAATTATTATTATTATAAATAGTGCGAACGTACACGTGGACTCTTAGACATCTTTTAACCCGGGCTAGTTTAAAATCAACGCGGCCAGATCGCAGAAACAAGAAATTATAATTCCGGTGCATCTAACCGTCAGTTTCATGCTACTATGTATCGAGTCTGGACATGATTCTCGATATTGAACTAGAGCTAGCGGCCATAGCGGAGACATGAATAAATTATTAATGACGACAAATATGAGTCATTTTGTAAAATAGACTACATCTCTTAACATCCCAGATTTTTCAACCCCTCTCAACTGCACAATGAAGTATCGTTCCCTAAAAATCGGGTTAGCTAGTTGAGGAGACCTGAAGGTGCCTCCTCAACTGACTTTATTGGCTTTTTTTCGCGGATTGTTGGAAGAGACGCGGTGCTCTCTCTGAGCTTTACAGTTCGCTGCCCTGCACTTCGTCTCTGTTGTATAGTAAAGTAGCAGTTGTAGGTTCGCGTGTGTCTAGTCAGGTGACCGGCGTATTGCCTGTTGTGCTTTCTGTGACGCTACCTTGCTCTATCTAGTTTCGCTTTGGCTTAGAAACCTTTGTTTGCGCTCCTATTTTGTTTGGTAAGGTTTAAAGGTCTCTTAAAATGGAACAGGCTGGCAGGCGTCAGCGAAGAGTCGAATAAACCGGACAAGAGAGATCAACTGTTGCTTGAGTTGGCGGCTAGTCTATAAGTTGTTTCAGGGTATATAGCAGGGGTACTAGTTTGATTGATACATCGGCAACTGTTACAAAGCAAACAGAATAGATTGAACAGTCTTCTGAAAGTAAAGGAGCACCAGGCGAATCGCCCTATCAACGTGGTTTTTTTTCTAGAATATGACAAATTAACAAGTTCGAACATCGCAAGATGTTACAACTAACTGTTCGACCTATGCTCGAGCCGAATTTGTATCACTTTGGTGTGGGACTCTATAAATAAAAGTTATTTCATTTAAAGCTTACTCTAGACGACTAGCTGCAGATAAACAGGCAAAAATACTAGCGAACAGAGATTCTAACCTTGGAAAATTAGGACCTTGAATTGAGAATGCGCTGTTGTCTATAGCTTGTAATTGAGGAAAGGAGCAGATCATGTTTAATATCAAATTAAAGCACAATTATGATGACCAATGACTCTTTCAGTGACTAGAGGTCGATAACGTACAATGGACGGATTCTAGTAAATGTACGACTGATTCAATGGAGCAATAAATGAAATAAAATCAGAACTAGAGTAATGCATTGGCCATCCAAAAAAGCATTATGGAAAGAGGATCTCCGTTAACCTTCTTAAGTTAAAGGTATTGAATAGTAGATCTCTAGTAAAGTTAAATATAGAGATGTTTCGACAAACATTCAACATCCAAGGCATACCTGATCCTTTACATTATCTAGACATTTACATATCTAGTTATATTTAGCAGTTTACAAAAAATAATGTACTAATGAGCGTGCGTTATTGCTTTTATGTTGTCTTATACGATACTAGCCAGAACTTATCAGACATGAATCGTTATGCACACTTGTCTGTTGCGGCTTATCTGCTAGGAACTGCAACAGTTGGCTAAATTTCATTGCGAAGTCGACGCTGGGTGAGATAATATACTCAGACATCTTTTGTCCATTTTCAATAATGTCTGATCCTTTAACAGCCACATGTATTCATCATACCCTTTTCTGAATACAATACAATGGACTAATGACACCTTAGGCCCACTTTCCTTCGGCTAACTCTTTCTCTTTGTCTTCCTGTATCTCTCTTTGCCTTTTCCTCTGTTTGCTCGAGCAAAAGAAGGTTCTGCAAGACGAAGTGCTCCGATCTGTGCGATGTCGCAAGTGCAAACCCAATTTAGTTATTCCTGAACAAGTTTCCGGACCGCACTGCTCTTCATACCTGTTTGACCACTGGAGGCCATTGCGTCGTTCTATTGCGGCATGCAGCAGAGATTAAATAAGAACCTGAACAACGTATGTCAGTGTATAGCATGGTTGTGGAAACCAAATTGCGTGTTGCTTGATCAGCACAGTACAGATCCCTACCGAGGCTCTTGTTATACGACAGTCGGGATTAGCGTTTGGTCGACCATTCCATTATAGTCATATTTTCAAGAAACTTCTCCAGTCCGTCATCTTGTTGTAATAACTAGTTTATTATTATATCATGGAATGGGTAAGTGACGAGCAAGAGAACGTTCTGGTGCTCCAGTACTTGCATGTCATGTAAGGCAGCATTTCACAAAGTAAATAATCGGGCAGTCTTTAAGCACACTTACTAGCCTCGAGGAACTATCTATTCGTATTATAAAACGCCAACAACATGTGCGCGTGTACAAGCAACATGAACGACAAAGGACGCGATGAACTGGAAGCGACTTTGGATCCTTATCGTTACCACATTGAAGGTTCAATGCGTATAGACGTGTTGCGTATTTACAGACTCTCACCTGATACTAGTACAGGCTGTGCGTAGACGAGCCGATAGAGGGATAAGGTTCGCCTTATTTTCTGGCCTACGTCTGCAAGTGCTGTGCCTGCTACCGTTCTTGCTACCGCGATGCTTTAAACCATATTCAACGAACAGACTGAATCATTGAACTCTCTTTCGGCTACAGCCATCGTCAATCCGCAGAACAAGTCTATAATACTAAATCACTAGTAACGAGTTGGTGGCAACCATTGATCTATTCCTATTGAAGCCGTGCTACCAGATGAAAGGGTTACATGAGATATGCTATATACTGTCAATGCCGATACGAAGATAGGTTGGCTGGTTGCAAGTGAGCTGCAGCTCAGTAGAATCGAGCCGTCGGTTACTCGAAAAAGTCGCAGATGTCCTTCAAGCCTAACCCTTGAGATCTTATTGCATATAATACGCCTACCTGTATTTACCTAGTACAGTAAACAGATGAAGCTGTTTCCGTCATCAAAGTTAGCAATCCCAACTACTCAACAGCAGTGAGGTAGTTGGATCTGCCCACAATTCGCCCATGAAGTGGGGTCTGCGGAGGTTCGCTCAGAGACGATGATGTCAACACCTCCATCGTATAGGGCAAGGAGAGCGATTTGCTTAAATATGTTTTGATGTAATCAATTATACTGACTGGCTGAATGTTAGTGTTTAAAGTGTTTGCCTAAGATTGGACAAGGGCTGTGGAGCAGTGTAAGATCTATAAGAAAAGTTGTGCAAAAATATAGGACACGTAAATGGTGAGAACAATGCCAAGGCTGCTGGGTGGAGATAAGCAGTAGACGAAGTGTCAATGGTCGCCGCATCGAATTCGCCAGACTCCCACCCTTTGGGAGTCTTAGTGGCTAGGAGAAGCTGTTGTCGCGCTCTCACTGTCGCACTCTGTACCAGCACGGCTCCCTTAAGCATTTTGGTAATGGCATAACTGAAAGCAGTAACAGGACTGGCAGCAGCAGCTGAAAGAGGAGGAGACGATGCGACAAAAAGAACGTTTAATTACAGATCTCCGACATTGTTCCCCAAGTGGCCACGAAGAGATGGAGAAATAGAAGAAGAAGAAGCTGCTGACTTCCTTCCCTTTGTAGAGCCACTAAGCGCGAGTCCGTTAGACCTCCGTACAAATTCTGCTCGTTGCATAGTGAGGATCGCCGTGTGTCCTGTCGCTTTTTAGTTGTCCAAGCATACTGAGCAAAGTAGGCTACTGACTAACTCTCCTACTTGTTTTTTTAAGCCTATTCTTTTTGGCCCTTCTGGGCGTTCGGTCACTGGTTAGGAAAAGTGCAATCCTGAAACATCTGCGAAGAGGTCGGGAGCTTGAACAGTTCTGGCTAAACAGAATCTGTCTAGACTTCCAACTTTGTATGATGAATTTAAAACTAAACGGAGTTTTTACTTTCATCACTCGATCTTCATCGAGACCTTTCTTCACCATCGATTAATCATCACCCCTTATAGACTAATGCGTATATGCTTCCCTCGCTGCGATCTTTGCGTTCATATAATATTTGTCAGACCTTAACCATAGTTGTTGAGTTGTGCATCAAACTCTACCGAACCGCCCATTTATAGCTCATGCTAAACAACGACCATAACTGACTCGAACGGCATTTTCATGAATCAGTATCGTTGGCTTTCGATGGACTTTGCTAGTAACGTATATACAACATACACCTTGCAAAAAAATATCTTGCACAATACGACTCTAGCTGCTAATGTTTTTATGATACGCAGAGAGGGTTGACGAGCGCCTTGAGTAAGACAAATGTAGTAACCTAAATCACGCACCCTGTCGGTCTCGATATGCTGCGCCTGTTCCGTTTTACAAAAGTACGACCCAGATCGCTGCAGATGCAAGTAACGTGGTATCTCATATTCCCGTTTATACATCACAGGCCCAACATGGCCTTACGCTTCGTAAAAATGTAGTTTCATTTAGCTTGTACCAAATCCACCTGGGCAGAAATCAATTTCAGAAAACATATAGGATGAGTAAGAGCCGAGGCCATCGGCGACGCCATGGTGCAATGAAGGAAAGAAATCCAAACAAGCAGCACGTTACGAAAGCAGCAGTTGCAAAATTAGTCTGCTTCTATTTTTTTTTTTTTTTTTTTTTATAAGACGGTATACGGATGGTGAATTCAGAAGCCCAGAAATGTCTCTACAGGAAATCTGCAACTACGGTCGTACTGCTAGTTATATTGAGCGCCCAGATTAAGAGCAACATTTTCCCATCGTCTGTCGCAGAGATACGAGTATATTTCAACTACGTTATGCTCAAAACATGTCATGCTGTATCTAGGTCTCTAATCCTTGTTTTCAACCTAGAATACAATTAAATGATGGGTTAGGTGAAAAACTCATTAATTACTATCATAAAATATTTGTGTTTTTAATAGTACTGAATGTTTAGTAAAAATAAGAATTAATATAATTCTGATAGGCAGGTAACGATGCAGTTGAAATGTTACGCGGGTACTAAAGGCATTAATAAGGAATTGGTCTGATTCTCTGAAAAATGAGAATTTTGGGAAAGATTGGTTTTTGGATGATCCTTTAAAAATGAAGTTGAAGTTATATGGGCGTATATTTGTGTAACATTTGTATTATTGTATTGTATTAATTATAATGTATTGACATTAACGTTGAAAAGCTTAATGGACTTTTTAAAAGTGTACTCATTTTGGAGACCACTTCGATTGAAGACATTACATTGATGTCTTATAGCTTTAGTGTAAGAAATGTTGTTATATGGACCGGATATGAAGTTCCATAGGCTGATACTGATTCTATATGAAGAAGTCAGTTATTAAGCAAAGCTAAAGAAAAGCTTCCTTACCCTTAAAAAAGATAGCGGTCCTAGTTGGAAGAGATGATGCATTATGGTCACTTATTGCTACTCGAAACTAATCATTCGTGTACCGTAGGGTCACATGAAGCTCTGCCGCACATTGTGGAACCGAGTTTCGCATGGCTCAGGTGTTGGCATAGATTTTTTTCAAAAAAGCAGGGGAACAACAGCGATGTGCGCGCCGTTCTCCAAAGCCAACCTGACCGCACTGGTTTTGCCTAATTTTAGTAAAGTACATAATTATCCATAGTACGTTCTAATTAATGATTGCGATAATCTGCAATGCGGCGTATATATTGATCCTATTGTTTTACACGAATGACGCGTTATGTCAGTAAAGTCACCAAAATCTATTTTAAAGGCAACCATACGTACGGTGTTGCTGTTTCTAGCTATATGTGCTAAGGCGAACCGATAAGATACGATGTTCTAGTTAAACTTGACATATATTCAGATATGCGTGTTCCTATTAGTTTTCTTAACCTTTTTGTGAAATTGGCATCGACAACTTCCGGCTTTATACATGTGTGAGATGCATTGGCCCACATGGACCTGTCTACCGCGTTCCCGTGATAGTTTTGTGGGTAATGAATTTTTGTGTGGTCTGGGTTCGAATCCGGGAACCAGTCATCTGATGGAATGCCGAACGTAGATGCTGGACGTTCCTACGGAACGTAGAGACCTATCTATCGCGGGTATATGTAGTTGCCAACGTAATCATGTAATATAACTCAATGTAATGGCTTGTATGAAACATAACCTGATTTTAGTTTGCGTTTAAAAATCTATGTACCAAACAAACAAACAAAGCTACAGTAGAAAATAAGGCGGTTACTTCGTATCTATTGTTTAACAAAAGTTAGACAAAATACGAAGGAAAAATCCTTAACTGTCACATATAGCCCTACCTTTTCAAATTCAACCCAAGAAAAAGATCCAATAGGACGCAATCTGAAATTGTAAATCGGCTTTCCTACAATAGAACAGAACGAAGAGGTTCGTACATCTTCTTTCTCCCGATTTCTTTTTGTCTATCTATTTAAATACAAATACTTTTATAGTAATTAGAAACGAAAAATAAACCCAGTGGTTTAAGGCTCGAATTGAAAGTTTTTGAAGTTAGCAGGTTCAGCTGCTGCTGGACAGATAGATTATGAAAATAGCCATGAGGGACTGTAGGTGGAACTTCTATAAAATTGTGCCCCTTAATTTTTCTATTAGTTTTCCGTCGATTCGAGGTTTGCCTCGTTATAAGCAAGTCTATTAAAAATCGATCAGGACAAACGGCTAACTGTTGTTAGACCAAGGCCACTCGAGCATCACAACAAGGAGTCTCTTCTTCTGTGTAATGTCATAGAGGTAATCTGCGGTCTTGCACCAGCTAAACGGGTCTCAAAAATCCACAAAACAGGTATGAAGCACAACCCGTTCTTGCTAGAGCCAAGTTTGTGTCATTGATAAAAAGTTCGACGAATTATTTCCTGCTCACAGATACTGAACATACTGTGGCATCCTACTCCTGTCATTATGTATCCTGCTCCAAGCGCGATGCTTGGGACATCTACAGCGCATAACATGCGATATACTTTCTTTCAAAAATAGGGACCAGTAATCGCGTCTACGTTAGGCATATAGTAAGTACCAAGATAAGGTTGCCATGATATGAAATAGCACGTAATGATAAGTTAAGTAGTAAATCTCGTAAACGCAGCTGGATTCCACTAACTTATAAAATACCAACTAATAAATGGTTTCATAGATCATCGTAAACGACGTTATGCCGGCTAAATAAACGGTGTAAGAATAGATAAGCTGTACAGATACACACGCAGGTCCTCTTACGATGACCATTAAAATGAGTTCATTTTAAGGATGAATTAGCTAATACATTTATCACTAGAGATAGATAAGGTTGCAGACAAAAGGAAAAAACAGATAGCAAATAATTTTATTGGAATGTATAGCGTTGTTACGTAGCGTTTAGCTGATACCATTAGCATGTTTATACAACAGTTCACAGTTTCCAGCTGTAGCAATATATTAATCTAGGATGTACGACATATATATATATATATATATATATATATATATATATATATATATTTAGCTCTTATAAGAGAATCCGGTGGACTTCGAACCTCAGTAACTTTTGAATTACGCGCGGCTAACAGATTTGCCTGGAAGTACTCCAATCTTCTATAAACTTGTGAGTAAAAGCCAATTTAGCTTACCTTAGAAGGAGTGAGTTTAGAAGAAAGAACACCTAACTTGCGAAACTTCAGTTGATAGAAAAAACCGCCTAGAGCACACGGTAGCCATAGACACAGTTCAGTCTTTAAAGGCAGCCAGAGAAAGACCAGACAAGAGAAGTCGAGTTCGGTACTTCCAGTACACATCAGGGGCATCTGCTCGTACGAGGTTTCCGCCGAAAACAAAACAATAAATGCAGCCCTTTATCTTGAATTTTTTAGACTGTTCTTGAGACTCATGGATCGTTGGCACGGCAGTCGAAAGCATGCGTTCAAATTGCTCAATGACAATGCCAGACTTCATCGCTATGCCTCAGTTACTCCCTTGACTAAGCCCGTCTGGTTACAACGCTTTTTATGATCTATCGATTTATTTCAAGAAGCCGTTAGCTGGAAACCCGAATAATAGATGTATGGTTGTGCCGATCCTGCCACAGCGTTGGGACCGGTATGTAAAAATGAACACATATGAAAAGACGTCATTTCAGCCCAACTGACATAACAGTTATTCAATTTCCAATCCGCCGGATTTGCTTGTAATAGCCTAATCCCTAACGTGTATATAATGCTTTTTCAATAACTCTCTTTCAGCCACTGGGTATTTCACAAATTTTGATGGAAGCCATATAAAGCAAGCGTTGAACAAATACAGAACACGGATCCAGCACAATGGATCGTCTTTCTTACTGAATTGTACCAAGCTCGTTTCACTAACATTTCCATTCTAACTTCCGTTTGTTCAGGGCGTTCTTCTTGGAACTTTACGTATGAGTAAGGTCCACACAAGATCTATTCCATCATTTTTACATGCAACAACAATATTTAAGACGTTTATTTGTGTATTCTCTTCTTAGTATAACTGAGATGTGAAAATGCGAACTAATCAGAGCCAAATTGTGCCGAGACTGAATCTTAGAGACATAGTACAGTCCATAAAAATGTCTAACACCTTACCATGCCTTGTAAATGCGATGAACTTGTTTGCCTCATGAAGCTCTGCCTTATGCTATAAAAAGACCGGATCGGTTTCTTAGGTGTCTTTAGGCCTACTATACAATCTTCGTTCACTCAGAAGATATAACTTTTGGAGAAGAAAAACCTGCTCTTAGCGTCTTCGAAAATTTGAAGATCAGTTCGATTTGACCAATGGAGATTTTGTTATAACGAGAACATTCAAACGTGTTGCGAGACCGCCAACTTATACATCTTTTACTCAGTACCCCATTTGCAGCATGCACTTAGTATAGAATTGAAACTTTCCTCATAATCGACCGTAAGCAGTTAGTTTAAAGGACTCGAAAGTTAAGTAGTTGTTGCTATTGTGCGCATTTTCAAAAACACAAGTTAATACGTGAGGTATCTAATCGAGTACGCGTACGCCAACCAACGTTTTCTTCACGGCGAATATGTGTACGTTCTGCTAGAGACGTCCATATGCTATCATAGCGCGTTTACTTGAAACGCGCGATTTCTCAATGTGCTCTCCTTTACAAGCATTGTAAGATGTGATTTTTATGTTATCAACTCATCGAGCCCATTTAATCAAGTGCATGAAATTATCAGTTGTAGAAGGGTTGGCTAGGAGAGGACTCTAATCTTGCCCGAATGACAATTATTCTATATTCGGTCACGTATATGTGCCGCCGGCTTATGAGGATAGACACCATATGAAATTAGTCGTTCGTTTGCCCAACACGATATAGAAAGTAGTAGTATGAATTCGTGTAAGTTAGATGAAACAGCCATAGATTGACATGTCAGCTCAGCAGAGTTCCATGACTGTAGTTAGGTAGCGCTAGCAGTGATACGAAAATGTCGGATTTGCTAGTATCGCAATGCCTTTTTAGAAAGAGCGAAAGCCAAAGAGGCTCAGGAAGGCCCCAGAAGAGAGTGACGCGGTGGAATCCAGGAACCATTGTCAGCTCTCAATTGACACATTCGTCTTCGACGCGTGGACAAACAATACAAGCCCATAAAGCTTCTTTCGTTCTTCTTTCACTTGCCTCCTCCTCGTCCTCCGCCAGCTTTAAACATTCCCAACAATGCAACTCCCAAGCCTTCACCCACATCATACAACGGGTATATTTCACCTCTGTTTAGAATGGGCATCCATCCTGAAAGTAGCCAAAGGCGTCGTGTTTGTCCTGGAAGTTTCCTAGACTTCCTACCGAGGTGTGAGAAGAGAGCCCGCCAACCCTATTCCGTTTGGCTCGTTTCCTCCATCAAGGGGCTGAAAAGCGTAGCATTTGGTCGTAAGAAACCCGCTGGTGCAATACGTGGAAAGAATGTTAATGTACTGACAGGTCACGGCTTCGGCTCTGCAGGCCAAAACGCATAGCCATCCGCATTGATTGGAAGCTTAACGTCACCACTTTGTTGTAAGTCCCCTAGCATCATCGTCAGCGTTAGACACTAAGAAAATGATCGAAATGAGCGAGAATAGTGGAAGTATACTGTTTTAAGTTAGTTTAGATTAGAGACAAGGCTCGACATATAGTGCTAGTGTTACCTGGAAATCCATCTAGTGAAGGACTAATTCCTTTTTTTCAATCAGACAGCATCTTCTTTGGATGCCGATTCCTGATGAGCATCGGCTTTGCAGGATACTTCTAAACTAGACTTAAGGCTATCATTGACATGTTCGCAAATTTGAGTTTGCTCACTCTTGAGCCCAGCTGTACGTAGAATTGAATCAAAGTCTGAGGAGAAGAACAGTATATCAGTTAATAAACTGTTTCATAACCGAGAGGATACTACCAGTATGCAATTAGATCGTACTTTGCCGCACTTTAAGTACTTTCATTTATGCCAACTTTGATCTGTGCTAGGGTAATTGATAGAAATACAACTTTTAGATAAAATGATGCGGCTCGGCCGACTAAGGCAATTTGGCTAAGCCTTGATAAACGGACATTCTCGATTATTGTGTAGGACTTTTCCACCCGGAATCGTTTGAAATCGAAAAGCCAAAGCAAAAGGCGCCAAGGTTATCACAGGTTTCTGTAAAATGTAATTGGCAAATAACAAGATAGCAGGTTGAATCTTCCTACATATAGAAACAAGAGACAGTTCTTAATCTTAGTAATAAGATTAATACATCAACATGCTCGGGTGCTCGTTTTTAGATGTGTTTACGCAAAACAGCTTTGCCGATAGGAAGATTGAGGTAGGCAGTTGAATTTCTTTTTAGTTGAACGTAATGAGGTATCGACAAAGTCAGATATATTCAGGCCGGTAATCATGCCACAAGCATAGCAAGTTTTTCATCAACTGAGTCTTATTAATTAATTAAATCTGCACGCACGTTCTTGCAATCGTCAAACATTGTACGAGCATACACTCTTATTCTTGAATGTGAAGGCAATGGCTTTCTTATAGGCCTGCAACTGTTGTTATAAAAAACCTTCAATAGAAATCACGTTATGTAAGCTTAATGGTCTGTCTATAAACTGATAAAACATTAAAATTATAAACATCATCGGCCGAAACATGGCTTACTGAAGGGCCCAGCGCTATCTCAAAACGTCCATCATACATACCACCGAAGGTTCCTATATTTGATTCTAAGATGCTAGCATGACCTTTTTTTCTCTAGATCAACAGGTGCTGATTTGCAATGCTATTTCATCGCAACAAATCCAATCAAGCAGCTCGTCCGAAGTCTACGTCAAGATCATCCCTAAATAGTGGCACTTCTCGTTCCGTATTAGTCTACGTATATCTCTGCGGATAGCCTACGCGCCACCCCAGCCTTCCTCTTTCGCCCCTTGTTTTGTCCAGAAGTGAAGTGGAGGACCGCGTCCCAGCTGCCTCCACAAGTTTGCAGAAGACTAGCCTTCTGAAAAAACGTCAGGTATCAGTGCTGTGCGTTTTTCATTCGTTATGTTACCCACTAAACCACACGGAAGTATCTTTGCAATTCATCGTCAACTACACTAGCCATCAGAACTGTCGCAACTGTCTGTTCGTTGTCTTCCATACTCAGCCTTCTGTGCTAAGTGTGTCATAGTTGTGTGCCTTATGATACTCTACTACTACTTATTGACAGAGTTGCTCTTCTGCTCCGGAACCTTCCCCCTAGTTCAGCTTTAGTCTCTAGCGCTCAATTTCTCTTCGTTCTAGCTGCCTGCTGCTTTGCTGGTAGTGACTGTCCTCGCAGCCAGTTGGCAACGCGACGAGGGAGTGACTCGACCACACAAAGGCACAAATGCACACGCACGTAGAATTTCTATCTAGGCACTAAGGTGTATTTGTCTGCGAGCAAAGTATAGTCGTGCAATTGTAAGGGACGGTGACAGTCAATCGACACCAGCATCTCCACCACGACAAGGAGACCTGTCCTCTTGATGCTGCCGGCGGCACGACACTCAGCGACCCTCGATTCAATCGAGGAGTCTGCAACAAATGACCGGTAAGGAAACGGCAGTCGGGATACAGAAGGAGCATGAAAAGGTGTTAGCGGTAGAAAAAAACAAGATAGCCCGGTGACGATGCAAAGAAAAGACGGCTTCACACGCAGGTCTATCTCAACTGTCCATAACCTAAAAGAAGACCCTCCATCCAAAGGCCATGCAACAACTACGCCTACCATCTCAGTCCCCTACGCTTGTTAGCCTTCTATTTTTCAAACAAGTAGGCATTACTGCATCATTCGTTGCTGTCGACGCTACATCTCTCTCCTTCGTTCTACCTTAATGCCAGTGCTTAACGGTGGAACACTGGCCGACCTGCAAAGTCAATGTTGATCGCGCGGTCTCGTTCCCATGCTGATCTAATTTGCCACCGTTACCAAAGCTACCGTCGGTAGCGCCGCCATACGACGAAATAACAACAGTGCAGGAGGAAAGAAAACGTCGCGGCAGCTACTACCGTCGTCGCTTGAAACCGTGAGAGCGACTGAACGAGAACGAGGCAAACAGGCAACTAACAAGATTTGCTTGCGACAACACAACCTTTACGACGAAGACCGAGACCAACATGATTAGAAAACTCCGTCCTGGACAACAACAACGATAGTTCCCGACCAGACCCGGCTGGCAGGTCCATTCTGAAGATCCTAGCTTCTCCGCCGTCCCTGTGTTTCGTTCCCTTGACTTTTCGCTAGTTTCTCCACCATCACTTACCCCTGTTGCATATACAAATGCTGAAGCGGTGATGCCGCGGCTAATACGAAATGACACCACCAGCAGAGAGGAAAGCCGGTAGAAATAAAAGCTTAGGACAAATGTTCTGATAGAACTTTTTCACGCGCTGCGAAAGAGCTGAATATTCACTAAACTGCTCGGCATATGAGATCATAAGGTGCATTATATTATCTTGTGTCGGTCATGGCGATACGATAAACGAATGTGGTAGTACCAAACGCGAGCAACAATGACAATCGTAAGTTACAGTAATAATTCCGCACTCGGATTCGTCTCAACGTATCTTAAAAATCATTCTACGCGAATGGGGCGCTCCATTTTGCCTGCTGGCAACCGTTGGCGACCCCAGTACGGCAACAGTGGGTATGCGACATATGTAGTCGGCTTCCTGTCAGAATCCTGACCGGGTATTGTGCGACCGTGCGTCGTTCTGCTATGCGCAATCTACATTATTATAATGGGCCAGGTTATAAAAGCGAAATTAGGCAGGGGACAGTTACTCGATATGAGATGTGTTTGGCAGAACGTCGCCGCGCTAGATTGACCGTAGATCCTTAAAAACAAATTTCAAGTATTTCCACGCCCGATGTTGGGGTAGATGGGCAGTGGATAAAAGGCGTATGCGTTGCACCACGCCAGAGCACTTCTTTATAATATAAGTAGGGATAGGAAGAAGTCCTGCAAACTTCCCAATATTGTACCTATCCCCTCAAACTCCTTCCATGTAGCTTCCTCACACACGATTTGATTAGAAGAAATTGAGAGCTGCTGTCAGGTTGTTCACTGTACTTTGTGGCCCTTGTGAATCTACGGCACACGGATGGTCTCTTCATTCCGGCCAACCTAAAGCGACAGAAAGGTTTCCACGGGAAGCTACTTTAAACAAATTTTCAAAAATCAATTTTCACAGAAAACGATTATTCAAAACTTATCTCCTAATTAAATCAACATTATGTTTAGAATTACTAAAAATAATTCAATTTCGGTCTACTTCGTTAAGATATTCGAAGGCTGGTATACATTAGCAGTAGCCCCGATGTACCTTATTTGTCTATGAAAAAAAGAAAAGGCAAATATTTCAAATGATGATTTAGATGATGTCATAGTAGATGTAATTCTCTCAGGTTGGGTCAAACGTGATTAATGTACTGTATGTCTGTGTGCTTGTAAACGGGTGTAAATGTTTCCTGATTAAAATATTTGCTTTTGTCTGTGCAAAACGTTGCTTGAGAATCGTACACCGTAAGCTCTTCTGTCCATACCTTGCTGTCGATGGTACGGTTTGTCAGTGCGGAAAGGTCACTGCTCTCGATGCGCCACGGCCACAGGCAGTTGCAATAGTAAACAAGAAATACACACAACGACAAAATCGAAGCGAAAGAATCCTTTGCTTAATCCTCAGGCCACTTTTTAGTGTCACTGGCAGACACCGTCAACAAGAGATTAGCAATGTGAGTAACAAACCGTAGTAATGAATGCCGTTCCCTGGTTTTGTTGATTTGACTAGCGTTTAACTCGTTCGCTGGATAGTTTCGTTCACCTGTTGGCAGGAACTTGGTCACCTGCCGCCCAGGCCACACCGCTGCACCGCTAATGTTTGCCAATTTCAATTGTTTCCTACTTTCCCCTTTTTAGATAGCTATGGGTAGTTCCAAACTGTCACGACAGCCGAGAGACAGGCAATATGCGCTTTTGTAGATGAGACTACACAAGCACTTAAAGGCTAATGGGATATGGCTGCCAAGAGAAACACACCACAGAGATATACCACTAGACAGGACAACACTCTCTTACGTAGGATGCGAACATACTGACTGGACTAGATCAAGGAGGGCGCACGCTCCGGTCCAAATACCCTCGCCACCTCGAAGGAAAGGGTAGCGCCGCTGTTGAGAGGAGGTGGAAAAGAACATAAACGACAGCCGGCGGCCAGGCGGCCATTGCCACGCGGAGAGTGCTACCAGAAACATCTCCTTCTCTTCCTTCCGCGTAGACAGATAGATATGGACGGACGCGTCTTCTAGTACGCAAAGCCGTAAGTGTCGCGGGATACTCCGTGAAAAACTGCTTGGATGAAACGAAGGGCAGGTAAAGCAACGAAATGGCCATTCGACGGTAAGGATTAGCTAGATTGAAATAAATTTTTATTTATGGGTTCGTAAGCCTGGTCCAGGCTCGAACTTGGCGGTTGTTGTTGGCTGCTTCGATCATAAACTTTTATGGTAAATAAACGCTACAAGTGTCTGCGTTCGCATGTATTATAGCGTTCTATGTAATAAAACAAATTGTGCCTGTAAAATCACCGAACACGCTGAGCGGATGTGCACTGTTCAGGTCTAAACACCTCGGATTATATGCGCCTAGATATCTGAAAAACTTCTGCCCCAACAGTTTGCCATCTGCAGTCCCGATCGTCGTTGGTTCGCCGAACTGCGATAGCCGCAATTTCTCATACTTGTCATTTATACTCCCCCAGCTCCCTGTTTATGTCATGCCTAATATCCGCCGTGAGTAGACACTCGCCTGTGGCATTATACACGACAACGAACTTCGACGATTGGCTATAGCACAGCCATGCAGGGACCCAATCGAGCACACCAGTGAAGTCCAATAGATGACTTCTGTCTAAGAGACTTTGTCGAGGTCTCAAAGCGGAACATTAAGAAGGATCGATGGTTCTTTTCTCGGCTTGTGCCGTCCTGGTCCTGCAATGACTGCTTTGTTAGTTCCCGCTGAGCCGCTTCCGTTGTATATGAAGCAAGCGATAGCACTACCAGTAGCAGCAGTCAGATTCCCCCCAAGGCTTTACGGATGATGAGCTTCGCATTATAGCATTAAACCCAATTGCCTCATCTGTTTTGTTGAAGCAAGAATGACATTTGCTTTGAGCTTGATGACTAAACGTATGTTTAGAAAACATTACGTAAGGGTTGTGCGAATGGTTACTTTAGCTATTATCTACATGTTGACAAATTTTTAAAACGATTCGATGTTTGTTACTAAGCACCTTGTAGACTGTAATTCGTAAAATGCTTAGTACAATAGATGCTGCGTACAGCTACCAGTCGATCGTCGACTGGGTACGGATATTGATAGGTTGGGAAGTTGCTTGACATGTTGGCCTGTGCAATATACAAAGTAGTTCAGACATCCCATCTTAGTGATATCTGCACTGGAAGTTCCCTTCTCAGTGAGTGGCAAAAACACTTACTAGCCGTGATAACCTTAAACTAGCCATCCTTCCTAAAACAAAGCGAGCTATAAACTGGTGGCCATGAGCGGCTCACTCGAAAGCGAGCATGTTGGACGGCCACTCAAAACAGCCAGACCAATTTAAATTTATTCCAAAACCAAGCCGCACCCAAAACCGGCAGTGTTCCTTTAAAAGCGTAACTCAAACGCATCACGTTCTCTGCAGCTAGATTCGTTGACGTCGTCGCAGGCACCTTTTTAGACTTCAGTATTTTTCTCTTTTGCCTCTCTTTCCTCTAGACTTACTGTTGGATGCCAGAAACGTCGTGTTAAGATCTGAGGTCAAGGATAGAAAAGATAGGACACAAAAGCAGGCTTTTTATTAAACTAGCTCCTTGGAATAGCTGGCCAGAGTAGCGGTTTTCCTATTGAAATGGAGCATAAACCTGCAACGGAGCTCGTGTCTCTATGTGTATCATAGTAAAGCGTCGCTTGTTGCCACGCGCGTCTTAATTCAACAACGAGTGAACGCACTTGAATGCTCTCGAGCAAAGCGGGAAAATGAGTTAGGCCAAGCATGGGAGAGTAAAGTTCGTCGTACTGTCGAAAGAACAAACTTTGCTGTTGTAGCTTTGGCGCCACTAGTGTGTGCGTAAATGCCCCAGTGTGTGTGACCGTTGTAAGTGCGTGCATCTGATGTTATTGATCATCGAGTTAGTTGTTGGATACCGCCACACCCACTGTCAACTCTCTTTATTGTTTTGTAGATGCTACTAATATTTCTCTGTATAGTAGCTTGTACTGCAAGTTTATTCAAGCAAGCTACACGTACCTGTTGATAGCTATCATGATGGTTACCTTCTAGTTGAGATCTCGAGGAAATTCACCATTTCATACTTATCGCAAAATATCGGACATATAAGCGTTACACAATACTTTCAACTACAATGGAAACACGATGACGACGATATTCCTAAAATACTCCATACTTATTATAATGAGATTTGGCTCAGCGATTAAAACTTTATCATTACTAAACTTAGTAAAACCTTACCTGCTCTTTTTCTGCTTAGTATAATAAATAGACCGGAGGCATATAGGGTAAAATACTCTTCCGCCTTTAAAATTGCAATTTTTCAATAAGAGATATGCTAATAATAAACGGCACACTTCCGTGCTTCGTAAATGCTGTTTCAAACTGGATATTTGAAAACATCCCTGTAATACCTAATAAAAGCCGGATCCTCTGTCCACCGGTAAATATATGTTAAATTGTAATTCTATTAATCTACGCGGTTTAACGACGCTAACAAGGAACAGCTTAATTAAAAAGGCCTGAATACGAAATAGGTTATTGGTGGACTAGAAGCCGGCGTATGAAGCCGGCGATAGTTTTGTTCCATATAACAGGAAGTACAATGCAAAGGTTCATTAAATCACAATTCGTTGGCATAATTGCTTGCTATATAGCATCTTCATATCGTTCTTTAGTGATATAGCCCGCGTACGTCTCGTATTTTATTCATCATTTTTGTCAAAAAGATGGTACAAGTATGATCAATACGACATTTTGGTGACATAAATCTTTAACGAAGATTCCACATAAGAATGTGCATCCGTTTGTCAGAGCTCTCCTCTGTTAAAACGGGAGCAGGACCATTAGCTCGGTACTCAATGCACGGTCGGAAAAAGACACGCTATCTAGTTGGGTACGCCATCTTGTGCATCATATGACACAGACGTAATCATAGGACACGGTTCATGTGGCTAACGTTTACCGAAATTAAAAGCCCTGTCGCAAAGAACAGAATCACCAAGTAGACAGAAAACGCTGGTCTGCGTGCTTGTCACTTACCTCTTTTGTTCTGTTATTCTAGCTCTAAAAAGCTAAGGACTGTCAATTCCCCTCGGCATAAAAGATGCTGCCTAACCTAAAGAACGCGCTTAGAACACAGTTAATAATGTCTAACCTCAAAATAATGTACTTGAAACTTTCAATAAGTAATATTTAGATTTTTCAACTGTAGACACCCGCTCTAAGTAGATTACTCTCTACCTGTAAGGCTGACTCAATAAAAATCATAATCAAGAAGCATTCTCTTATGACACGAAATAGAACGTCTATTTTACAGGGTATTTTGAATGCAATCTTAATATGCACCTTAAACCTGTAAGTAAGTCTGATAACGCAGCGTTCTTCGTACCTTCAATAAAATAATTCTGCCTACTGTTATACTCATGTTTATAGTGAGTGTTATTAAGGATCCTTTATTCCTATTAAATTCATTAGTGAGTGCTACCTGCAGACTCTTCATACCGGCTATATTTCTCGCAAGCATTTAGTTCCGTTGATTTTCTGCGAACCGACGAGCTAAACTTTCTTATTCTTCCTCTTCCATGAAGAACTCTTTAAATGGCGCCATTTTCGCATACGTATATACATATATATGTGTGTGTGTATGCTATATGTTACACGTAGCAAAAGAAAGGAGAGGAAAAGAGCTGGTTGAAAGGCTCTATCAAAGGGGTCCGCCTTGAGAGAATGACATTGGAAACCTCACTCCATCCTGTCAATTTACTTAGATTAGCTCGGATTTCACTATCAAATGGACCGCTAGATAGATACTCGAGTATTCATACATTACTAGCGCGTGCCTAGATACGCACGCTTCATCAGGAGACAATGCTTTGTTAAGATCCTGCCCTCCTAGCCGCTATCCCAATTGAGGGCGCATACATAGACACTTGGAACAATCTAAACTACAATGCTGCCGTTAGACTAGACCTCCTACCCGATACTCAGTCGCTGCGCTGAGGCCGGACCACTTACTCCGTTGGCACTTAGTGTGTTGAACGAAACGAGCAACGGAGCTACTTGAAGCTTGGGAAAGTACGCCGCTTGGCACACATCTGCTACGGCTGCTGCTTGAGACCGGACTAACGAGCAGAAGAGGGAAAAGAGAGAAGGAAAATACGGCAGTCCCTTGACCCCCGTAATACTTATTTGTTATCGGCCTGCAGAGAACTGTTCGGGGAGAAGGTGGTGCCAGCCGGTATTGCCGTTGCCAACGTTTCTATAGGACCGTTTCTAGATCCTAGGTAAAATAAGTACACAATCAGAGGAAATACAGCTAGTGGTCAACATAAGGACATGGGGGGTTTTGGACTATATCAGTGGGACTGTGCTGCCAGCCTATCACAGATAGAGCAGATGCAGCCTATTGGTTTTGCATAAATCTACCTTTGCCTGTATGCGATTCTGGGTAAAAACTAAGACACGTACAGCATTTAAGTTTATCCACTGGTGCTTATTGTGACCGTACAATTATTTCATTGAAAACCTTCACCGGTATAAGTGATCGATGAGGTATCAGAGACTCCGTATCCCATAACGTTAATCGCTGAACGATTTCGCTATTCATATAGAGTTGGAATCGTGTTGTACACGAAAGACAACTCGGATTGCCCCATTGATTGTCTTAACGAATCCAGGGCCGATCCCTCGCCTAATTTTCCTAAAAATAAATACATATAAAGAAAATGAAAGGCGTCAAAGGTACAACTAAAGGACCTCGCTTTTAACCTACGCTACAGAAGCTCAGAGATGTTCGTTAGGTTGTAATCTAATTTCAGTATATTCTCACTATTGTTGTATGTAAGCATATTGACGTGCTTGGTTTTTGTGCTGATTTCCAAAGAAGGTCTCTAGTCATTGCTAGTGCGATTCTAGAATGCTTTGAAGATTACGCAATCGTCTGCTAAGCTAAGCAGGGTTTCGATGATTCTACGAAAACCTTACGTGCACCTTTGCCGTTCTTTGTTGTGCAATCGTGCTTAAAATAGTAATAAAAAATGAAAAACGAGAGAAAACATTTTTAAAAGTCGTCACAGGGCTAACCTTAGGCAATGGTTGGAGGCTGGTAAAGTTTCAAGCTACGTCAGACGCTTTCTGAGAGGATGTTTGTAGATGTTTATCTTCTTCTATTGTCTTGAAACGCACCACTAATTGAATATGTATTAATAGTATAAAAGACACGCCCAGAAAGTCTTCTTGAAGACGGTCAAAGTTGACGGTTCCCCGGATTAAATTACTTGACGAATTCGCTATGGTCGCAGTTGATTGTAAACAGGGAACACCGGACACAGTTTCATGTTCCGAATCGATTTCTATTATATTTTCGCAGAGGATAAAGTTTATCTGCTGTTTTTGCAACAAATTAATGGAGGTATACGTTATCAAAACACACACTGTAGATGTTTGCTTATTACTGTATCTATTCTCTAGCCTTAAATCGAAGCCGGACAACTGATACACTAATCAGGTTCCACGGTAAATAAATTTCAATCAGAAAATGTATGTGTGACCATTATATATATTATCATTGCTCTGAATTATGTCAAAAAGGTTGGTCACAGTATAGTTCATCATAATATCTCATGCTCACAAAGATGCCCACAAAAGAGACCGTAGATAGTGGACACCGGGGACTGTACAGCTATGCTTTCTTTATTGATGAAAAAAGGGTATTGATAATACAGTGCAAAACGCAGGGGTTTTATTAAGAGATTTCGTCCTTCAGATTTGTCTGAGTCTACCTGGTCTGTACAAATTATCGAATGCCACTGAAATCTGAACAAAAGAAAGCACAACGAAATCATTAGTTTCGCAGAGAGTACCTCCATGGTATCAGTCTATAAAGTACTTCAATATACTTGATATAAGTAAGCGTATAAACTGAATCGTTAGTGAAGACGCAGTGGTAGGCCATTTTGAAGGACGGAATAGGCACACATGCTTAATGTCACGCGCACGGTTCGGTAGATTTCAACGATATATCATATTTTATAAACCTTGCGCAATCCACCAACATAAGGGGAAAATAGCTGACATGGTAATGTGGGATAAGATGACACCTATCATTAAATTCTTGGTCAATTTTCTCTTTAGCTAGGAAAGCATTTCCGACATTCTGCATGCATATGTATATATATACATACATTTGCATGAATATCGCTCTTTTATCTACGCATGATCTTGAATAATGACATCTGTGCAGTAATCATATAACAGAGCTACTGTTAATCTGACCTTTATAAAGACTGCTGAAATTTGTGACAGATCTGTTTCTATCGGTGTAATAAAGGCGACCTGGAACTGAAACGAATACTTAAAATACAGCCATCACCGAATCCGCTGGGAGTTAGGAGTGATATAGATGGAGAGCTTGAGAAAGGATAACGTTAATTAGGCACCTATAAAGGATTATTAAAGACAAAGGTAATTTTATCTGTCCGAAAATTCTACATGTGGTGACGCTGATGGGTTTTAGGTCCAACCCAAGCTTCTTACTCAAAAGGTCCACCTGTTATTATTGTTATAGCTTGTTTTTTGACCCAGTATCTTTGTTAGTTTTCATACATGTCGCTGAGATCGCTGAGGTTACGCAGTAGTAGATCTTCCGGCTTCTTCGAGCGAGGTCATAGGTAATAGTTTTATATCGATGCAATACCTGTAAAAATCAGACGTACTATAATGACGAATGTAGAACTTTTCGGGTACAAATAAGCCTACATCATTACTACATAGTAACGAAACTCAGCGATTACCCGTTTTTAAAGGTTATATTCCTTCGTGAGCTAAAAAGATAAATTCGAAAAATATATGCGGTTCTACTTAACCGTTCCAAGATACAATAAATAACTTTAGTAGTCGACATAGTAAATACTTCTAATTGACGTTACCTCAATACGTTTAATGAGTCAGTGAAGCCAAGAGCAGTAGCCATAAGTTTTCCAAGAAGATAAATGAAACGAGGTTACCTTTTAAGTCGTCGAACAGTTGAGACTCTAAGTGTTCAACGCTTTTCGAACAAAAGGCTCGTCAGCTACAGAGTTTTTCAGACAAGTTTCACTTGAAGATGGTGTTTTACATGTGAAAGATACAACAAACCAGGTATACTGCTTTCCGGTACCCACAAAAAGCCTTCCGACGCCATTGGCCATGTTGAAGTTTTTTATCGTCTTACCTTCCAAATCCTCAACTTCAATCAGATATCCGTTAATAGAGCCTTTTGTGTCTTTTTCCTTTAGAGGTAACAAGCCAACTTTAATCTTCCTTTTAACGGCACTTAAGTGTAAGTGTTCTACACGCCTACGGTCTGTGGAGCATGCGCAGAAATAATATATTTACATTGAATCAAGATGTCGTTTATAAATTAGCTTCAAGTTATCGTCGAAGACACTCTTCCATAATAAGTAGTCCAAAGAATTACCCGACAAGTTTGACGTTGCGCGGAGCTACAGTATCATTGCCTTCGTCTATCCATGCTGGAAGTTCGTACATCGTGATGAATTTTGGGTATATTTGGGTAGCATGTCGTGCTGAACTGAACGAGTTTCCATCTTCAAAGCGAGGCTTTGAAATGAAGATCCGCTAAATTCAACAGATTTCTGGCATTTAGTATTTTTCAAACGGTTGAAATCTGGTTTCTCCCTTGCTTCGACCTCGTCCAAACTTCAATCATTATGTAAACTGTAATGCGCTTCTTTTACTCCAAGGAAAGGCATATAATGGTTATAATAACTGGCACATTAGATCAATACTGTTTTAGGCGTGAATATATACTAACATTAAACCGCGTTATTAAAAAAGAAACCGTGAGTTACTAGCATAAAGTGAAATGCAAATACATACACTATAATAACTAGATAGATAAAAGAATTCTTAAGGTAGATAAAGCAGTTTATGACCTACTTAGTTCTTGGCCCGGTTTGACAAATCTGTATATTGTCATCCCTTTTTTAAGTTGCAGTTTCTCTTGAAAATCTGATAAAGCCACCTTGAAAATGAGTTTTTTTCCTACTAAAATATTATTGAATGCTATTAACCCTTGGAAGTCTATTGTTGCACGTCCACGTATTGGCGCATTTACATATGATAGTTTATAACAGTAGATAGACTATCAATGTAAGTCTCGGAACCTACTCGCCTCTAAACTTCATAGCACAAGCAAGCTCAAGAACTTTTGCAGGAACGACTAAAAAGCTTACGACGTTTTCATAATGAAGCAGAAGAAAACTACGTTACCAACTAAGGGGGTAAAATAAAAGGGTCATATAAAGTACTGGTGGCAAAATCTATTTCCAATATTGTCATGCTGCCGACGTTACTAAATGGGTTTACAATCGAAATAAACGCTTGGTAAAAACATATACATAGAGATTTTTCGATAATATTACGGCTATCGGTAAAGTAACCGTTACCCAAAAGAACCCAGGACTTATTGCTAGTTGTAAGATGTGGCCACTATCATTGGTGTTCAAAGAAACCTATGTAACAGTTGAAGACGAATCGTCGGAGTCTAGTTGACGAGAGACTCCTTTAGAGATTAGTTGTGTTTCATGTAAAATAAAAATACAATGAAGGGAGATATGCACAGTCCGCTGTGGGATCCTTAATGAGCGTCATGACGAACGTTTCAAACAGGTTACTGGTCCAAGTACAGACTGAACATTCTGGTAATAAACGCATGTCTACGTTACTGTCAGTTAAATGTTTCGCTCAATCAAACCCGCTAGGAAGATCGAAATAGATGCGATCAATTTTCTCTTGTTGTAAGGACCATTTTGAGGAATCGAGGGGCAGGTCGTCCGGCAAATTGAAGTTTTTAAATATGATTTACCAATGATTTCTAAAAATAATGAAAAAGTAAGTGATTCAACTGTGGACCTTTATCTACACTTGATTCTCCATTCCTTTATGTACCAAGGTGATGATCTAGTATCACTTTTGTCTTCGCAAGATCTACACATAACAAAGCAAAGGGAGTCCTTTGGTATTAACGCAACTGTGAAAAACTATTTCCTTGGAGTGTCCTTTATACTTTGCTTGCCTTGAAAGCAATATTCGTCCGCAGACCATGAGCTCGTAAGGTTCAAGATGGTGGACAAAGATCACTAGATTCAATTGCATATCACAATAGTCGTCAATACACCTACACGACATATAACAATGGTACATTCTTACGGACGTGCTATTATCTATTTGTTAGATGCCTTAATACGCAAGCTATTCAAGATCTAGTAAAACTAATCACACGTAAAACTAAAATCCAGTAAAACGAAGAACACGAAAACGTGGTCTGTTCTGTGTCGATGTGCTTACTTCCACAGCTACGGGTTGTGATCCTCTTTTGAAATTCTGTACTATTTGCCTAGATGCTTCTCTTCCATGCTGGAAACTAGCTCGATAGCATTAATATTGTAACGGGACTGGTAGAAGATTACGACAAAGGCCATATTATCTAACTTTTTCTAATAATAATTATTATTCTAAGTAATTAGATTCTGACCATTGTAGTTTATTATATTTGTTTTCCGGTTTTAGAGTGAACGACGCTCGATGGAAATCCTAACTGTGCGAATCAGCAGCGTTCTCATTAACAACGCTGCTCTAGCGTAAGTTAATTCCATCCCCAGGGCAGCCGATCAGCTATTCCTGCCCCAGTATGTAAGTATATATGATTAATGGTAAACGGATTATTGTCTAGCGCTTACAATACCGAAATTATTTTTGCATTTCGAGGAAATTGCCTCAGTAAAAAACCATACACAACAGTTGATAATAACAGCTAAAAGCAATAAACAAACGGGGCACTTTGCTTCTACAATGGCTAATGATTATCATACAACTGCTGGCTAAGTCGATCGTGCATGTACACAGCATTGAAATCAATACGACCCACGACAAGCTTCCCACGCGCCTGCTGTATTAGTTAGCCTGAAGTCTTCTCAAGATTTATATATATACTAATACTGAATCCATCACGCTTCCGGCTGGATGGCCATCATAAATGGATAAAATAACAATATAAGTCTATCTCCTCTACCTAAACAGAACTTCGCAACTTCTTAGGGATGGTGATTCTTCAATTTCCCTTCCAATGTTATAGGATTGACCCTGAGAGCGGGTGTAATTCGTAAGTGCCTAGCTTCCTACCTCTGCGTCATATGATGCAATGACGATCTTTATTTGGAAGGGTAATTATCAAAGATCACTCTAAGATAAGAAAATATTATCAACGCTAGTTATTCCCTGTGTAATAAGGTAGAAACAAACTACCTATAATTTTATAAGAAACAATTTTGGGCCCGGGCTACTGTAAAAAAACTTCTAAACGAATCTTATGATTTTTAATTACAAAACACCGACTTTTCAGTATCCTAGAATTATTATTAAGTTAACGACATGCTAACCGTTTCAACAATAGCTGCATATATGAACAAATAGTTCTTTAAGGACCTACAAACCAGAAGGAAAAGCAATATCGGATCTTCCTCCTGTCCTATATTACATAAGTCAGCAATAAATTTATACACCCGTATTCCCTTTAGAGTGACATTTTGAGCGGGACCATTGAGAGTGACAATGCACCCGTTCTAACCATGACATCGTCTCCACTAGTCATTGTTTGCAGCAAAAGGTATAGTGCAAATGTCCTGGACTGCCCATTTTTTACTCATTTTCTGTTTTGGTTGTTCACATATTGTCTTTATGGCAGACAATCGCTTGCATGATTTAGGAGAAAGGATACACTTCAGTGATCTCGATTACCGGTCGTAGATATGTAATAATAGTCATGTGTTTGCCGGGTAGACGTTGTATACTCATGAAGACCTACACTCGTTTACGGCTGCTACATATCTATTGCACCTATCTGAAGTTTCTACAAATAAAAACAATATAATACCATTGCAGTCACAACGTGGGGCAAAAAGCGTCAATGAAGCTGTAGAACACTGCATATGTGGAGAACTACTTTGCTAGGAAATAGTCAAGAGACATTTTCGGTGAGTGACATTTAGCAGTAGGTTGCGTAACTGCATGCTTTAACCGTGAGGTTTCTATGAGGCGTGCAAGTAAACCTGGAGCCTACATTTAGCGTCTTTCTATTAGAAGTTCGAAAAACAGACATCGTGAAGAAATGTAGCCTACATCTTTTCCGAAGGCTCCTTTGTCGCCTCCATCATTATCATATCTCAATGAAGATTGAAAGGCAGCATATACAGTACTTACCTGATAAGTACAGATATTTTTATTCGAGGCAAATAACGATGATGATCCAGCATTGGATGATAATCCAGTACGTCAAAGCAAAGGCTGTCATCGACTGTGTTGTTGCCGTTTCGTTACCATTGGCGAATATATATGGGACCCAATGGCACCTTTGCCCCCACACGGTGACTTTTTGTGAACCACCGACTCTTTGGTTCTCTGACAATGTTGCAGATTTGACAATGTTGTTAGCGCACATAGCATTCTAGCTGACAACAAGCCATAGCCATTTAACGGAGTGTCATCGTAACGGACCGTCTCATTTTTTAACAAAAAAAAACAAACGTTGGTCTAAACGGTAGCTATTCGTCATAGCAATTGGGCATGATGTAACGTTAACCACCTGATGAACTGTCCTCTAACTCTGGCTTACGTACAAATACAGAGAAGAAAGAAGCATGAAACTGACCGGCAATTTCTCACGCGTCCTACACGTCCAAATACCTTTTCAGCTGTTAAAATTTTAGTATCGGATTTCGATAGGTATTAAAATAGATCAGTACGAGTTAAGGAAGCAGGAACTGAAACTGAACCAAAGAGAATTCTGGAACCTAAACATGGAGTGAACGACCGTTAGACAATACGCGTACCTAAGTATCGTTCATTCATAATAAACGGTGAGTGCAACAGGTGGGAGTGTTTTCCAATCACAGTACGGGCTGAAACCGATGATCATGATAATAGTGAAGATAATAATAATAACAACGATATTATACATGCACTGTTCTTACGTCCCCTCGTCCAAATTCAATTTTGCTTGACAAAAATCTTATAAACGAATTAGTTAGTAACGTGTCGTGATTTATCATTCCAATGCTTTTAGAATGTATCGTTCCGTCGTTTATCTAATCCCGTGACTTTTTTTTTTTTTAGATTTGGTACGGTCGTAGCTGTGTGCGATCGTAGTTAAATTGTTGTCATTGTTATTTGATAAGGTCACGGTTTCGTATAAGAAGTTTACGTTTGATATTCGATTTCTTGGTGTTGAAGTGCAAATGGTATTGATTTGTAAGCAAGGTAGAGGACGGGAACTGTTCAGTTCCCCAAGAGGCCTGGATCTCCAGGTCTTTTCTGCTTATACAGAAGTCAGGGCATCTGTTATTAGTGCTAAAGAGACAGATTATGAATAAACTATTCGTAGTGATAAAAAAAAAATGCGTATAGAAACTAGCGACATCTGTCCCCACTGCGCAAACGAAGCATCCGAGAGATTAATGGTTTTTAACCAACAATGTTGAAATGGATACAAAACAGAGAAGTGTCGCATCTACTACTAAACACCAAGGAAGCTATTATTATTCGGAAGGAAAAATTATTCGTGAGCTGATAAGGCCCCTGCTTGAAAATACCGGTGGCAATTGAGCCGAAAGACGCGAGCAACGTCCTTGTCAGCACATACAAATTTCGTTTAAATTCGAAACAAATTTCATTCAGTTAAGTCATCTAAAGTTATTCCATTCAGCGGCGTGTATACTAACTGTATGTATGTAAATGTTTCCCGTTAATTAATCAAGAGACAATGTGCTCTCTGCTGCTTTAGAAAGCAACTAAACGTAACCCTCAAAATGCAATAAATAAATTAAGGCCCAAAAATACCCATCTAACTTTAGGGTAAATGGGGAACGAAGCGATATGGGCTGTTGCAAACGAATTGTAATAACGCTTTTGAAGAACGATGGAGTTCATACAGGTGTGCGTTAACGAAACGTTTTCAGACACACAGAGCTTTCGAAGAAGTTCCGATATTTTTAAATTATTTTACTGTTTGTGGCATTTCTCATTGTCCAGCACATGTGAATTCGAATCTGACTAATGAAAGCAAGCCACAATAACATCTTGTGCTTAGTGAGGACAATTCAATGAGTGCAGCTTCCGCTTGAGCTTAGGCAAGATTTATCGTTCATCTCAGGCGCGCTGTGCCTGTCGAAAAAGAAACAGCCTATTTGTCTTCGTAATATATTTCAAAGTTCATATTCTCTTTGTTGTCCTGTTTATTGATACTGGACTAGAATGGGAACAGTGGTAAGCAGTTGATAAGCTTTGTTTAACAAAACGCGATACAATAAAGAACATGCTATCAGACGAGTGTTCCCAATACCCTTTACAAACAGCATTAGCGTTGGGCCTATTTGTCGCCTTTGTGTCAACAGGGATATCGCAAAAGGCCTGTTGCTAATTTCTTAACCTTTTGCCCCAACAATAATTTTCAACGTCTTTTGCAGTTACAAACGATAATAACTACTACCCGGAGAACTTATTACTCAGTTGTATAGAAATGCTTGTAGTTAAACTGCAGCTCACATCATGTTCGCAATAAAGTCGATTCCGGTGGTTAACCAAACTGACATTATCACATCTAATGCTATATTTTTAAACTTTGCAAAAAAAATCTTATTTTCGTCCTATTTAGTCGACAATTTCAGCCACGCATAGATGATACCGTCGGTCGTCGCATGTAAAGCTCTTCAGTTGCTTGCAATCTATCTCGTCCTCTGCAGACTAGGGCGCCTGCGGCATTTCGTAGTAAGCGTATGCTCCATAGGGCTCAGGTGGGCGCCTGCAGACAAAACCGTTTTAGCTACCGCGGCAACAAGTGGAGTACAATGATTACTTGGCTACATCTCGCTTTAAATAGAAAGACAATATATGTGTCAATTAGAAATTTTTTTATTTGAACGTAAGTCATTTGTTGATAGAGTCTAGCCGTTTAAAACTATTCCTGGCATATGGAAATATTTCAGTTGAGATGTATGTCTACCTAGTACCTTTGTAACACGCATCAAGTTTGCACCGTCAACGTTCGTCTTAGTCTGCACGTATGGCAGCCATTTTACAAGGGTGTTAATCCTCCCATGTATACACATGTAGGTATTATATATGGACGTTGACTAAAATACGCATTCGTCTCCTCGATTGGGTCGGCAAATGAAGTCTATGCACAGCAAAATCCATTGCTATCAAAAACAAGCAAGCGAGAGAGAGGTCGACTTCGCTGTGGGCTGAACGGGTTGCGACCTATCAGAGTTCAAAAGCTGCAGGAGTAGGACGCTGTGCAAGGATCTATGTTGTCTGGGGTGTGCGTGTGTGCTTATATGCACTGACCGAGTCACTAGAGTCTATCGGGTCTTCGTGCAGGGGTGGGGCAGCCGGAAGGGAATTGACACTGCGGACGATGGAGATGCAGCAAAGTGTCTGAGCGAACCAAACGACTCAGCAGAACAGATGCCGCCTGCCTCTTCAGGCCGAATAAGCTGCTGGAATTTGGATTTAATTAAATAAACTTGTATACGCGCGGCCTTTGGTACTCCTGCTGACAGCTTTTCCCTCGGTCCTCCGGGTCGAACTCGAGGCGGTATCCCTGCAGGTCGACTGGATGCACGTCGTAGGTCGCCGGACTAAACTGTTAAGCATAGTGAGAGGCAAGCGTTGAGCCCGCCAAGAAGCGACAACGCTCCACTCGATTGTACTCGGTCGGGGGACCCGATTCAACTGGTCCGTCGAACTCAAAACAGATTGACTTCATAGGTTGCCACAGTGAGAAAGCGAAACGCAATAACGGGAAACGTACCAAAGTTGAGACACAAACACAAGTAGATCAGCGCTCTTAGTCTTAAACTACAAATACGGGCGCGAAGCTGCGAATTCGCTCATGTGGTCATACATCATTCATACGAAAAATATGCGTCATTAAAATTAATTCTGGCAGATAGATAACGTGTTTCAAGAACGATTACTTCGAGAATTATTGGAACTTAATTAAATAAACAATAACTCGAAACTTCATTATCAACAATAATGATTTTTTTATGTTATTAAGTGTAAGTTTTTCCACTTTCTCAAGTCATTTCACTTATACAATCACAACGAGCTCATTAAATATATGCAAAATTCTCATCCGTAATGTACGCCGTACTTACTTTTGAACTTCAAAAACAGAAATTCGTCAACGATATTAGTTTACGAAACAGCCTTTTCAGAGAACTTCTGTTCATTTTACCTTAGCTACGTTTACCTAATTCTTCAGGTCACATGCTACAAGATGCACAAATTACCATAAATATATACTTTTCCTAATAAAATCACCCCTCGTCAGAGTAGGTAGTCAAGGGTCCAGACTATCAATCCCGATCAATCAAGCGCCCGATACTCGGTTCGGGTCTATCGGGAATCTTCTCCTGATGCCATACCTACAAAAGATCGACAATTTATCTTATACAATTCGCTAATAATATGCCATATTATATAGTAACTAATAATAATATGCAATCAGTACCGATACAATCAGTAACGTTGTGGCTCGTGACGTGCACGTTTGTAATTTTCATCAAGCCATACCTTTTTGCCTCATTTTTTTCATCATGTATCCGGAACAACCTCACGAACTGAGGATCTTCTTTTTTCAACCCATTATAACACTTAGTCAATGCAGCATTTTGAAGATATACCTTTATCAAACTAATTGTTTTCGACGTCCCGTTCATCCCGTAGTTACACAGTGCTAGAAAATTAAGTCAGCAGTTAAAACAACTCCTTGTCACAGGCCCCAAGGCTAGGCCTCGTAAAGTGTGAGGGCGTCTGCAAAACTTTATAGCGTAGGGGAACCTTAACAAGCGTTTGTGGATGCGCGCGTTTTTCATTCCATTTTAAACAAAGAGCTAAAGGGTGAGCGCGATATTCGTATGCTTGGTTCACTGATATCGCTATATCTAATGATCCGGAGAAATCATCCCTATCCAGTATATGTTTGGCACGATCTTTTGTAAGTTCAGACAATAATCGTGACTGGATGACCGAACACTCATACTTCTGGCCCACGTATATTCCATTCAGCAAGATCGTAAACAAAAAAAATCATATAGTTTATGTCAAATTGCAGTTTCTTTTCAAACCACTTGACACTTCAAACACACTTCAAAACCACTGAAAGCTTTATTGCTACATATTGGATGTCCGTCATTTGTTTCACGGGTCCCGTAAAATAACGGCTCAAAGGACTGAAAAAACGATTGAAATAAGTGGAAACTTGTCTCATGTTATTAAAACCTATTCCTAATTACTTTAATTGAATTGCGTAGTTTTAATGACGACAGTTAATATGGATTCCGTCATTTCAGATGCTCAAATATTAGCAGTGATTGACGACTGGGATACTTTTGACAAATTCAATAAAAATAATAATAATAACAGTTATTATTGTCGTTATTGTTTTTATTTTATATATTAATAATGCTTTTATATATATATATATATATATATATATATATATATCATCACAAAAACAACTATCATTATTCAATAGGTAGTTCTCTATAAAGAATTAGCGGAACCTTTAGTGTTTTACAGTAATACGGTGGCGCGGAGACACAGCGTATACCGGGTGTCATAGTAATAATGCGAAAACCTGGGGTGGTTTTGGCACTTTTCGCATTGCTGTTCTCATGGACTCTAGTTTTACAGCTTTTGTTGGCTTTAGAAAAAAACTCAATGTCAGCAGATAGCCGTCAATAAAAATAAGAGAGATCGGGCACGATCCTAAACTTCTTCTTCTTCTTGCCTGTTAATCCAGTGTCGATTTTCATTATGCCGGTACGATGAGAAGCGAATATACGGTTGTTAAAAGGAACGTCCGTGCACTCGGAGACAGCTCTTCAAGGACGGTGAATCGGTTTAATACAGAACATGGCGACAGCGCCAAATTCTGGGTGTGAAGATACACCCACAATATTCCTAGTACCTGAGTCTATTTTTACAGCGGTCATCGTCACATAATATATAAATACCTATTCGATAAATAATAAATTGTTATTTTCGGCTTGATTATTCCTTTGTCACATTTAAGCTGTATCTAGATTTTACGGAGTGAGAATTACGAACTCTCAAGGTATCACGAGTCAATTTGGTGAAGATTCATAGTAAGAATCACTCCAGCGGGTGTGCCAAACAGATTCGACAAGAACAGAGACGCACAAATGCTTTATTATGCTTCGATGCTTTTTTTTTTCCAGAAAAATCACGCACACAGGCTACCGTGTCAGCAACAAAAGGAACTCGATACGATTCAACAAAAGCGATCTGCTATAACATGAAATCACTACTGCGATATTAGGCTACATTCACCAGAAGCCTCCATATATGCATGTGGAATACAATTATAGAACCAGGTATCCAATAGTTCGTATAGTGATATTTAGATATAACTGGTCTTGTGTAGCTAACGACACCAACTTCGTTTCAGGTCCAAGACATTGAGCAGGACAAGCGTGTATCGGAGATAGCACATGTCAGGAAAGTGTACTACTGTCCAAGAGCACGAAGCTCCAACTTGCGTTTTGTAAGCGCCATACTTTCGGCCTGTCAATGAACGAGACAAAAAAAATATATTGGAACGTCTATGGCAGCTGAAAACTGCGCGACCCTGAGTTTGGTGCACGGGAATATTACCGATCGCTTTCAATTTAGTGGATGCACATAGATAATACAATAAGATTTCTCCTAGTGACAACTAGCAATAATATGAGGCTCCAATTTTATTATAATTTAAGGAAGACTGTTCTAAGAATGTATAATCATTTTGACTCTTCAAAAAGACCCATTTTCGCACATAGTGCTTTATAATTAGGATCTCGAATGGTTTAGAGAAGAACGATTCTAAGGGCCGTCTTTTTGAATGTGATTTAAATGGAAGCACAGCGATCTAGCAGGTTAGGACGTCGAAGGAAACCTTCCCGCTTTCTCACTATCCTCCTTATAAGTTCCATCTTTGTCTTTTCCATTACTATATCGTAAGCTCGACAAACGGACGAAGGGAGACAGATGCGAGGTGGATGTGAGCGAGCTTGGGAGTGAAAGAACAAAAGGCCTGTCTTTTTGTTGCACTTCTGTGGGTGACGAAAGCAGGGGAAGGAGGGGGCTTAAACGGCGCCGGCTTGTGGGAGCAACAGTTTAAGCCCAAATATAAACAACATCCGTTGCTACGGATAAATACCTCGAAGCGCAACACCCCATTCCTGCAGAGAAAAAGGACTGCGGCGGGACGAATGAGGGATGACACGGAAGGCGACAACAAGAAAGTGATGGTCGCACACTTACTTTATTATCTGTTCATATTTACATTGGCAATTAATTTCTGGACGACTCACCCTTGTTACATGATGCTCGACGAACTCGCGTATGTGCCTTCGAGCGCAAACACTGACAAAAGAGAACAAACGGCCGCGCTCACAAAAGACCACTTATGTATAACATGTGAGCCTGAGAATAGAATTTCTCAGATGACTACTCTTTCGTTGAAACATTTCGTAAGCATCCGCTCCTTCCTAGTTCATTGCCCTAAAATTGCAAATGTGTTTTGTCAAACAAAACAAGAACGTGCTCGAAAACACGCATTACACTCCTCCACTTCCTCTCAGTGGAAAACTACGATGGTCTACTTCCGATGCCCCGGAGATTTCTAAATACGGGTTGTCGGATGTTATCGTTCACTGTTGGCTGGAACCTAATAGTCTATGGCTACCGAAAAACGTCCCATTTATTTCTTCTTTGCCATGGAATTTTTCTCCCAGAAGCTATTTCGACTTATTAGCTTGCAGTAAATTCTTATTTGTTAGCTTTCTGGTTATTTTCTCTTTTGGTTTTGCACACTCGGTCATCAGCTTTGAACCTTCCTTCTCTTTTGATGTGCTCGAGCTCCACTTTGAAAATGATGACAAATTTACTTTTCCCTTGCACACATAGCCCCGCTTTTCTTTCCGCGATGTTCGTTTGCTAACTGAAACTTTCATAGACGTTACCCCTATCCGCCTACTCAATCCCCACTTTCCCTCGTCTTCAAATAAAGTCACTGGCGTCGTCCCTCTTCGGCGGCGGCGGCGGCAGCGGCGGCGGCGGCAGCGGCGGCGTCGTGTGCTTTATCTACTGAGGCGTCTGGTGAGAGTGCGTCGTCTGACACTTCCTTGTTATCTTTGATAGCTTCCAAGGAAAATGAACGGGAATCGTTCTATCTTCGTGCTCCTTTTTATGACTGTAAGCAGAAACGTGCCTTCCTTAGACAGCGCTTTTTACAGGCAGATTTCTCTTTTCTCTTTACCTATCTATATTTTTTTTCTGCCAATTGTTCACTTTGTCGCTACCTGATTTGATTAGATGTGCACGCCGAATTGAGGTATTGAGTAATTTGGTCCTTTTTGCCGCCGTTGTCATCCGTTTAGTTGAAGTTCGCGGTAGAATCCAGAGCAGTCCGAGTATTAATGCTGGCATGGATAAGCCAATGGTACTATTCCCTCACTCGTCACCACCCCATCTTTTTTCCTTTCGAGTTTACTGAACATTAACGTTGACTCGATTTCTGTTGCGGGCAGTCATTGACTAGGCCGCTTTTTATTTTTGGGGCTGCAGTCGCTCCAAACCCGGCAACGGGAACGAAAAAATAATGGCTGAGTTTACTTTTTATGTCGACAATTCGTAAATATTTCCTCCGTCAAATTAAATCATGCACAAGCTCACTCGCCAGCCGGTGGGCGCTGCTGACATGCCGTTGTATTAGTGTATTTGAACGGGAGCTGAGACGCTCCTGTCGCCATCACTTGTTCTGTTTCCTGCGGTGGCTAACGCCGTTACTCCTGTGCCGCAACATGCGAAAGAGACTGATGGCAACGGTCTTATGACCGGTAACAGCATTTTTAGCACTGCTCGTCTCTCTCGCTTTCTCTTCGATGGGAACGTCATTGCGCGTCGAAAATCACTAGATTGAATCGAGTAGCTGGGATAAAGATCGGCGGCAACCAGACGAAAGACATTTCAATATTCTCCATTATGATCAAAGCTGGAACAATTATCTTCCACTAATCATAATTCAACAGAAAATTATGCTTCATATAAGACAATGGTGCGTCCTAATAATCTGGTAGTCTAAATACACATAAACATTGTGCATTTGTATTGCTAAGCCTGGTTTTCAAAAATCACTGATTTAGAACTGCAATCTGAAAAAGTGAAATCTCCTGAACCTGCTGAGAAACATCGTTACCGAACGTCGCTTTATTACCTTTCACCCGTATTGTTTTATCTCAGATCTACACAATCGTTGCCTAACAATTCTTTTTTACTAATGTACGGTATTTATAAGCGAAGAAGATTGAAGAAGCACATCAAGGAACACAAATTTCCCGTTTCTTTCTTACTGATCAATCAAAAAAATTCAAATGTTGACTTACTACATCTTAAGCATTTGACCAAGGTTTTTCTAAGCAGATGTCATTCTGCTACAATAGGTGTACTAACAATACTATAGATTGAAATCTATAGCTTATTGAAAGTGAACAGTCTAGTGTATGTATCGGTAATGGGCTCAATTACTTCTCGTTTAGCGTCAATATTCAGTAGTACGTACAACATTGAAACGCTGATACATTTTTGCCATTTTTAAGTGAGCAGAGCCACTGCAACGCTGGTTCAAGAGTTATTATATATATATATATATATATATATATATATATATATATATATATATATACATATAGGCACCGCGAACGTTATTATTATAAGAATTTCTAGATGACTGCAAGCCAAATCTGTATGAGTAAAGCGTAGGGGCTAGTTGAGCTGAAATAGATCGGAGTTCGCCAGCAGCAGCTTTGTGATTTGCAACATTTTGGTGGCAATGACAGCGGATCGAATCCCGAATAACAAGCTAAGCCAGATAGACGATAATGTTCGGTGCCGAATACCAACGAGGTTAGAGCATCGAACAGCCGGCGAGAGGCGCGTGGACGCAGGGGAAAACGACGCATCGGAAGCAAACCCCACGCTCGAAGATTTCGTCGCTAGTCTGTACACCGAGATCATGAAGGTTACTCCACTCCCAATGCCCTCACCTGACTTTTCGCAGCCGGAGTACATGTCGCCTAGCAAAAGTTTTCTTTGCTTAAAATTTATTGCCTATGTCCAGGGTTGACCTCTCCACTAGCTCCTGAGACAGCGTTCAAGCCGCTGACCGAGTAGGCAAAGCTATGGTTGTGAGGAGCCAGGGGACATGCAAAGTTCAAGGCAACCCCAGCAGCGTGGGAAAGATTTAAGGTGAAGCTGTTAGAGAGATTTCTAGAAAGTGACGCCGGGTCTATCTCAATTTTACATATGCAAGAGGTTTTATACCTTTATCCAAAAGAAACGCTTCCTGATTGACCGACTGAGTCTAAGGCACTGAGTTCTTCCAGGGACGTTCAAGATCCGTGACATTTTGTCAGCTACATCGGTGGCGCTGCGCTGGTGAGCACGGGAGAAGAGCCGATTCGAATTCGTAAGTAGTAGCTAACGCGGCATAGCGGGAAGGCCTGCTAGCAATGCTTTAGTTGCGGAAAACAGGGTCATTTCAAAAATTGATGCCCAACTCCTAGCCTCCTTTTGTAAAGCATAAACTGTCCTCGAGTATGTTGCATAAACCGAGATGACCCATTTGTGTGCAAAATCACATTCGCTTGAGGAAAGGTAGTTTATACTTGACGCTGTGCTCGCACGTAAATGGCTCCACGGTTGGTGGATAAGCCACGCTGGCGGAACATCGCAAAGCCCTCTGAGGCCGCATACTTATGCAATGCCTAGCGCTCCTCTCGATGACAGTTTTTTGTTGGGGGGAGGAGGGAGGGGGGGGGGGTAGTTAACGTCGCGACTGATGAAAGATCAGAGGAACCCTTTTTCATCGTCGGCAACCTCGCTAAGTATGTGGTCCTTAACAAGCTGTTTTTGATAAAGTGATCCCACCAGGGTAAGCGACCGGACTGCGATGGATAAATACAACGAGCCTGAAGAGGTTATGTGACTAGAACCAACAAACAAAGAGATTATGCGGATGGAACCGACGAACAGGGCTTCTCTCCTGTTCCCTTGATGATAACGGGCCTCTCAGACTGGGCATGAGGTTGACAGCTAGACAATGTAATCGCATCATGGATATTTTTTTGGGCAGTCAGGCAGACCTGCCCATACCGATATTGTTCAATACACGATACCGACCAGCGATATATTTCCGACCCACTAACCCCGGTGAGTTGTGTTTGCGGAGAGATAGGTCACAAAGGATGAAGTTGAAACCATGCTGCACAACGGCATCATCAAATCCTTAGCCAGCCTGTAGTCTTTTTTATTAGTAATAGTGAACAAAAACAGGACGAAACGTTTCTGCGTCGATTGAGCCAAACTTATACTCGCTGCCCCGCATCGACGACGCTGTTGATACGCTCGCCGGCGCTTGCTACTTTAGCACCCTAAACCTGATCAGCGGATATTGGCAGACCAGTATGGACCATCACAAGGAGAAGGCAGGATTCTGCACGTTAGGAGAGGATCTGACTCCACTAATCCAACCCCTACACCCATACCCCTGACATTCCAGACTGGATAGAATCGTTGTGTGTTTGACGAACGAAATGGCTCTCGCTTACCTCAACCATACAATAGTTTCCTCATCTGACTTCGACACCTACATGTACACCCTACTTATAAGGAACACTGGTCCAGCGGCAACCTACTCTGCCGGCCTACGACTGAAAACAAAAAATGTACTTTTGAAACTCGGAAGATGAGTTGCAAAACTATTTTTTTAATCTACGCCAATATCACGGTCGTTGAAATTTCCACGGATCCCTATAAAATTCAAGATCACGGCCGCCAGAATCTCCGCGGATCTCAAGAAGGCTCAGAAAGTAAAAACCCTCCCCTCCTCACGTCCGCTAAAAAGTTTTAAAGTTTCTTGGGACTAGTTTTTTATTACCAGGGGGTTTATGTGGGATAGGAGGGAATCGCTAGCCCGGTCTGCGGCGTGGTCAACCTGAAGGACTTTGTTTGAAACGTTGACCATTATGGGGCCTATCGGCGATTGCAAGATCACGGAAAATCCGTCCTGTACACTTTTTGGCAGGATCTGGAAACAAGGCTACAAACAGACACCAGAGGATCGAGCTGGAGGTAGTACTAACTTAAACAGAAAAAGGGGTCAGCACTGACTCACATAGAACAAGACCGCGAGCGAATCGTCAGTCATGCTATCCGTCGTTCTGAAGGAAAAGCAATAGCATTTTTCAAAGATAGCGCGGCCGTTGAAAAATTCCGACCGCACTGGTATGAGCGACACGTTACGTGCGTTTGTTAACAGCACTGCGCTAAAGAACTTCAAGGAGAAAATGAACCTTCGTTCAAAGAAAGAAGGCGGTGGGCTCTGACCTTACAGGAGCACACCTTTGAAAGTTATTTACGGGCAAGATTCCCCTAGCCCCAATGTGGATGTCAACCGTGCCGCTGAAATGGAATAGCCCCTCGCAAGGCACAAAGAAGGGACACTTTTCTGTGTAAGATAATTGCTAATTTAAAAAAGTCTCGCGTCGCTCTTTATGTTCTATCATTCCAACCTGGTGCTATCACCTAATGTTACTCAGGGAGGATGGCAGCAGACATTAGCAGGCGCAATGCATTGTAACACGTTAAAGATCGCTTTCTTATTAGGGGCGAGCTTACGACGCGGGTGCGGGAAATGTTGACCCATTGCGAGGTCCACCAACGGCGTAATGAGATCCAGAGCGACGGACTCCACTCGGCGCCCCTGAGACTTAAAGCGGCGTGACGCGCTCCGCTTGACGCCCCCAGAACCAAGAGCGGTGCGACCTGCTCCACCCGGCGCTAGTTGCAGAACGCCCCGTTGAAAAATTGAGATAGACTTTATAAACCCCTTCAGCGTCTCAAGCATCCAAGGGTAGATTTTATAGGCGCCTTAAAAGGCCCAAGCGGTGAGGTTTTCTAAATCTTGGTGCACTATTGCACCCGTGTTGTGCAGCTGATTCTGGCCCGAGGGTGATGTGGAACGCTTTGATCCGGGCGTTGCATGCTGCGCAGTATTTCTTTGGGGACTTCGGCGTCGTCCTGACGGAAAACATGATCTGCTTCACATGCGGCAGGATTATCTTTAAAGGAACTACATCAGACACATCGAAACGGCTGTAGGACGCTTACGGTACAACGGAGTAATCGAGCATGTGCTTCAAGCAGTCACGGAATGACTGAAGCCTTTAGTGACGGAAAGACACAGCTAGCTCCAAAAGCTCCTTTCTCGGGTACGTATACGCAATAGCCTCTAAATCATCCCATTTTTTTGAAGATATGCAGCAGACAAAGTTTTCCAATTGAACTAGCTGCCGTTGCAGAATTGTAAACTCCGTACGTATTATTAAAAGTAGATGGCAAAAGAAACTGCTTTTAAAAGTAATACCTTTAGGGTAGATTAATGTATGTGTTTTTTTGGTTAAGGTGTTTATTCTATTGCTCTGTTAGTATGATATAATAGCCTTTTGTCACACATACCCAGGGGATATCATAGACCAGCTGGTTATTGTATTTCATGTTTAAGTCAATATCAAGTTGTCTAAGATCAGTCCTCCAGCGGTTGTTTAACGATTGTGTGTCAATGCACTTAATGTAATTAGTCTAGTAGCAGCTTAAGACAACGACAGTTTCAGAAAACAAATGCCTCGACAGTCAGAGTAAATGTGCCGCCTAGAGCTAAAACTGTCCAACACGCAATAGGTGGCTTCTCTAAAGATTGATGAATTGTTAGCACCTGAACACAGGTACGGGTCCTACAAACATGAGGCTAAACGTTGCCTCTATCTCGGGGGTGAACGCTGGAAGTCGCAATGCCACACGAAAAGAAGTTCTGAATCACTGAAAAACGCTCGCATGGCGCTGAGAGTTAGTTTTTATAAAGGACTGCGAAATTCAAAGACTGCTTTTATTTTTCCATAGTATACTGTAATAGATCGCTCTAGTTTTAATATTTCGGCCGACGTTTATAAACTTTGTCGCTTTTTGCTAATAATTCTAACAGAGTTTGCCTTCCGATTTTTAAAACTTCCGTCGTTCCAAACTTTTTGTACCGTCGAAGCTCAAAAAGACCTATTTCTTCATCAACTCGTCAAGGTTTTCGTTCTATTAAGTAGTTAAATAGCTACTTGTAGCAACGAATACCTTGAAATATAAGTGTGTCTGCCGTAGTGATTAACAACATTGTCTTACATATAATATAAGGAGCGAATATTATATCAAGCAGCATATATATATATATGAAGACCATAGGTCTACAGTCGAGGCAGCACCCCTTTCAACCAACCTTTTTCCAAAGTGAAAACAGCATGCTCCATTCGTACAATGTGCAGAATGTGTCGTTGGCGGAACGTAGCGCAGCGATTCCTGGTCTTCTTCAACCAATTTAAAACCCTATTTTGCCATCGTGTAACCTCCACTGCAAGCCTATGTCTACTGCGCCTTGTATATTTATTTTTGTGAGTGAGCACGTCACTGGAACACGCGTTTCTTGAGCTATAGCCATATTTAGTCCTACCATTGAGTTATACCACGGGTATTGCGACATTCTTTTCTCCTTATAGATACAATATCTTACGCCCGCCTCAAGTGCTCATGAGCAGAACTCAGCAACCTAACATCCTAGTCTTTACGAAACTTTAGCTGCACCTTACGTGAAAACAAAGCACGAAAAAGGAGTCTGCTTTCGTGGTAGGCTGCTGTTACTTTTGTTATCGCTAAAGGTTTGTTCCCTTACTAAACAAGTGCTTACTGCGAACAGGCCAACGACGCAAGTTCAACGCCAGTTTCGGCATGCCGAAGGCCTGGATGGTTTAGCAACTCGTCGGTCATTGTTGTCGTTTATGCGACACCACTCGTCTGCTAGCACGATCTCGTTTACTCACCGCCTCTCCGCCATCGTGTTTTCACGTTTGCATTAAGCTGTCACGCTGCCACCATTCCCTGTTCTCAGTGTTTCCCTTGTGGTAATTTACCACGCCTCGCTGCGCTTTGTGACTTTTCTGCGTCGAAATGAGATACAATAAGAAGAAGCTGGTTTGTGTATAATATTTATCCTCAAAGATTACCGTTTTCGTTTAAATTTATAATAGTGACTCAATTACATAGTAAATTGGTGGAAACGTCGGAAAAAGCAGTCTTTTGACTAAGACTATAGACTCTAGTCACAGTTGAGCTTGCGCATAATTCTAATGTCACCTGAGGGTACTTAATTTTTAAATTTTTCTTTCTAAATAAGCTTGATCATAAAAATAACACTAGACGATTGTCTATTTATGGGACGATCTGCTGGGACTCATAAATTTACCCATGCTATACTATCAATTGACGACGATGGTCGTTCAAGGAGACATACAACATGCGTGATAAAGTAAAAAGTTGATGTGACAAATGCTGAAATAGATAGGATGTAATATATATATAATTAATTAAACTACTACACATTGTAGGCATTTATTTTTGCCTCATATATAGATATTTAATATAATTAGTCTATGAAAATACTATGACTGTTAAATTTATCTGCATCAAGATTTTCCACAGGGAAATTTCGTCTCCTAAACGATCTCTTATACAGTAAGGTATGTGAGGCTTGTCAATTACCATCTTTTTCTCTATTTCAGCAGGAAAAACGGTGTTGTACTGACCATCATTTAAGTCGCCTTTTGGCGCGAAATCCTTTGTCAAAGCCCGTAGACCTTAAAAAAATTGCACGAAACTGATTCCTCTTGCTGATGAGATGCAGTGATAGTTGCGGTGGCTCTTACGCTTGTTTCTAGTTTCAAAAAAGAAAAGTTGTAATAGTAAGGACAAAAGGACGTGTTCACGTAAACTAACTTGGCAAAATTGGACAGATTTGTATCACACAAGGCAGCCTTTTACCTAAAATACCTAAAACTTTTACATAATAAGAGGCTAACTTAGCAGCCATAGCAAATATATATAGGGCCCATAGTTGTCTGAGTAGTACCACAGACATTGCTCTTTTTATTGTTTCATGATACACTGAGCTTAATATAAGGATATACGTGCATATGTAAGACACTGAGCTTTCACTCTGTTATGCTTCTTCCAGTTTTATATCGTTAGTCTCTGTTTTTGAAATCTACAACATTATTGTTATATATCGATCAAGAATAAAATAAACTATTTTACGCGAAAAACTTAAATTATGTTCATTTGGCAACGTTTTTGACAGAAAAGAAAGATATATATATATACATATATATATATATATATATTATTCCTAGTATTTTTGCTCGTATCCTTACATTTTTAACCTAATATTTCCTGAATGTATCTCGTCTACACGAGATCCTAAAAATTATTGTTTTTTTTTTTAAATTGAGAGCTTGCAACCCTAACGCGATTGTATCGACCTCATTCAAGTTATTGAACAAACTGAAGAATTTAACCGGCTTGTTGTTTCTTTATCAGCCACTGGCTGCGAGCTAAAAAAAAAACTGGGTTTTTCAATGGCAAAGTTATTTTGGGTCAGCGAACAGTGTACTATAATACTATATTATGAAACGTACAAAACGTAAAGCGCCACCATCTGACCATTCTTCACTCAGGTTAATGTACCGACCTTTACAAAGAGGATCTTATTTTACGTCAGAAATCCTATTACCGAGCGAGCTAGCGAGACTCTGTATAACCTCACCGTGTCGTCAGCAAATGTAACAAAAATCTAAGAAAATTAAGTTTCTCATGATGGGTAATGGCACGGGCTAAACGAACCATCTGAGTTCAGCTGATCGGATCATAGCGTATTTACGCGTCGCAGACGTGAACGGTTATGCCGGCTGAACTGCATATAAAATTGATACGGCACGGATTCCAGAGTAGATTCAGAGCGAACCATGAAAATTATTTATGTTTGCAATAAAAATGGGCACATCAAGAATACCATACTTCAAAAAGGGCAATAATTTGTGTATAAATAAACATATTTGTACCTAAATATTTCACAATTTCCGTGAATTCCAATACAACGAAAAGGCTAAACCCAGCTTTTATTGCGTACTTGTCTCGATCGCCTGCACAGATAGAGAGACACCGACAGAATTTCTTACCTACCCATTTAAGGGTAGGTACGATTTAAGCTAATAGAATTTTGTCAAATTCTCAACTGATTGGAACTGGCCGGCTCAAATAGCTGTGAGATATCGCGAGTGCAGTAACAGGCGTTACTGGTTCAGTTAGAGCTCTATTCAAGTGTTGTGTTGGAACGCAGATGTCTTACATAAGTCTTCCATCAAAGATTACAGCAGTTGTACCCAACTGTTTTGCAAGGCCATAGTGTGTCCAACGTATTTAACTTGCTTTCGCCATAATACATGTCCTATTTCTCCGGAGCAGTTGTTAACCGCTTGCTCCGTACTCGTGGAGCAGGTGCTAATCAAGTATTGCAGGAAATTTAAATTTTCATTAACACGGCATTCATTGTGTTTTGCCCGTCCCTGGCCCTTTTCATAAAAATTGGAAACTCTTGTAGACATAGCCAAAGCAATACAAAGTCATAATAAACTTCAGGAACGATCCAGCCAACACGTCTTTCTGCGGTCGTGCCATCTCCATCCCAACGGTATTATCATTCCATTTTTCGTATGATTCAATTTACAGGCTTACCCCAGCCTAATGCATGATATGAATACTATGTCTACCCCCCAGAAACAGGAACACTACGTTGCACAACATTTCCCGTGGGGGTTTCCACCCGTTTCTTCTCTATATGCTCGCCCGTTTACTCGCCGCACCGCATACCAAGCTCGTACTATTATACTAGGCCGACCGACACATTTTTTACATGTTACCAATTAACAGCAGCGGCGGCGGGGGCGCGAAGAGAGTACGAGAAGGCGGGTAAGAAACAGAAAGCGGTGATGATGGTGTAGGAGCAGCATCAATAATACTCTCGACAATGTGATCGTCATCTCTGTGCAGCTGCATTAGAATGAGAACATATGCCCCCGAACATGATGATCTGCGTCATTTCCTTTGAATGATTTTTATCACGAAGCAGCGCAAGTTTCAAACAGCCACGTCCCCTTTTGTGTTTGAGCCTCTACTCGATCATCGAATTCGACCCGCTGTATGGCCACTTATTTGCTTACTCAATAGGTGGATCAAAGGTAACTTCGGCGTACTTTTGCTGCGCCAAGTTGCGGTTGTCGTTGCCTAGCAATTATCAGCCCACCGAGACGCTTGTACACCCACAAGCGAGCAAGCAGACATATGCCGCAGATCGACTACGCATGCGCTCATCTAGTCAGTCACTGCCACTTAATAAGTACTATCGATAGTAAAGCGCAGTGAGATATAGCTGCGAATCTTTCTTTTAATAAAAGTACAAAATGTAGCACGTAATAGCAAGTAAACGACTGTGTGGAAGCTAGTGAGAAAGGAAAAGCGTTCGGGCCGAAATCGTAGTATCGCAATAGCCGCAGAGGCGACAGCACCTACTGCTTCGGCTTCTAATTCAGTTATATCGAATTCATCTATTCCACGGAGTTGTTAAGACTAGTCGATACTGCGTCCGCTTAGCCAATCCACTGACCGACCGCCATATTATCAGTTGGGTGAACTCCCAAGCGAGAAGGCAAGAACTCTAGTAGTTCAGCAGCAACATTATGCGCGGATGTGTCTGTATGTGTTGTCCAGCAACGACGGAATACAGCCGAAACGATCTTATTAAAGCGTCTCGAAAGACACCACATCGGCGACTATCTGCTGCCTGGCCTTACCGTTCCTTCGTGATGAAATACGATCTTCTAGGAGCGCCGCCATCATAGCTATGAACCTGCTACAATCGTCTAGTATGTATTCGCCCTGTTTGGCCGACCCTTTGCAATTTTTTCACAGTAACTTCTTTCAGTTCTCCTCGTTTTTGCTCCAGCTTTGCTAGGTTTTCTCAATTCGCCCATATCCTCTGCCTTTGCCATCAGACCCCCTAACACTACATAACAAGTACGGGGCCTCCTTTCGCACCTTTTCCTGTTCCAACTTCCGTGAAAGCTCATGAGCTCGAGACCCACAGAGGTCCAGTGATCGTTTTCTATGCGCTCTCCTCGTTGGCGTCGTCGTGTTGAGCAAGGTCTGCGCTCCCAATACAACCGTCCCTCGATGGCCTTCCTGCATTACTTCGCCGCTCGGTCAGTGTGTTTTTGTAACAGTACACTGTCTTTGGTTGGATGGACGTCGCGGTATATACCTATATCTACCATCCATCGGACAACAGACGATTTGGAAGGACAAGGGGAGAGGTGCCTTTACGCCCGGACCGGTGTGAAGAAGAGTCGACCGTAAGTAGCTTGTAAAATTTGCATTGCGCCACCGCTCAGAACCCAGACATCTCCCTCGACTTCACCGCGCCCCGTTCCTTTCTTCTGTCTCGCCTGCCCTGCTTCGTTTTACCATGTGCGATTCCCCTACATCACCTCTCATTTCGTCTAAGGCGGAATCCCCTTTGAATTCTCCTCCTCTTGTCTTCGGTCTAAAGTTGGAAAAACTACCCTCGGCTCCCAGTTCCCCACCCTGCTCGCACGTACCGCGCATAACAAAGCTTCAGAGACCAGATTCGTTTCTTGGATATGTAGGCGCGTCGCTATGGCTTCCTCTTCCATGAAACACATCGTGGCCCCTTCGTGTTACCCAGCGTTCGTTAGCTGTTACAAATAGCTGACGTTAACTCTGTTTAACTTTATTTATAATCAATATGATTGCTAAGCCTAATCCATTGATTGTAAATGTAGTGCATTTTTGTTAGGCTCACAATATGAGCCAAATTCCAGTTCTACAATGGGAAAGCAGAAATGTCAGATATATTCATTCTCCAGCCGTACGTTCGGTAAATCGTTGCACTAACGATTTAAAAGAAATGTGTGTATTCCTAAGGACGTATTCATTGACACCAATATCTAGTAAATTTCCGTACAAAAAAATAGAGTTGTCTGCTTTATAACTGTATTCGAAGGGGTTCCAATGAGCTTAACGAGCACCGTTTCATTGCTTTTATAATATACATATAACCAATAGTTCTGTAAAATGTGCTAAAAATCAAAAGCATAATCACGCCTTAGTTGACTACGCTAAGTTCGTATACATGTATCAATGCGCGCAGAACAAAGCCCGAGGGCAAATCTAGCTCCTAAATACGGCCATGGCCTGTGATATTTCTCATTGCGAATTTCAAAGTGTCTCCTGCACTCACCTTGAGTGACTTACGCCAAAGAAAAAACCGATGTCTGAATTTTCTTTTATATGTGTAATTGGCAACAGGTTTAATAGCAAGACTGCCCATACCGGTATATTTTGAAATAATGAAACTTAAGGTCCGGCCTTATTATGGCCAGGGTTTTGGGCCTCAACATATATATTATTTCATACAAGATAAAGTGCTCGGTGCACTTTTTCCGAAATGTTGGAACGTCAAGCGTCATCATACTGTGAAGAAACCTTCAAATTGCAGTAATTATCGCGAACGCTTTAGTTTATACTGTAGGAGCAGCGGCAATCAGAGCACATAGTTACCAGTGGCAAACGCAACCTCAAGCGAATGAGCAGTTAACAGCTGAGTAACTAATTTTACGTTGGCATAACAAGTGCCTCATGCGTATTGCCGAGAGGTCAACGATGTACATTGAGAACCGGCCACTAGCGGACTGCATCGGATCCACTTTCTCTTTCCCCTACTGATAATAAAATGATTTTAGGAATCATTAATATCTAGATGGTTTAGTGAGGTGTTGCGTGGCGACCATAGAGCCTTCTCGAGACAGAATACTCATTGGCAAACAGTACATAAATAAGAACGTCCGCTTACCGTTCCCATCCGGTAGGTATGGATGAATAATGTGTGTTTATAACAGACGAGCAGACGGCTTTATCAATCAATCCTGATGCCATACAAACAGCTGTCGAATTGAATCTATATCTGAAACAGCCAATTTTGAACGGCCGTTATCATAATCAAGTCACAAACACAAGACAGAACAGGGCCGGTGTATTTACCCATTTACCTCTTCTTTACTTCTTAGCCCTCAGAGAGGCAGAGGAGAGCCCATATAGAGGCTGTGTACTCACAAGTATTAATGACCTATCGTTTATTGACCAAAAACTAATTAAATGTGCCCATGACCCGGAATTTACTCCATTAGAATTAGTCATAGTAGTAGTAGGTAGTTATAAGCCGCCTTAGTTATAACATAATATACAATTAAACTAAAAAGAGCTATTTTAGTTTATGTCCAGTACTACGGTTTTATGTTTTGGCGCCTCCCTCAAGAGAGTCGCGAATGCTCGAAAAGCTCACAAACATTAACACTTAAGAGAATATACACACAAGATTTTTCTAGCCACGGAAAAGAACATTGTTTAAATGAAACAAAAATCACTATCCGTCAGTGAGTTCAGCAAAGTTGAACAATCATAAATTCTGTCAGACGCGCTTGCCGTTTAGGTTATTTTTAAAAAATGACCAAAACACCGTTACTTCTACTATACTGCACACTGCTGCTGTTATACCAAGCGGCGTTCTCTTTGGCGTTCAGAGCGAGGCCGACACGGCGATATCGTCACAGTTCGGCCTTGAAATCTTCCGAGTTGGCATACCCAGCCAGCAAACGCCGTAAGGCAAACAGACCCGTTTTGCCCTTCTAGCTCTGGCCGTATGCTGTTAGCTATCTACAAGCGATATGCGTCGCGCGTCTGCTAGCGGTTATCGGTCTCGGTTGCCGCCGGTCAGGCGAAGGCTGGGAGAAACAAAGCCGGAAATTATATGATATTCTCGTAATGAACGCGTCGTATTATTGCTAAGCTAATTTGGTTTCCAAGGCACAAACGTCGGAAAATTAGATAGAGACACGTGTGTGCGAACTTTATAGAAAGTCTATAACGAGAGCGTAATGAAATTTGCCAAAAGTTTTCAAACAGCTCAATTTTCCCTAAAAACTGCCTAAAAAAAACGGGTGATTTCGCTAACCCTTTCCGACATCAATTACTGAATTAAAGCCATCGAATTGAGTACACTTCACAAGCAGCGTACAGACAATGTGTACATAAGCTGTGCCGGACTAACAGGCAGATACATCCTCCACATTTGCACACAAATATTGCAACTCACATATGTATAATCACTGCAGTCATGCTCGAGTGGCCTGTTACGCGGAACAGAATAGCCAGTCTATGCAAAGGAACGTTAACCGTTTTCTACCTTCAGAGGTTAATGGTTTTACCGGCGGTCACAATGAGTATTTCAACCGTTCATTAGTCGCTTTACATGGCATTTTATATGAGTAACATTCCAAATAGCGCCACTCAATAGACTAAGCAGTCTCTACATTCTACAGGTTGCCAATAGGTTCCATATAATTATCGGTCGACACGAAAGGACTGGAAATTGGTGCTTCGGTATTGATACTTAAAATCGCACTGGGTCTTCATCTGAAAATAGGAACGCCTATAAATCAATTCTGAGCTGTTTTTTTCTTAAAGTGGGTTCGTGAAAACCCATTTGCTTGCTTACACGCGGTACAGTGTGCTAGATATTCCATAGCATAAATCATTCCTTAATAATTCGAGAGGCTTCAATTACGACCTATGACACAAAATAGGATGTTACGTAAATGACACCCATATTATGCAGTCAAGCCCTGCGTGGTACAGATAGACCTTATAATAAGCTTCCTCGCTGACTGCAGATATTTAGAGCTTCGATGTAGCCTGATTAATTTTTCCGCAGCCTGACTGCGTTCGCGGCCCCACGTATCGGTGTCAACTAAATATGCTCGATACGTTCGGTGTATAGTTCGGGAAACGCATACTGCATTACTGATTTATCTAGAATGGGGTAAACTGTTTAAGTTTAATACGGTTCCTTGATGCTTGTAGCAAAAGGCATTCCGATCTGTAGCTTAGTGTGGTCGAATTTAGTTGTTGGGGGCAGGTAATTTTGAAGGGACACTGTCCGAAACGAAGCTAATAGGATTCTACAATGAGCAGTCAATAAAATAGCCGAAAATACATCACCTTCAAGAGGACCGATACGAATCGGTCGCCGAAAGTCGTTGGCATACACCAGTCTTTTTTTCCGCTTGACCTGGGATCGAAGACGCTGTACTCCTGTTTAAGGAAGGCGCTTTTATCGAGTGGCATTGTGTAATAATAAATTTGATTTTTCACCAAAACGCATTAAAGGACGCGTTGTCCAGTCTCCGTTGCATCCTTCTTCGATATATCGAAGATCTTGAAGAAGACAGACCTTGCAGTTTAGTTACGCGGAGGAGCTTTGTCCGTTCATATTGCTACTAAATATGGAGTGTTGCCTTTTTTCATTGTTAATTAATTCTCAGACCTTCGAACAAAAAATCGATTTGATAATGCGGGATGATATTGAAGTTCCAGCGGATAAGAGCTTGCTCAATTACGTAATAAATACTTTTTCACGCAATAAGTCGTCTTGTGCTCAACCTGCCCACAGCACCGAAACTGTTTTTGGCAGCATAAGCAACGACGAGTGTTTTTGACAAGTTGTGTGACCGCATTGTCGGAGCTTTTCGTGAGCCCTCCCATCAGCGATAAACGCAAACTAGTGAATAATGGAGACGCAAAAAACAGTCTTTTTCCATGTCCATTTGTTGTGAACTCATTGCAACGGTAACCGCGATGATCAACAATAGAGCATAACTACGTGCAGCACGAATAATAAATAAACAATAAATATATTCGCTTGTATAAGAAGCGTCAAACCGCACGAAAAATAAGCGAGCGTTGAGGTTGTGAATGTTTTTGAAGTCACAGTATAATTTCAACAGTGGTTTGTTACTCCAGAGCACGAGCCGGGTTATGACTAACGAAAATTGTATTTTATACAAGTCTTTTTCCTTAAATCACAATTTTCTGCATCGGTTTCTTTCGCGACACGCACACCTTGACCATCCCTAGAAAGTCTGCAGCCGGCAATTTCCACAATGAAGCAAGACATCTATCCTTACGAAACACACGCCTGTTATATATACTTATAGTCTCCCTATCTCTAGATATCTTATTATCAACGTCAGAAAAAGGCCTATAATTATTTATAGGTTGAACTTACCCCGCCAACTAAAGCCTTCTTTGGCATTGCCATTTCAAATTACAGTGACATTTGTCTGTAGTGCTTATAGGAACCCCTTCATGTCACACGTATAGCAAACATAGTATTTTATGCAATAGTACACGAAAATAGTTCTACTATTAGAATGTCTGTAAATCGTACATTTCATCTCAAGTAGACTTCGCAGGAGGTAATGCTTCGATACCCTGTTTTGCCCCGCTTCAAATATCCGTGGAGTTTTACTTTCGAATATATATATATATAATCGATGACACGACACATACTAAACAACACGAGTTATTAAATCAAGAAAAAAGCTACAACAGATGATAGGACGATTTTTCGGAGGTGATTAAAGCCGCAAGTTAGCTTGCGTAAGTGGAATGTTCACATCCCAACACCAATGCAAACTACATTGCGTGAAGATTTTGCTACTATGAATTTGTATGCAAGTCATACATCTGCTGAAGTGCGATCTTCGTGAAACGAAGACAACATAAGTCCGCTGAAGGTGCCTGAGGATACGATATGCACTTGCATGCGAGAACGTGTCTTTTTCTAGAGTGAGAAACCCGTACGCGAATTAGAAATCCGGTGACGTGTGAAGACGTGACTGATGCTGATACAAAATATGTAGACTTCCGAAGCAGACGAGAGAAAATATTACCATTACGCCAACATTTACGGGAGGGACGTCGCGCTTGTGCACTATTGGATCAGTGAGCTCTGGCACGGTTCCTTTTCAGCGCTTACTAAAGCTAAAAATGTGTAAATCTGAGAATAAAGATCTTTATTTTGTGCGAGAGACGTTTAGGCGTTCAACCCAGTAGTAACTCAGTTCTCTCTCCCCCCTCTCCCTCTACCTACATATATATATATGTAGGTATGTATGTAGGTAGAGAGAGATAGGTAGCTCGTTAAAGACATACTGTTTCTCCAACCGCGAATAAAGCGTACCGACCGATTTCGGATTATCGCAGAATCAGTATGGAATAACACTTACTATATTTACTCGATTTTATTTGTTGAGCAATAAGCAGACTAAAATACTGCATGGATCTTCTAATACTATAACACTGTTTCATAATATGCTACCATATAATAATAAGATAATCACAATGAACATTTAACTTCTTATTATCTTCGCATTAAATCCGATATCGGTGAGATTGATTTAAGATACGTGCCTAAATAAATGGTATGAAAGTGCATGACTGCATGTTTGTGTCCGTCGGTCGAGCCGTCTCTATATTATGTACAAATCTGTGACGCACTGCTCGAAGGCGCAGGGGGAATATAGATAGGGGAGTATTGTAGTGATGATGAGCTTGCCGAACCATCCATGCAAGGTCATCTGTGAGGCAGTCCGCACAAAAAAACACATACTATTGCCGCGCAAACGCTTCGAGGCGTAATGGTCGAAAGAACAACCTCAGGATAGCTATCGTGGCGCGCCACCTACCGGTGATTGTCGCATAGATCAGCTGTACATCTTTGGGTGTTCTTTGACAATAACCAGATTCGAGAGCAACCTCAACTCTCCGCGTCTTCGACAGCTGCAGATGGCAACACGGCGTAGCGTCCGGGCGAAGCGAGAACGAGCGAAGTGGGAGGATGAGGAAAAACGAGCAGCTAGGGAAGAGCAACAGCAGCAGCTGCAGCAGCAACAACATCGGGAAAACTACGGTAAAGCCAAGCTTAGCCTCTGTGCTGCTGCTGCTGCTGCTAGAAAAGGCTTGCCATTGCAAGCTGAAGCCCAGAGCTCTACATCGGGGCTGAAGGGGCCAATTTTTGTTTGCGATATTTATTGCTAGGCAACCCACCAGCAAAAGTCCGCATCAGGCGGCGTGTTCCTTAGACCCTCGCCTCCCGGTTCGTTTGTTGGTTCCATGTCTATGTTACACAGAGCATAGGGAGGAAAAAAACGACTGCGGAGTAGGTCCCCACAACATAGGCTGACCGACACTGGTAATCGCTCTGTTTGCCGCAGCCAAACAGCGAGCGCCTGTCGTGTCAATCGGTTCAGGCCCAGAGCCTACAGCGCCCTCATAACGGCCGCATCACATAGTGACGAAGTATAGAAGGTTCTATGAGCTCGGCAAGCGGAAAAGTGCGGAAAAAGGCCGATGGTGGTAGCAGCATGACAAACCAGCTACTGCCATTCTACTGCCCTTACGGATGCTACCTTGAGAAAACTAGCTAAGGCAAAAAACTGATCTCAAATCAGCACGCCGGAACACCAAATTTCCTCATGACATTACGATTTCAGGACGAGCTTGACTTGTTGCAGCTCTTCTGAAGCTTAACTGATCGGCCTTAGTTCGGACGACACGTTTGTGGTCACATGCAAGCAGAAGCACTGAATCATAGTTTTGCCCAATGTTCATACTGTGCGAGGTTGCAATTTAAACTTATTTAAATCGAGTCTTCATTGCGACTTAAGACTTGAAAGATCATGCGTTTAATGTCAAGTTCCTCGTCAGTCGAATAAGTTCCTGACTTCAGAGTGAAATCCAACAAGACGAATAATCGGTTAGTTGATGTTTTGTAGAATTCATAATTTTTCCCTATATTATTTCTAGGAAGCTTAAATTAGCTAGCTTACCGTTCGTATTTTACCTTTGTGAATTCAACTCTTAGATATTTGATGCTCCACCCTGTGTCGTCGATTCTGGTTCGTCGAATCATTGAAACAGCTATCGAGTCCCTGTACGAGGTTCTGTTACCACCTTTTTCTTTAATCCGGTTGATGCACTTGAAATATCATAAACCATTGAGTCGGCTCTGGCGCAACGCCACGATAAATGAGAGACGAGACAACTGAAATATTGAATACGTGCGTTGAGAAGGCTACACATTCATGGAGAGCTTAAGGCGCTGGAAATGGATTCGGGGTAATCATAAATTTGCTACAACAACAGCCTGATCTGCTCCCAAAAGTGCAATTCTTTCTGCAGCATCTAACGAAAGTACACGAACGAAACTGCCAGCGCAACTTACGAATTGGTCTTCTTTTCCTTTCTCGATGAAATAAACACATTTACTCTCATACAAGCTGACTATATGCGAACGGGGAGGCATCGTAGAATAAGAGTCATTGCACTATGCTTACGACAACGCTGCCTTAGAAACATATGTACACAAATTATATAGGCGTACATTTAACAAATGGATCTAAACGGGAAACAACCATGACCTACGCTAAAAATAGAAATTTTAATACTTTGAAGATGAAAGACGTTGAAGTAAGAGCGGCGAACTATTAGTGTCTAAAGCAAACGACGAAAGTAAGGCCGACGTGAATCATAGTACAAAACGCACATCATTGTTCTCTGCTGAAAATATGCTAAAATATGTGAGCGTGTCAACAAATTCTTCTACCGAGTGAAGACAAAGAAAGCCACGCAATGGCTGATCAGCGGGGCTTGAGGAAGGAAAGTGCGTGGCAAAGACAAACTCATCAAATGGTCCATGAAAAAAGCATGAAATCTCTGCGAGAATTAGCAACCAGCGCGATAGTTGACGAATTCTGCTCATCTCAAACAAACTTCCCACTGCATATATACAGCCTCTGTACTCATCAACTCGAAGAAGCTTGCATAGCATGAATTCATAAGGGAACTGATGGTGGTATGTTCTGTCGCCCGCTTTTTTCCCCGCTGGGTCCGATGGAATCGCCTATGTCCCAATGGGTCGTAGCTGCGAGCGAGTTATTCATAACACCCTTCCGCTCCGTATGAATAGCAATTGGCCTAATCACGAAGTCGCATGCAATGTCAAGTTCCCGCATGCTTCCGTTACAACTGCTGCTATCACAGCCGCAATCTAGCTTAGCGCGAAGGTTTGTCGCATTACGATCTGAGCAGGCTGATAAACCTAGTCAAAGTAGCAGGAGTTGATGATGAATGGAGCAAACAATGATTTTGCTGACTCATATCGACGACAGCCAGCGCAATCAGGGGAAAGTGCTGGGAACCGCGAAGAAAGAAGTTGACGTTTAAGGATTGCTGTTGCATGTCGTTATTCGATTCTCTGAGAAATAGCTTTGTCTCTTAAAACCGTCTAAGTAAGCAGCCAATTCAGCTATGCGGGTGGCAACAACTGACACATGAGAAACGGCTTCAAAAGAGCAGACTTCGTTTTTGTCTGCTGCGCAACTTCGTTTAGCTCTTTGGCTGAATTTGATTCCGTGGCTGTACTTCTGTCGCAACAACAGCAGCAGCTCGAACGAAACGGGTCTGCTTGTGAGCTATAGCAAAAACAAAGAATACACAAACATAACTAATATGTTCTGTCCTTCAGTTTCAGTGATTTTTCTCTTTGTTCTCCATACAGATATTTCACTGTGAGTGAACAGAAGGTATTCTTATGTTTTCCTGTGTGCCTGGAGCCTAACAATGCAAATTTTACCTTTTCTCCTTAGTCCGGAAGTAACATGAGGGCCTTCAGCAGTTTATATTGTAAAGAGCAACCATTTTCCCCACCAAAGTTATCTTCTACGATAGAGAGCAATGTATATAGACGACACAAACAAATGCGTATATTTACTTTCGCTATACCAAAAGCCTCCAAAGCGACACCTGTGTGACGAACATGTTCCTTAGCGACTGCCGACACAGGCTTTCCTGAATATGAATAGCCGACATAAGTGATCTCGACAAAACGAGTAGTTGGTTAATGTTGATTCTATTATAATTACACCCCATATGATACGTTGTTTGGGTTCGGCGTACTTGGGAACGAGTAGGAAGCAAAAAAATGGGTGTTGAAGGTATACTTAGATTAGCGCTATGTCTCTGCAATTGTGTTTTATCCTTTCGAGCTTCAAGCATCTCGGCATGCTGAAAGCTGGGAGCGGCTAGCTGAAACGTGGCCTGCTTAATCGTGTCCGTTTGGGAAGGCGGCGCTGCTACGTTCTCATTAGAAGCTTCATCAGCATACTACGACTACTAGTTTCATGACTAGCTCCACCACTCGGTCGACTTGCCGTTTGCTCACAGCTAACCGTCTTCGGTATACGAGTGCTACTGCGTCCTGCTATCTGCATAGTCCCGCCACATCGCCGCTCCCGGCCCAATCAGCTCCTTCCCCTTCGCCTACAACTTCTCCTTAGTTCGTCTTCGTCCCTTCTCGTCCAGTAGCTAGTGAACGAGCTGAGAAATGGTGGTCGTGTGTATGTATATACATATAAGTTGTGTAAGTGTGCCTCGCTGCCGCCACGTTTATGTCTGAAGTGGCTCTCAAGATCCCACAGCATAATGAAACGAAGCCGAGCAACGTCTGAGAATGAGAGGCAAGGAGCGTGAGCGCGCCGTGGGCGCTCACAGATGAAGACCCAACATTCTCGATTCTACGGCCAACTCGAGTCCAAACTTGTATAGAGGAACGGGACTAAAAAGGGGCAACTGAGCCAAGCAACAGCAGGGAAATCGGACCGGGGAGCAATGGACTCCGGGGTTCGGTGCATCCACCCCACCAGCCATTGTCCGAATGATACACCCCTGATTTATGATGTCCTACCGCAGCCAACACTGCTAAGTCTCTGGCCGACTCTTTTGCCCTCTTGGATGCTTGCTTACTTGCGTGCCTGCTTGGACACTGGCCACCAGAGGATGAACGAACCACTGAGGGAGGCAAGGCAGGGACAGGTTGGGTCAACGAGCCCCTTCTTCAACTAGCTCGGGGTCGGTCAAGCGTATTCTGTACACTCTTACCACTGCATTCGACTGCGCATGGCTCCAATGTTGAACGCGTTCCGCTGCGGAGCTCAAAGACTCGATAGTGAAGATAGAACGGCCAGCTGACCAACGACAACACATAGTTCGATTACACAAGTTGGCGTGGACGACCAGACACGATCTGGAAAAAAATCGCTTCATTTATGTAGATCGTTCGTCCATCGCTAGCGGCTCGTAATGTAACGGTTTCCTTGGCTGGGCTGTCGACGTTCGAATTTTTAGCTTCTTTCAGTATCTGTGCTGTCTGAAGCGGTGCTGTTGTGATGTTTAATGAAATTTTTGTACAGCGTAGAATGTATACTTTCGATTGTTCGTTTACAGGCCAGCAATTGCGAATTACGTCTGCTGTATCAAGTCATGAACTTCGTAGGGGCACCGAACTGCGTTCGGGGTATAGTCTACACACCACTAAGGCTTCCACAATGAGCGAGTTGCCTCTCCATCACTACTGACGTCGATTTTAGTTCCATGCGTGCTCAGTGCTTGCCCTAACGACGACGCCGTACATACACAGAGGGAGAAAACGAACTCCGTCTTGGGAAAAGTGTGGCCGACGAGCACGTAGTTGCCTAGAAAAAGAATGATAATACAAGCATCGCTTGACGCCACTATCCCCAGTCATCACGTCGAGTTTTATAGGTGAGCTCTTATACCTGCTGTACGGATATGCTTTTTTTTTTCTCTAGCTATTATTCTTTATGAGGCAGTTGTCGAAACTGTTGGCATGTTCCCTATTTTAAAGCGGACAGCTCCGTTAGGACTAACAAAAGTTAAATATATAGACAGTGAAGGCGATAAGCCCATCGATGACGCTTCGGAGAAACACCACGATTTGACTTTGGCTCATTATGGCTCATTCACTGTAGAGAAGAAAGGGCAGCGGCAGCGGTAGCAATGAAGCTGAGACCCAAAGGAAAAGCCAGTTTTGCAATAAATTTTCGGTAGAGTCCTCGAAATCCACTTCAACGAGCTCTCATCATAGTTGAGATCATTGTCAAGGCCTCATCCTGCCTCTCAAAATCATCAACCATTTGTTCTCGTCTCCAAAACAGGGAGCAGTATGCAACGAAAAGCATAAAGAGGAGCAGAGAAGGGTATGCGAAAGTGGGCAGTACTGCGATAGAGAATAATAGAGGGTCTTTTAGAGTAAGAGAGGCAAGCAATGTTCGCTACCGCTGCCGCTTTAAATAATTCGACTGTTTCAAATATTTTAAACCCAACTGCTTTGTCATGTAGCTTACTGCCCTCCACAGCCGTGCCCACCATTCTGGCTCAACCCATGACGGCGAAAGTAATCCATACTTAGCAAGGGCATAAAAGGAGCTCCCTTCAAATTCTGTATGCCCACGCTTACCATACACCTCAGCGATTGACGCGTTCGGTTTTAAGCTATGACCGCCTCGGGAATTGAACACGAATGAAACAACAGCGACTGTACATACAAAAGGAGAATGCCGAAGAATACATGAACTGTCAAAATGGGATGAAAAATGAACAAAAGGAAAAACATTCGATGGGCCTGGCAGGTGGACCAACTTCCCGTTTGCCTGTGGCAATTGTCTTCGTTTCATTCGGATAGAACGCGAGAAGTTTAAATAGCGAAAAAAGGCTAATGCAAGGGTCATTATCATTTATCTACACTTTTGTCGAGTACATATACAGGCTGAACAGATAATAGCGATAATGTTGTAGAAAGTAAGATTGTAGTACGAAGCCTTGGGGCAAAAGTTCTGCCATCTAGGTCATAGCTACGTAGTGGCCAATGTGATATCGATTATAGTGCTCATTACATTGCGTGCATCGATAGGCGTGCCCTAGTTCATGGTAATCAGTATAGAATATAAACGCGATTAAACAAAAGTCCTAGTCAGTCTCTTTCGCTAATCATTCGTCATTTAGAATGAAGAAAGGTTGATTGGTGCTGTTTTTTTCCATATTCATGCATGGGTTGCTTGTACACCGCCGTTTCTAGTAAGTCAAATTGCTTTCTTAAATCCTACACAAAGAGCTTTGTTTGATACCGTATGGGAAACTGTGGGTTTTTAACGATGGCACACCGTCCAGTCGAAGCGCGCTTTAAGAACGCGGGCTTAACATGATCTAAACGAAGGCGTTAGCTTGTGGCTACATACTTTTAAATTAGCAAAATACAAAACGCTGTTATGAAGCTACCTTTAGAGCCAGAAGAGCTAGTACTACTTCTAGTAAGAGTTTTGATACTTTATCAATGTTTGTTGTGGCTATAAGTGTTTTTGTAACTGCCCTGCTTAAAAGAAATTTATCGAATGGCACGCTCATATATTGTAGCGAAGTGTCTTATACCACAAGTTAACCCTCAGAACGGACTTTCACAGCTTCCGTCTGTCTAGCGTTCACCCCCCAGTCGCCAACTATCCACAAAGGTGCAAAAATTAGTTATCGATTGCTTCAAGAAAGTAGCTTGTACGGAGTGCAAGCAAGTCAACTGCATAAAGCAGAGCACCGATCTGATTCATTATAATATTGGTACAGGGAAAAGTAAGAGTGTTAAGGCTGTCACCCTGAACCATTCAGTAGTTTAATTAAAGAGCTCCAGTTCGACAATGCCATCGTTCACTGTTACCTGATTTTTCCCAAGTAAGTCTCTTAGGAATTCTAAAAAACCAAATGCGACAGCCATCTGGCCGATTTTGAAAGGGATCCTAGCCCTTGCCATTGTATTAAATATGTGTCAATACAAAGTGGAGAGATTGTTTCTCCCGCGGCCTTGGATAAATCGTATATAATTCCAGAGTGCGAGCAAACGGGAAGCATCATGCTAATATAAAGCGCTCGCTTCCCATGTCAAGTATTTACCAAAGATGACATGAGCCCAGAATTTGCCGTTTAAAAATTAAAGCGCTAAAGCATAGTATAGTCATAGATCTGACACGATCCCTAGAGCGAAAAAGATCATCCAAGGATTCGGGCATTTCACTCTGACCGCGTTCAAAACGCATGTAAATAGCGCACAAAAACTAATGAAAAATATCTTTTGTATATTCGTAACTTATCAAACAGATTACCTTATACTATTAACTTTTCGTACTAGTCCCTTTTTTGTTTTTCCCGCTTATTGAGTCTACAATGATAACGAGTTTGTCTATTTATATCTGGAAGAGGGAAGGCGGTTCGGTAGGATATGGGCGTACCCATATTTAGCTTAGTGCTGGGGACTAGAAATCCGCAGCAATACTTCATGACGGTGCCGGACGTAAAGCCTGAAACACTTGTGTCTACATGATGCTTTTAAAAAAAAAGCTGGATTTGTAGCAAACTGCGCGCTAAAACCCATCGCATTTATAACTGCGTAAGTTGTATGTTTGTCTTGGAAAAAAAACCTTTTAAAAATAAATTATTACTATGCCAAGATGCCTTGACAAAGAAATCAGCAGTACCCTATTGTGACATGAGCCACGAGGAACCTATCGTATCAGATTATTCCGACAAATGACGGAAATATGAAAAATTTGATCGTTATCCTGTAGGCAATGGAACTGTTGAACAAAGAAGTTTAACTATGAGTCATCAAATGCAGAGCTTCACTTTCTTCTTCTTCTTATATCTTCTATAATAAATATAATATCATAGGCCATAAAACGAAGAACCCTATTTTATTGATTGTCATTATTGCCGAATTGTCTTCTAGCATTAAATCGTATTTGGTAAAGATTATTCCAAAAAGTTTTCCATGCGTTTGTCATATTCAACTGTATCGTAAAACTGATCCCGTTAGGGCCGAGAAGCGGGCGTTTCTACTAATCACACAGCAGCTTTACAAGCAGCGGCTGTGTGGCCGCCGCTCAATCCAGACATGTCCATCTATCCGTCATCTGTATGCTCATGGTCCTAATAGGAACTACTTGATGCTAGCTTGATTTCGTTCGATCAGTAAGTTAATGCCCGTCGTTCAGGTGAGTGAGAAGTCGACAGTGGAAGTATTCTATTCGAGTCCGCCAGCCGCGAGTATAATAAACACGACTTTTATAGCGGCAGCTTTAAAGAAAGACGCTTTCATATTGGCTCGATGAGCTAGCTCGTTTTTGCTGTAGAATTGACCTAAGTAAACGGCCTAGCTGTCATCATCCTGACGTTACGCTTATTCTATCAGCGAACATGGATACGTACTCATGTGTGTTGTCGTTTTTATTAGTTTTGCACAGGACTACAAAAGCTACCGAATAAAGCGTATCCGGCCCGTGTGTAACCTGTCGATTTCGTAAAAAAAAAATAAACATATCGCCCTTATTTTGTCCGAAGGCCGGCTCGGTGTAACTCGTATTTTTGAGTTAGGTCGGACGACTGCTTCACATGAAGCAAACTCTTTTTTTTTTTAATCTCTGGAGGATATTTAATTTGACAATTGGACTATTTTCAAAGATCGGACGAAAAAACTACCGTTTCATGGCGCGCATGTCCCAGTCAGACCATCTCAATACTTCGTTTCTCCGGACAAACGACGCTGGAACTTAGATATAGGAATCATGTGCGTTCCCTTATACCACTACCACTACCACTACCACTACAAATGAATATCTACGTACTACCATTACCCACTTGAACGCAACTCCACCCTTTAATGCCTCGGCATTTCGATCTTCGAATAGTTGGTTTCGCGATGAATATACTCCTTAAGCTTAAGCCTGAAGACGGACGCGATAAATGCAAAACAAGCGTTACCATTACCAACTCTACATCGCGACCTGAAAAATTGCATATTAGAAAATTATTTCTGATATTTTTTTATTTTCTTATTTATCGAGGTCAAGGTACTACTATTGCCCTGCACTATAGCTATCATCAAACATTTCAGAATTCGATACAAAGATTATATATAGAATAACTAGTCTATTAGGGCAGCAATATGCAATATTGGCTTGGATGAGTACAATTAAAGTTCTATGGAAAGATAGATGTCACAAGTTGTTTACAATATATAGAGCTGCTATATGGGACAATGCCACCAGCGCATATATCTGATGAAGCATTAGGACTGCTGTGATGATTATCTATCGCCAATGCACAGCGGTTCGTGTGTATATATGTCTAGATTATTTTTTTGATTCAAAATTTTCAATTATAGAAAGCACCACTTCTCTATAGTTTTTTTTAACTGTAGTTTATCAACTAGTTCTGGTACGTGGGAGCTATGATAAGTAAGCAACCGGCCATATCAAGCACCTGTTTCAGGGCGTAAATTTCTCTGAACTAAGCCTATATTTCCATGCACTTACTTTCAGACGGCACTAAACACCTTCACTGATTTTACGATTAATGGAAGTAGAGTTCGGACATGTTCTTTTGCAGTAACACGTTTCTCAAGACAACCTATTACTTGAACTTACGCCATTCATATTAGGCCTACCTATTGGTGCTGGACGTTCTGTTCGTGCATTGGGCCTACATAGACGGATGGATGATTCAATGCTAATGCTTTTGGTATATCCTTCCGGGCCCCCTCATACTGATATGGCAGTGCTCTTACGGGGTCGGCAGCTGTACAACTTTTTTTTTGTGATTTAAATTAGAACCTATATCACTCTAAGGTCCGTAGAGGTGCAGTTAACTGCCACGGATTCTACGACCAGTCGTCTGTTACCCAACTAGACTACTCCTATTAATTAGCCTTCGGAAGTCTCACATACAGTCCGTTGTAATATATTCGAATGTGACTACCTACATTATTTATTCTAGTCACTCGGAGTTAGAATTCTTCATAATAGCGGGCATGGATATACCGTGAAGTGTCGCATAAATTACGTTTATCCTGTTTCTAGAATTCAGAGATACGCGAATCGAAGGCAGCTTTCTATTCTAGTATGTAGACACCTTTATGGTTACAAAAAAAAAAAAACTAATTAAATCAAGTTTTATAGAACTAATATATAAAGCTTCTAATTGCGCGATCTCGCGCAAACATAATCTAACGCCAAATATCTATCTATAACGTACTTGTCTCGTTTATCGTAACTTGTTAATAAATTTGTTCTTAACTCCTAGAAAGAGGCTAGAAATCGATGATTCACAGACAACAGAGTGACAAATATATGCTTAATTCGTGTGAAATAAAGAAGATCTGTTAAAAATGAAACTCTTACGTGACAAGACTGCGCGATTAGAGTGTCTAAGACAGTAATTAATTGAAACAATTGATTACTTTTAAATATAGGCACACATGAGCCGTTAAGTGTATTGTAACTTAAAACATATAAAAGCTTAGTTTTTAAAGGCTTCATGCGGCATTAAACCACATTTACTTCATACGAACTGGAAGGATCAGAATAGCTTAGTTTGCCAGTAAATAAATGCTTCCCTTCAGAGATTTGTTGTTTCGGCCTTCGTTCCAGCTCTGCTGCAGCCGCGCTTTCCTCTTCTCCAACTGAATTCACTTACCTCTGCAACATCGTGTGTTGCTCTCTATTGCATAAATGCTCACACAAGTATCTAACAATCCGACTCAGATATTAAAATTAAAAGAAAAATTATTAAAAAAAAATACCGTATCGCTCTCCCTCAAAGCTAGCCGGATCGCCCGAATGATAGGGAATGTCCTGCGTCTTCTTCCGTCCTCTCTTGAACCCGAAATCGACGAGCACCGACTTTAGATTTACTTCTCCTTCATCTCCTGAGTTCTTGGGCTTCTTCGATCGATGTCAAGCACATCAAAGCAAGCACATCAAAGCCCAGGAGTTTTGCTGTGACGCTTGTTACTTGATTGTGTCGTCTCTAACAGCCTACAGATATCGCTCTGATGTCTATACTACTTCTTTTTTGTTGTTTGTATCTCCATCATTGCTATTTTTATCCTTTTTCTCTCTGTGCTGTAAGAAATCTTAATATAGCATTTAGCAACAGGAAAGTAGGTAGTAGAGACCTAAAGAGTACTCAGTATCTGCGTACGTATATAAAGCAACAGGGGCGGAGTGCTGTCACTACGAGTTTCCCTGTAGTGTTTATTCTTTGCTCGTTCGACGATCTATCTTACGCACGTGCTATTAAGTAAGCAATTCAAGTAACGACGGCCTCGGCAATATTATTCATGAGAAACTTCCACGTGCTCTAATGATCCGGGTCCCTGCCTTCACCAGCCTCGTCTACGGAACCAGCCCTGTCGGTTGGAAAAGCCTTACCGCGTCACTCATGCAAACTTCAGGTCCTTTCGATCACAAGTTTCATACGCACGTTCATAAATAGGCAGCTTGTCTATACGAACCATTTTGTATAGTACAGTGCTGCTACTGTGTAAGCTATTCGTATGTGTATCCTCCACAGACGCTTTGAGCGATAGGTTGGACTACCACCAGATCTGCAGCAGAAACAACTGGTAGTAAACGAATGAGCATGTGCCGTTAGCTTTCTGGTGGTCTGATGAACTAATTGGAGATCATTGCTTCGCTGTAAGAACGAGATACTACTTGCCTGGCAGGGCCGGCAATCTAAGATTGTGCCTTCCACTGCCGCATACCGGCGCGTCTCTGTGCGCATCAGATATAGCCCTTGCGCTACTCCGGAGTTATCGGGCTCGATGATTCCGCACACCTTTGATTCTCTCCAGTGGTACGTAGTGTTTAGGAGTGGACCGATATTGCCTTGTCACGTATTCTTAGCTGTTTTTCTATGCATTTAATCATATCTTTGTTTTTTCTTCATATTGTCAGCTTGGCGACATGCCAACTTTTTCGTTGTACGTACTATACAGAAAAGTCCAGACGGCAAACTTGCTCTTTGTTCTGCTCGACTCATGTAGTTGTCACCTCTGCGACGACGGCTTGAGTTCCTCGCCGACCTGTTCGACCTCTCTACTGACGCGTACTGACTGTACACTTACACAGCGGCCTCAGCACGAAACACGTCTGCTCAGGTTTACTAATCACAGGGTAGTCGGTCTCCTGTAGCCGTCTCTTCCGTTCCCTTTACCCATTTGTTTCCGAAATCCTTTGAAATATTTCGAATAACCTCGACCCTGTGAATAGCAGGAGGGGCAGGTAATTTTTTAGTTGTATTACGGCGGTGACGGGCATCGAGGTGAGTACTGTTCGGCTGGCCAGCGTTGCTATGGGTTAATTGCGCAGAGAATAGAGTGCTGATGGCTAGTACGAAAACGGCAGACCGTTCTTCTGCGATCGATGGCTTGCATTAGAAGCGATGTCACCCGTTTATCTTTACATAACTCTTGCTACCATCCGGCCGTTCTTTCAGGCCAATACAGAGACGGTCGCGTCAAGCGACAGGAAGGTCCGCGCTTGTCTACTTGGTCATTCAGGATCTGCTACTTGACACAGATCTATTGTACAATAGTAACCTATATCAGCTACGTTACAGTAATACTGAAACTGTTTGTGAATAGTTTTTACGAGCTATGGCCATTAATGTTTCTTGAAAAACGTACGTCATATCGGCCACCACTTTTGTAGTATCCATGCTAAAAATATTCTATTATACTTAACGCGTCCAAATCTTCTAAAAACGGCTATAAAAAAAGCGAATACCAATGGCAAAAATGACTAGTTGTATCGTACGAAGAAGAGTTGTTGTGAACGTGTTAGTTGATCTACTGGAAGTTGGGAGCAACTTGAAATGACGCACTCAGGTGCAGCGGTGGGAATTTCGTATGTTCTGCTCAACTCTATAGCGCGGGTGTGTATCGCCTTTAACGCGTGAAAGGCGGACGCGTATATACGCGGCATTCAACTTCATAGTTCCATAGACGAGCCGAACGTTATAGAGGACATACAAAACTGTCTAACAGATGTGCTATTTTTGTGTGTAATTACAAAAATTTAGATTGTTCTGAGTGTGTATGGCCGTTTACTTTGAGCAACTGGCGACGTTGATCTGTGCTATCCTTATGGAGATACATCGAATTCATGCAAGTTAGATGTTCACCCTTTAACAGGACTATGTTTATTTACTATTAAAAAAAGGCAGATTTCAAAGTGTGCTGCTATGTGTGATAATAATGGGCCATTCTAATGAAACTGATAAGCGCTTAATTGCGTCACTAAAACGCGGACGTCCGTACGTAGTTGTGTTAGATATTACTACCACTACCACTACACACACGTCAAATCGAAATACTGTAACACTATTTTAAACAATGGCTCCATTCAACTAGACAATAACACATCGAAGTTGAACATTTTAAAGATAACTCAATTGTTGTGATATCTTTGAATGACGATGAGAGCGAGCAGCAATAACGACGACCACACACCTGTTGATTAGACCTTCGTTAAATACTTTGGCAATATTCGTTATTAAATTAGAGAAGTAATCGAGGCAAGTTGTAAATTACCGCAAACAAGGCAAGACTAACGCAGCTGCACAGCTGGCCTGGCCTGGCCTGGGCCTTCTTGCGTGAATGGCGTGTTGTTCAAATATTTTCGTCGTACTACTGCCGAATCTTCAAATGATGACCCCCATGCCCCGAGCAACGCTGGTGGCTCTTTCGTCCAGCAAAATCGTACGCACGTCAACGTATCAGCCCCGACATTAGCGCCGGTTGCTCCGATTCGAATACAATCGGCCATTATGTTAATATCGTCGAGTGTCTTTGCAGTCGGATCATCGCAGGAAGCAACGCTATCGCTGCAATAAAATCCGATGCCCTGCTTCGACCCTAAATATTCAATTTTATTATGGCTAACAACCTCTGAATATCTTAGCGCAATAATGTAACAGATAACTGTCGATTGTTTTATCTCTGTGATCATAGAATAATAAGTACTCACCAGTAGACGCACTAATTAATGCGAAACTATTCAGAGCGTCTGATCCCGCAGCGGATCGTATGGTACTTCGAAGATTCCAGAGACGTATAGTGAGTTAAATGTGAATAGAGACAGATGAAAATGTATACCTGAACATAGCTGGTCTAAACGAGAAGTTTTAGTTGGCCGTTAACATACTAGCTGTTAGCTTTGCGATGGTCGGCTCTTCGTCCGCTGCAGGTCCCGTTGTACCGGTAACGCTCGCGTTTACTTCGTAGGTACAGCTCATTTCCGAGAACTATATTCGGCGTTTGAAAATACAATGGGAGCTAGCAGACGCTGACTCAATCACTTTGCTACGGTATTCGACTGTTGTTGGGCCTTTGGGACTTGCTGCTGACGCTCGTCCTTGTTTCACATGAGGACGCTATGTATGCCAAAATCGACGCCGTTTGTGTCAAGTGCAGAATTCGAAGATGGAACGCAAAGAACCATTGATGGTAGGCTAGGGCATTCTACTTTGCTTATTCCTTGTTTTTGAGCCTTCGTTTCCCGGCGTTTATATCCGAATGTATAGATGGTAAAAGCAATCATTTAACTATCATTCGACCTTAAAGTATGTAACGGTTCTACGCTCTCATTCCGCGGATACCAACTATCCGTGCGCAGTTCCCGGCGCAACTCGCTAGCAACCTTGTCTTTCGAACTCGTTGACTTAAGGAATCGCGCACTTCAGTACATTACGAATGGAGCGTTAGACGACACGCTATATCTAGGTAGATAAAAAGGTTTGCGACGGGTTAAAACCTACGACTGCGCTTCGTCCGTAGGCCTCGAATCTGGAAGGGAGAAAAATTTTAGGTTATACGAATACACAAACATACGGACCAGGCATATTCAAAACGTCATATGTGCTTTCGACGTACACTACTATCCAATCATACCTTGTCAACTTATGGCTGTGTCATTGCAGCAACCATAGGGGAAGCATTAGGGTGGTCCTGGTTCAAATGTGTCCTAATTATTTGCGCTTTCTTATTGAAACAGCTTGCAGTTCCCTTTCTACCATAACAGATGTTTTTGCTATTTAGACTTTTTGGCTCATCCGGTATATAGACCCAAAACACTTTTAGAGTACCGTGCTGTTACGTTACATAGATTCGTTTGCTACCCTTAGAGGTGCCAGTGGCCTGTAAGAGCGGTGTTAACTAAGCACAATGGCCATTCAACGTTGAACGGCATCTTCAATGATTAGTCATTGTGCCATAAATAGGGTAACAATAGATTAGCTGTAAGTAAATGTTACGGCCACTTTAACTTCTCAGTTTTACACTAGTTCCTACAACTATTCTCAGTTATCTCTTGGTCGAACCTCGATCGGTTCGAGTGTTAATTATATTACCTACTGATAGCCAAAGCTTTTACTTACCATACATATACTTCCGTCGGTTCGTTCGATGCTTGGAGAAGCCAGCCCTTAGCCGTCGACAAAGAGGGTTTGGATCTTTTTGAATTGAGAGCATATGCTTTATATTGAAGACATGTCTTATATATGAATTAATTAGAAAACGTTGGCGACAATCATTTTCGGGTAGACAGGATTCAAAGCTATCATGAACGTCGACTACGGTAAAGTTGCTCTAGTCTGTTTCTATTTAGAGATAGCCCTCAAAAGTATTTCAGAGAAGGCATACTTATATTGTTTCCATGATTTGGACCGACGGCGTTTGTTTACTAACCGGATCCCTCAAAATTTGTGAGATGCGATGGTGAAGCTAATTACCATAAGTTGTATATGTTCTACTGTTGAAGCTGCCATTGTGCAATATTCCTAACCGGTTAGCTCACAGGTAAAAGTCATGTTTGCGCGATGCTGCCATTAAAAACAATTATATGAATGAACAATTCAGGTCGCGGGTAAGCACCACACGTATCACACAGAGATGAAGCTTTTAACCTGGGCAATAGCATTTCGTTGCTGAAATTCTCTATTTTTTTTGACCATAAAGCAACTCCGTGCAACGCGGCATACCCGTATAAAAACTGCCTGATAGTGACATGTGTGATAATTCCTCATACACTTGATCGTTTGAGGGTTTCCAGCGGTGTCCGTGATTTTCGCTACCTTGGTTACCGGCGACATTGATGTCGATGTTTTCCCCTTATGATGACGAAGAAGATGGGTTGGCAGTTTTCCAACGTTATGCTATCTCATGCATTGTTGTCGAAGAGCATGCCTCTATTCATATGCGTCTCGCGTGCACTTCAGAAGCACGTGTATTTATTCACAGCGCTTTTATTCCACACGACCATGAACGTTTCTAAGTGGCACTCGCAAGCTGGCAGGAATTGTATCTGAAGGCTCTTAAGAAGTACGGACTAGTTAATTTGTTTTTGGGAACAGACGGCAACTTATCAGCCACTACACATAACTGTAATCGAAGTCAAGCAATCCCTATTGCAATAGTTCAGAACTAGTATTTGTGAAATACCGCCTGTATTATTTGCACTTGGATTGGTTCCATATAATATATTTAATATACCATGGCCAACAATACTTCGAAAGTTAATGCGGTCATCAACCTAATCAGTAAACTATATCAATAAATTATTGCTTGTTCAAATAGTCGCAAATACAAGCCTTCGCGACTGCTTCGGATAACACTACATCTACTGAAAAAATCTACGAGCACTTTTCTAGGTAACACATACCGATTTTTGTTATCGAGCTTATTTCCGCTATATATATATACATCGTATATAGATATAATAGTCATATAACTGCGACAGGTATACGATTACTAACAAAGATTCTTTCGGTATTTGCAGGTATTACTTCTTTGTGTATGGATAGCATCAAAGACTTGCCCCCCAATGAAGGTCCACTAAGTGGATCTCGCTGTGAGGTTGTGCTAACGGACCAGTCACAGTTGACTAACACATTGAAATCGTAGTACGCTGCACTTATGTGTTGTTGTGGTTGTAGAACGAATGCCGGCAAGTTTACAGGCGTAAACAATTGAAATATCCGTTTCGCTTTGTGATTAAGCATATGAGCAGAGATAGTGGATAGCTGGTCAACAGTTTAGAACTTGCGGTGCGTTCAACGTAATACAAATTAATCTACACTAGCGCTCGGTGAATGAAATGTTTTCGGATCGGACAATGAGGTGCCGATGCATAATTCTATATGTTTTTGTTAAAGCAATATGATAGTTTCATCCAATAAGCATTTGAAGGAGTAAATCATAATCAAGTTAGAAGAATTTGATGTTTGACGCTCTAGCTTTAAAGTGGGTTTGTTTAAAAGCTTCCCATTATAGCCAGATGCCTACTAGGCTTCATTTGTTCGCAATACTTCGTTTGATCCTGTTTTCAGCGAAGTTGACGAAATTGCTGATCAGTGTTCGGCGTCTAACTTACCCGACCAGCAAAGTACAACAATGCTTCAAAATAGAAAACATCTTGTTGGATACCTTCTTGTCGATACAATCAAATATCTAGCCGAATCTGAATGAGGCGTGACACTGACGAAGGAAAAATGGCGTATGTTTAAAGACGTTTATAGAAGGGTTTCTGCTAGATGTAGAAAAGCTGGCTAAACGTAAACCGTGTTAGCACAATTTTCTAAGCTGCTGTACGTATCTCGACCAATATAGGGGGCATGTTTTACCTGCCAGATTCACTCGATTTGAAAAAATGTTGCTCCATTTTGCGGGCGTACATTGAGAACATTCTCTAACTAAGGAAGTTGACTGGGCAAAATGTCTTCCTGTGAGAATCTTTGCCATTGCGAAAGCTTTTACCCGCTGCACCCTGCTGGCAGTATCGAATATTGGGCGCGTTGATGAGCGTTCATTATTTTAAAAAAAGCTGTATGTTGGGCTTGGCATCGTTACAACATTCCAGATACAATCTATGTTGAATAAACTAATGATCTTAATCAAAAAGTTTTTACTTTTTGGAGATATTTTACTTTTATGTTCTAGATGATATATGATTTTCGAAAATGGAGCCACGGGCCATAAGTGAGATTCAAAAAACAAGCGGTGCATTCGGATTGTCCAAGGGAGTTAAGAGCTCAAAAATCGTATTGCAGATTGGTGAAAAATGCTGTGAATATATATCCCTACTGTAGTCATAACGTTCCCTTTTCGAAGCCGTAAAAACGACTTAATTATGCCCGGCAATATATTTGGTCTTTGCCCAGACCGGTAGCTTGACGCCGCTACAGACCCTAAGCACCTACGTTCTTACATAATCTTACTTCAAAGGATTGCTAAGACTATTTAATTATCGTTAACACCGAAAGGTAATAGATTGATCTGCCTTCTAGAGAAAGTCCTGTGTCCTTCGCGGAGCCATTTTCAATTGGTTTAGCTACATTATCGTCCATAATTTTCAAAATATTCCTACCTCTTCTGGCGAATTATAGCGAACGCCTCAGTTTGATTAAGTGCGTGGGTTCTAGGGCTAGGCTTGTCTATGGCCTGTTTGTAAGCTAGGCTACTACGTTTCTTCAAGGTAAACACAATGTCCACACGATGTCGCTAGCAGTCAAAAGTATTACCCACTATGCTATTATGGGGACAAAATATCGTGGACAAAATCATGCTTAGAAGCAATACTTCGTTCCTAAATCCCTAAGTGTTTCTAGGTTTAGTAGTCAAACGCGTCACCGCTGCATTATCACGGAAATCGTCTTGAACCGTGGCTGCTTGTTGAATTCACCGTGCCTGAATCCATTACTTTAATATCATCAATCCGAGAAGGAACTGCTACCTGTAGCTTAGATGAGATTTATAGGATTGTACAATCGACCGTATTAAAGTTGGCGTTGATTGTTACCCAGTTTCTGCTATGCAGAAACCACTCAAGGATTGTCGTAGAACCCCTGATATCTTTGAACACTTTTGTTCCATTTAAGTCAAGATCCAGTGAAATATCTGTACCTATTAGTCAATGTCATGACTATTCATATGACCGGTCACTGGCGGGAAATTGTGCGTGTTCTTAGCCACTGCTAACCAATTGTTTGTTATGGCGTTAACGTCCAAGGGCTTTCAACGATATCTTTTTAGCTGGCGCTAAACGACGGCTTGAATTCAGTTCATGAATGAGTGCACAAAAACTTAGAAACGTCAACGATCCTGAAGCCATTATGTCACGAGCCTGTCACCCAATGAATGACATTCAATTGTGTTGTCTACTAATTAAAAGCACTCTTGGGTATACGTCGTCGTTGCATCGCGTACTCGGGCGGTGCGCAGTAGTCAACTTAACACAGATTTGTTTTTACGGAAGGACGGGACTCCAAGACTATTTATTATATGTAGAATGGTAACGTCGATCCCTGCAAGCCTGAAGAGAGCGCCGTCCTATTTCACCGTATTCATAAAAATGTCACTTTTCATTTAACTTTTGCTTCAGAAACTCTCACACCTGCGCCGAGCAAAGATGCACCTTCATTAAATGTAAATCGCAACTTTGAATGCGCAAGCTTATAGAGAATGTGATCAATTGAATATTTTAGCCAATGACATGATAATCTGGGAGCTACACGCACGTAAATTCCAAGTGAAAAGTCTTGATAAGTTTTTTTTTCTATTACTATATTTCAGATAAAAATGAAGGGTCCGCCTAAATAACAAAATCGACTTCAATCTTCCGGTACCTGTGACATTAGAGATAAAGTATGGTCATTTAAGTGCAAGGTCCATAACAGATCGCACGACATGGTAAAAACGCAGATTTCTAATAACTGCTTTCTTGCAAACCTGTGAATGGCAGTACATTTAGACATGGAACAGGTCTAGATGCTTTTCTATATTCAGCGTTCTTTCCTTTGAACACAGTTTGAATCGGCGTGTAAAGCAACAATAGTAACAGCCAATAGACACGTGACATTCGCAATGATCTTTATCCGCTGTCATTGACACCCCCTCGGTCAAACAAGGTCGCCGCATTTCCTTCATCCCACAGTCTCTGAATGTACCCATGAACGACAAGCCGCAAAGCAAGCAAAACATACTGAAGCCATAAGTTTCATTGGCAAGCTGCTTGTTCCCACCCAAATTATCGGCGTGTCGCTACTTTCCCAATCATTCGTCGTTTAGATATATTGTGTGTCTGCAGTCTATCATCCATTGCTTTCTTAAGTTCGTTCTCGTTGTTCGTGTGTCGGTGTTTCCCGCCCTCTTTACTTTACCGCCAGTTCGACTGCATCGCCACTTGCAAGCCGCGGAATCGCCAGCTCATGTCCGTAGGCTCCATGCAATGCTCATAGTTCATCTAGCAGCAGTAGTCGTCGCTTCTCTACTCTATTATTTCCAAGTCATAAAAGCGTTGCTCTCGCTTCTCGCCTGCGCGCGCGCGGCCTTTTTCTCCCTCCGTTTTTCTCTGGCGCTACCTTTCCAAGTAATCGTAGCTCGTTCGTCCTGTCCTAGTCGCTGCACGCTTTGACTCTCAACCCGGTTGCCGATTCAGGAGTACCGGCATTAACTACTACTATGACTACGTCTACCAGTACTGCAGCAGCGTTTGATGCAGAAAGTGCGCGGAACGAAACGAACAGCCGGCGCCTGCGCTGACTGCCTAGCTGGTATTCTCTACCTCTGTTGGCCTGCCTTCGCCGCCATTCACTCGCCTCTCGAGTCCATGACTCGTTACACTCCAGTCATAACACATAACAGTTCGGGCGCTTGCCACCAATCTATCCCCCACTTCAACCCCAGCACTTCATTATAGCCCACGGCGATGGGGAACGCAATGGAAGGGCTGCCGCTCTCGCCACCCACTACCTTATCACCGTCATCCTGTCGGGTGGTTTAGGCTTTGGCTAGAACTGCTAACTCATCGTCGTCGCCGTCTTCAACTGGGTCGGTTGGCCGATGGCACATATCTTATTCTGTCTCGGTTGCAACTATCAGAACCATCTACCGTATCCCCCTTGTTCTTTCGTATCTCACTACTCCTCCTGTCTAGGTTATTTTCGTTGTAACCATTCATCATCTTGCTGCAACTGTAGCATAAATGAGTGATCGGTTAAGTATCGTTAGCATAGGTGGAAGAGATACCCGGAGTGAAAGCTAGCGAGAGCGAGGTTGCGGAAAACCTGGCTAGAAACATACGACATATAAAGATGGAAAGGAATTGGGCGCAGAAAGAGAAGCCGCGGTTGGATAAATGAACTAAATGTCACTTAGCTTTGTTAAGAACAATGTTTGAAGATACGTTCAATTCATCTATTAGGTACAATTAAATATTTGACAGCCATAATTTGTTAGCCTACAATAGGCGCTGTGGATGAAGCTATTTGCAGGCCTTTTTTTCTCTCTCTCAAGTTTTATATTCATACGTTCGTTTCCATATCTAAGCCAGCTTGTTGAAGCGGCTTCATTTATCGTCAAACGCTCTCTAGATATAATCTCGCTTCACCTCTTTGCTGGCATACGAGTGCTCCATCGAATAATAAAAAAAAATAACTGCATCCTCAGGAGAGTAGAAAAACCAATTCGCCCTCGCAAGACGATCTGTCCGTGAGATAGCGTCAGATCAGGCGCTTCTGTCGACGAACTCAGTTGCGCAAAAGTAATGACATGGTAAAAATCAAAGCTGTTACATTCATGTACAAGCCTAATAAGAACCAAGTAGATGATGGAATCATCTCGCGGTTTGCCTCTTTTCGAGTCTGTACGAAGCGCTTTCAATGTACGGCGAGATGACGGCGAAACTCCTGGCAGAGGCTCGAAACAAAGAAAGTTGGGGGGAGATTCCGTCCGTTGGTAAAGTATGCGACACGAACGGCAGACAGTGGGTCGATCGCGCGTCTGTGCAGATATATGTATCTGTGAGTAAACGCAAATGTGAGCCTGCAAGGACTCTGAGTAAGCCAGGACTGATATTCAGTAGTGCAGTAGTCAGCGTCCACAATGGCTGCCTAGAAATGTGGTTGTAGCGTTGTATAGAAGGGTATGCAAGTCGTTGACGATGCTCTGGCGCTGTACCATGACAGTAGTTCAGCTACGTCTCATGCTGCAGCTCAGCCTAACTGCCATAATCATGTTGCCCTGGAAGCGAAAGGAACCCCATAGCGTGGAGAGGACGTGCAGACAACAGGGGTTGCTCCAATAGAAGCGGTGACATGCGGAATGGCCAACACTTCACAACCTTCCGCCTACCAGCCAAACATTCCAGCCAGAAATGTATGAGCCGACTAAATAATTGTCGAACTGTGGTCGCTTATGTTAGCTACCGTATACCGCTCATGATTCACGTCCTTGTAGAATGTGTCACAGTGCAACCAACGTTCGTCTCATTGGCACTGATATAACCGTACATCTGCTGCGGTGAGCTGCGCGCGCGTCCTGTAGGACGAAACGCTTGAAATGGAGGAAACGATTAGACAAGTCGTTTTGTGGTGACTGCATGTACCCAATCTCCGACTGTTGAGTAATCGCTAGACGAAATGCGATGCGTTTAAGAGCCGTAGTTTTATAGCAGGGTATCGCGAACGATCTTCTCCAGGCCATGTTCGACATGACTCTTAACCCAGCCAATGGTGGCAAACAAATCAAACCCTAGGTACCCACCTGACACTGTTAGGTGCCGAGGGCCTATACATTCGTATATATATGAGAGAGAGAGAGAGAGAGAGAGAGTGGAGAAAGCTGAATGCGGTCGTACTAAGGTACTTTCAACGATTACTAGTACGCCATGCGTCACGAAATAGCTTGTGCGAGTGGGGCGCATTGGCCTAAATCCCTCACTATTGCTTCAGCAAGAACGCGTTCCAATAAAGGGACTGGCGCCGTCTCCACAGTAAAAACCACAGTCAACTCCGAACACCGCTGTTTTCGGGAGTTTTTTTTTTTATCCGACATTGTAATCGTATGTACGTACATATTAATAGAGTCTTGGTCATTAGAATATTCTGGGAACAGCACAATAATAGTCTGTCTGTCTGTAATCTGGGACAAAACAATGGCAGAATTCTACACTGTAGCCGTTTTCGTGAAGATCCTACACAATTCCAACCTTGTGATTTTGATATAGATAATCCTAGAAGCGGTATGTACCGGCTACAGCTGAATAGTTCAATACTCTACTTTTATGATATACATTATGTTTTGATGAAAAGGAATATGGCAGATTAAGTATGCTAGATTGAGTTACAGTCCAGACCATTGGTCAATGCAAATTGACGCGGATTAATATTTTATTTATTGGAAACGGCCTATTTCCTGACACGCTTAGTCAATGCCTCAATTCTGTTTTTCTCATGCTAGGCTTTCGACGTTGAATTTTGAAGATCACAACATGCGTCTGTCTGTCTGTCTGTCTGTCTGTCTGACTAGGTTTTATATTAGCTATTTTATTTATTTAAAATGCTTTATCTGCTTTTGTGGATGTGATCTTCTGGAATAAAATGAAAGTTTTACCTGCCTTTTTAGTTGCATTGTCTTCGCATCGTTGACTTTGCATGCTCATTAGGCCTATTTCTCCATGAAGATATCCTGTTTGTTTTGAAAGCTAAAATCCTGTTCAGCCGAGGGGTAAGAATCACATTGGATGCACCTGCAAATGTTGACTTGTTTCTCTCGTTCCTGTTGGATCAACAGACAGTTGACACGTCTCTGTTGTTCGCTTGCCATGCCTAACGCCCCGGGGCAATCGAGGTGGCGAAGAAAGAGTGCCCGCCTCGCCTTTGGCCGCCTGCCGCGACCTACATGCAGACGCATCTATTCATACACGCATGCACTTTTGATGCAAAGTATCTGTTCTTCTATTCTAATCTTTGGCACCCATATGAGCTAGGTCAAGCTGGTGGAAAATAACTCACAAAAAACATATACCTTTTTTTCTCTTCTCTGCTTAACGATCTTAATTCCTTATCTCGCAATCAACAGCCAAAAAAAGCTCAGACATTATAGTTTTTATCCCTGATATCCCTTGCATTGTCATATTTACGCATATATAAAGGTATATATCTCTTTACGGCACGCAGCAGAATTAAGCTGGAGAATCAGATCATCAAACGGAAATTCAGTAACCGGCTACCGACAAGAGGCGGCAGAAGTGATAATATGTTCGTCAATAGCAGTTTGAGGAAATGTACGCCATGCACTCGTATGGCTCGCTGATTGCGCCTAACTTCAGCTGAAGTTCCTTCACTTGCTTAGCTGATTACGAAGCGAATGAAGTAGGTATAACTTAGTCGCATTTACTGACCCGATGACAGAAAACGAAGAGTTCGTCTGGACGTTGAATGAACGTAGCGGACCACTTTATTGGATTCTGGATGGAGAGTTGGAGATCCGAAGGCCAGTGAGCGCCCATTTCGTATATAAAGCGGGAAATAGGGACAAGTTGCTGCAAACAAGATTACCACCAACCTGCTAGCTTACAATACATGCGACTACACATCTGCGGGGCCAGGGCCCATCGAATCGCCAGGCATGAATGGCACATGCATGTATGCGTGTGTGCTTACCTGTCTCCCTTTCTCGCCTTGCGTAGTCGCACAACGTTGTATAGGCTACTGATGATGATGGTGATGACCATGTTGATGCTTCTGAGCATAATAATAACGATCTAGTACAAACTGATCCTTCAGCCCTAAGTCAGGGCCTATTGATACCCCTATATGCACGGCGGACGATTGAGAGACGATCGAACATCCACATTTTGTTGCACCCGTCATTTATAAGATGGTCATTACGTCAAAGAATGTGATAACAAGATAACGACGTATTTGCGCATGTTAATGGGTATTTGAACAACAAAAACTTTCTCTTAATCTTAGAGCAATATTTAGAGTGTTCTTCAAGAGGAGAACACTTTATTGACAGGAAGGCCACGTATAAACTTCAAATATGTTACTTTTTTAAAAAACATTCAGATACAGCGAAATATATATAGATATGTGCTGATCGCTTTTCATCAGGCCACACAGTACGCGCAGGGCAGCACCTGCAATGTGTGCGGCTACTCGTTCCCTCACTAAAACTCACTTCAGGACATTAGGAACAAGAAAACGTTTTGCAACGAACCGTTCGAGGTTTCCAACTGCATACTGTCTATATTCAACACTGAGAAGGACGCTCATTCTTAAGTTACTGAATATCAGCTACGTGTTCCTCACCTGCGCTAGTGATTTGTTTGATTTACACGGCGCGTGGCATGAATTTCAAAACAGCCCGAGTATGACAGGACTATAATCATGATGACTGGAGATGAGTGTTACATTCTATAATTATATTTGTATTTTCAAATGGTTTCTGCCCTTCGTCACTGAGAGGAAAGCATACAGTTGTCTTTCATTTAACGTTTGCTTAGTAAACAACTTTTTTTTGAGAATTAGTAGTTAACGAATAGGCTTAAATGAGCGTTCAGCTATGATATCACAGCGAAATGTTGCCTCCGCCTTCATTATCTCACAAAAAAAGTGATGTTGTTAGAAATTAGCGAGCAACGATCGAAAATGTATCTAATACAAAAAAAAATTAGCCTCTGCCATTTTCTGAGCTACAAAAAATTTCGTTAAAAAAAAGCGTCTTTCTTTGATAGCACCTAATTCGGATGCACTCGTTCTGGCCAATGTTAGCATTCTGAATATTTGGATAACTCTGGCGCTACGGAGGTGTGTATTAAGGGTAGCACCGCATTGTTTCTTATGTACAGAAAGGCCAAGTTCGGCATTGTCTGCCAAGGTCGTCAGGAATGTTTGCTGGATAGTTTTTCGCACGTACTATCTTGTTAGGAGGTCCTTCTTCAGCGTTTGCCCTATTTTGTTCCTCTTTCAGGGATGCGATATTTACTCAAACGTAGAGCCTTTTTGGTTTCTGGTTTGTGCTTCACTAAGTTATCGTTGTTTAGCACTTCCTTGTGGCCTAAACATTTCGCAGTCCTACGACAGTGCTGTCAGTAGGACCGAAACTAGGCAGCGCTCGGCCAGTCATACACACATGTTACCACCTTTGTTAAAGATTTTGGGCTTCACATAAACGAAATGTAACATTTCCTATGTTTATATGTTCGAAGTTCTGAAGCTGAAAAACAATATCGATTCAGATTTATCGTTCTTACTGAACTGTTCGGCCTCTGTAAGGCGTTTTTGTCACACATATTTCCTTTTAATTCACAAAAAAAATTACATTCTTCTTAGCATCCATTTATATCAGGTGTGTTATACGTTCACTATACAACTATATACCATATAATGAGCTCATTTTAAGTTTAATGAAGTCTTATTATGTGATACACTTTGCTTAGTGGACCTTCAGCCTTCGAATAGCTCTACTGACTTTATACTTTTACATATATTAGACAGGAAAGATGGCGAAGCTCCCAGGTGACAACCAAACGACATCTATTTTAAGCTCCCGTACATGGTTAAGGAAATATATTTTAACAGGAACGTGCCGAGCATATATGGGTATAAATAACATATGCCAAGTATATATAATATAGGTATGACTTTCTTCTTTGTTCGTTCTCCTCAAGAACGGCGCTAACATACCACATAATGCCAATTTGCTATGTTGGTAATTTCTCTGCTATATTATTATTATCATTATTACTATTGGTCGTACTTTGATTAAAAAAAAAACAGGCTCCTTGGTAGCGCCTAGTCGTTCCCTCGGTGAAACTCACGTCATTCTGCAAACGGAGCCACAATAATTTTACATTTTGATTATATTGTCTAAGTTAGTAGAAATTTTTGCTTTTTTAACTTTTAATTTTTGCTTTTTTTTTTTGCTTTACTGTCCATTCCGTAAAATTATCTAAAGCGCTATTAACACGGTCAAGTTTATGAGCAGAAAGCTATGTTTGACCTTAAACTTGCAACTTCCTTTTGATATACTAGCGTACTGTGCCGATTTTACTTTTCCGATTTATTTTAAATGGCGGCACGTTTAAATAACTAAAAATTATAATGAGCGATACATCCAGTATCAACATCGTTGAACGAGCATGTCACTCATGATAGCGAAAGGCGCAGTAGAAGTTATTTTGCAACCCAAGAGTACTGTCGTCGTGAGGAAGCTCTAAAAGTCTCATTTTAGGCTTAGAATTCTTGTTTTCTTTTTTTTTTTATTTATTTATTCTTTGAATCTCCTCTGTGCTGATTGCGTGAATACAGATTGCTGTGAGTGAACTCTACCACTGTCATGATCTTTTTAATCGTCATTGTAAAATCAAAGTTTTCAATAGGCTTCCAGCGCTTGATCCGTTAGATTATCATTGGCTGTACCATGCGGACACAAGTGAGTGTCCATCAGCGACTACTTCCGTATGTGTAGATATTAAGTAGGCCTATGTGCGAGTCCTACGTATCGGCATCACTAGTATGGATTCTACTGGTGTCCAGAAACTGGAAAAGTGATGGGAAGCATCTTGTCTTTATGTGAATAGTCTGCATCTCGCGCACCTTCTCCCTCTCGTCCTTAGTGCAATACTGCTTCAAAACTCCATTCACTTCAATGCGCTTTTTCCGCCGACTCGAGTCCATTGTATTCGAGGCCGAAGACCACGAAGAAGCCGGCTTTGACAGTCGATTTTTCATCCCCTCACGGCCACCGATCCATCAGGCAGAAGAGTTCCTTCTACATTATCTCGTATTGGTCAAAGTATATAACTCGGTCTCATGGTTGACCCAGGCGTTCGATAATCAGCTAAATCAGCCGGTTGATATCCCCGATTACACTACAACATCTGCCATGACAGCTCATGACTATCGACCACAATAGCAGCAGCGGAAGCGATGAGGGTCGCTCGAATAGATATGCTGCGGCCTTTTGCTCGCGGCGAAGTGCCGCGACGCTGGTGTTACTGTGCTGCATCTTCAACCGATCTTTTTCCGAAATGATTATTAATAACTTATCTATTTATAAAGTCTATCAGTAAATGACCACTCTGTAACAGCTACAGCGGTAGCACGAAAGTAGCCTAGCTCCGGCAATATAGCATAACGCCATATATTGAGGGGCGTTCCCTCAACCGGTGACTAATGCTGAGGTACGAGGTTAGTGGAGTCGTAGGGAGCCACGCATCCTAGCAGCTGCCGGAGGAGTTGGAAGAAACTATAGTCTGAGTGCGCTACGCTATAAATTATACAGATCTGCTACCACCACTGCTACCACACTTGCACATGGTAGACCCACATTCACATGCCTGAGGAATGAGTAGGCTGAAAAGAAAAGGAGAAGGGGCAATTCTTTATTGCTCGAAACGAACTGCCTCCAGACCTGACTACTTTGAACTAGAGAGTTGCATAAAAAGGTCGAATTGACACATAGAACTTAGGCCACATCGAAACATCGCAAATGTGATAAGACATTTTGCAGTGAAGATTAGAATAGCACGGGATTTTCTCCATCCAGTCTTTGAGTGCAATTCCGATAGTGTTTTAACTGAATTAATGACACCATGGGCACTGTCGATATGGAGACGATGGAACGCGTCAAAGCTGTAGTATCGCATATGTTATTTAAGGAACTGTACTTCATCTAATAATAATAATAATAATTAGCAAAATAAACTAAGCTTATTAGGAGTTATCTGCTGTTCATAAATCCATTAGCCAAGATGTATGGCTTAGTTAGTAATGCGCCGTGCGCGTAGCGTCAGCCTATTGCTCGCGTGGGTTCGGTTTGCTTTCAGAGACAAGGGGATTGATCGAATGAAAATCTCTGTGGTTTTTTATTCCACCTGGTACGACAATAGCACCGACCAATACCGCGCGCAAAGGGTAACAGCGCTTATACCTGAAACAGCACTTACATGGTAGGAGCAACGGTCGATGCCCTAGCAACGAGACGCGGTTAGTGCCGACGGCGGTTGCAGCAAACAACAAGGCCTACACGTCCCTTCGTCCTTAAGGGGCACAGGCATCGTGGGTCCGTATTTCACTGGCTCAACAGATCGGATAGCCAGCAACCGATGGAGGAAAACTTAGCACAGGGTGGTCGAATATATAAGGAATAAAGGCCAAGGGCCGGCCGCGAGATGAAAATGTTTATAGGTCCATTAAACTTCTATGTGAGCATAGCTATAACAATAATACTTCATCATGTCAGGGTGCGTGCCACGTTTTACGCAACCGCTAAAGTAGTATCAGTTATGTACGTGTCACTAATCCGCCTTGTAAAGGGTCAGTTCGAAAATGTGTGCCCGTTGGTGAATGACAAGATGATCCCGTACATCTTATCATAGATTGCTTTAGTCCTCAACGCGTGTTGTCGACGTTTGGTATGGACGCCACAGAAGCCAGATAAGTATCAGCGGTATCAGGACATTGGGTGGGGCTAGGACAGATTGCGAGGTGCCGCAGCACTCAAAGGCTGCTGTACCAGCGAGCATTTGCCAAATGTAGCATAAACTAGTTAGGACTTGAAAAGAAGGACGTTCTTTGCCAGAGACCTCCTTCAGCTATCCAGTTTCCCCGCCAGACCCTTCGTAGCAGCAAGCACAGGATAACGCTTCGTACTGTGTGGGCGCCTCAGTTCCATCGTTGTTCCCGTATTTTGTTGCCGCTGTTCGCTTTCCTAATGATATCTCTTCCTTTTCATTTTAAAGTCACCTCCTTCTACTGTGTCCCTTACGAGAAGAACACGCCTAAAAACTTTCTCTGTTTCAACGTTCTCATGCGTGAAACTATCGCATATTTTTGTCTTTTCGCCCCCATTTCTCTCGCCCAAGCCCCTTTTTTCTTCTCTTAGTTCTCTCTTTTGCTCTTTCCTTTTTCTCAACCACCACTCGTCCTCCTTCTTCGGTTTCTCCCCTTCCAAAACAGCAACGGTAGCTGCAATAGCGTCATCCGTGGCAGTACACGACCAGCTCGCGGCAGTGGCTGCATCTATTTCCTTCGTGCGGCTAGGTCTGGAGGCTGGTGGAGGGCTCGTCTGCCTGCCCTGCTCGCGGCTGTTTTTCCACCCTACCAAATGCGCTGCTGCCTTGCGCAGACTTCCTGCCGTTCCCCGTCCCGACTACGAATCCCGTTTCCCAGCGAAATTCACCGGCAGCGTTCCATACAGAGACTATCAAGAAAATCCTTCTACTTTTTCGCCTCCTGTCTTTTTTACTTCGTTGCTAACCTCTTCCAGAGTATTCTCTTAGAGTCATCTTTTTCAAACGGCAAACGAGGCGCCATTTGCAAAGTATTGTAAACGGGTGCAAAACGAACGCCAGTGAATGCTCAGCTGGGTCAAAAGGTTCAAACAGGGACCTTGGAATAAAAGTGTGGGAAAGAACTGTGAAAACTTAGGGCGCAGTTGAACCGGATAAGGGATGAATATCTCGAACCCGGACGCATCTTCAAAATTCAAAACTAAGCAAAGTGGGCCTAGCAAGCATTGCAGACTGACCAAGAAGGCAACGTCGCTGTCAAATGGCGGAGTGGGCGCAAACCTGCTTGATACGGGGATGAAGGGCCCGACAGAGTTTTCATTGTTATCGAAACTACAGCGAGTTTACTCATCCAAAACTAATGCTGCGGTTACGTTCGTTTTTTTTTTTCTAGTTTTTCACTTTCCTTTTTTTAGTATTTTAATGATACTGCACTGCACAGGATTTGCCTGTCGATTTCGTACAGAGAATCAGCAATGGCTTTATGATACGTCACTCGCTTACCCTTAAAGGCTAATAATCGTAATACAACTTACCAGCAAGTTGTGCACAGAGTAGTTGAAATCAGACGCGATACTAGCGGCTTTGAGTTCCGTGTGAAGGGTGTGAGATTCATAAGCATCTACTGGTCTGAAGTGTAAGCATTAAATAAAAAAACGCGAAACAATGGGCAGGGATGAAAGCTGCTTCGGAGTGCTGTATCAGCTTACGGCGGCCGTACTTTAGACGATCTAGCGGAAGGGACAAGTGTACTTGGGCTAACAGGGGGGTGTAAACCTAACAAAAGCTTTTAACTATTGTATTTCGAGGCTTATAGATCGCACTTCGTACATCGTGCACAGCTTGATTTTATTTTGCACAAAAATTACATCCTCTATGTCAGTAAAAGCGTTTTGTACCGGTGTTATATTTGTTGGAAACCAATATTTGAAGCGCGGCCGCCAAGTCTAGCATATATTTATTACAATAGTTTTGGCAAAATAACTTGTCTGAATAACATTTCATAGGTGTTTTTTTTTTAATTTTCTTAATTACTTACACATTCCTAGGGGACCTATCATCAACATAACCGTACCTTTACTGATTAAACTGTAGGTGGGATTCCACTCTGCGGTTACTGTTGTAGCTTAATACTAGAAGTGCACTATTATAATTCATCAGAAATCCTACCATGAATGGCAATAGCGTCCCACAAAGACAGACCCGCAATACAAAAATAATTATGGTAGGCTAGGTTTATCTGTGACTGTCCATTTACCCCTATTATTTAGTAGATCGTTATAGTGCTAGAATCAAATCTAACTGTTCAAGCCTTACTACGGATTTTACAAGATTTTTTTTCGAAATTACCTCTAGTATCTTTAGCAGTGTACAGAGCTTTCTAAGCAACTTCTCGATGGTACAATCTAGCAATATTTTGGAAAAAAACTGAAGGTGAACTTGTTATGTAGAGTAAGTTATATACCAGTCGAGTGTTTAACGTTCACCTCATGAAGTCCAGCCAACAACATATAAATGTTGCGCAATTTATGTAAATAAAAGAGGTTACTTGTTTTATATTTGACCTATTAATAAAATCTTAGATGCGAAAAAAATGTGTTTCTGCGGTGTACGAGCGCTCTTAAACATCGCTAATACCTTTGCTTTACAAAGATTAATTTTTAGTCCAAGCAGCAAAGTGGTTCGCAACGATACTCGATCTCTCAACTTAGTTAATTTCATTAGTTTGTGTAATATAAGGCAGACTTAGATGCAACGGTCTTCTTATCTGCATATACGAAAAAATGGCAAGATGGATATTATTGACCATTCACAGAGTAACGCTGCTATAAGACTCATCTGTGTTCATCTAGGCTTAAATAAAAACCATACAGGTAAACTGAAATTGGGTTAGCTTTTATTAGGTCTAAGCAAAATTTATTTGGATAGCAGACCAATACTGTTTTTAGCTTGTTCTCTATTACGAATGATTTTGTTTCCCGAGTAACATTAACACGACTATCACAACAAACTCCTTTTTTTATTGAAGGATACGGGATTAAAGATTCGAAACAAAGTTCCGGTCTTCTATGCAACTTGGCCGACAAAAATGCAAATTCTAGAATAAAAAGCATTACAGATACTAAGCTTGCTTGTTAGAGCGATATTTCAATTCCGGGTCTCACATACCTGTTCGCGTTTGAAAAGCCCAGTGCTATAGGTATCGTAACGATTCTGCGTCCCGCTAGGTTTTTTTTATATGGGGGCTCAACTGTTTATACAGGAGCTTCTGCACGTTTTCAGCGGAACAAGGGCTGATTAGACTTACAAAGGGAAGGGAAGCGACAACCCCCAACTGTCGCCGAAAAGTAGATTCTAGAAGTAGGGCTATAGACAGCGGGCTATATTAACAGTGGAGTCTGTTCTCTTTTATCGCCAACAAGAACTCCGTCGCGGTCAGTCCCGTCAAGCCAGTCCAGACCAATTCCTTCAAAAATGGTGCAAAATTATGAACCTCCATTACTGATGAAATATTTGCAAACGGACCGTTTTTATGCACTGACGCTCTGTGATAAACTACGATGTCAAAGTTAAGCCTGTAGCACTTTTCTCTTCTTTTGTCCCGCTCAGATTTTGATCTACGCTATATAACGTATATATTAGTAACGTCTGTTTCAAGATAATAGAGGCATGCGAATCCGAAGACACTCGGCCCAGTTGAACGTATAGGCGAAAATGGCAATCTGTCGAACTGGGATAGTTCCAACTGGGCCTGTCATTTCTTCTGTGTCTTTACCAAGACGGCGCTACGACGGCTCACGCACTGAAGGATCCCGTTAACCAGTGTGTGATAAGAATTGATTATATAGTGCTAAAATCCTGAAATCAGCAATAGCTTTGAATTTACCGCATCGAATACTCGTAACTCGAATGCTACCGCTAACGCGATAACGATTCTTCGCTCTTCGTGTAAGATTTCGCCAGTTCATTAAGCCCATTGAATTTTCGTTCATCCATCTGACTGGCTGAGGTACTAAACGTTTTACATATCAACGTACTGCCCTCTCTTATTGTTTTAACAGATTGGAAGAGAACTGTTAGGGATATAGACTAGTTGATAGTCACAGTTTTGGCCAAGTCTGGATTCAGCCGCGACATTACCATTATTAGATTATGAATATCACATTCACCTTATAGTTCTACCTAAAGCCATGTTAGTTTATTTGAAATCGAAATGTTGTAGTTTCTCAAAATGAGAGTAAAATTTTATGCAGCTTTTTCAATAACTCATTGTACCCATTGGCTGGCATAGCAGCCAGAGAAGGGTTTTCGCACTTTTCTGACCGCATTTATGAAGTCTACCCGTTGCCGCCGCCCACCGACGGGAGCAACGGCAGCGTGTACTGTTGGGCCTCGTTTTTACTTTAGGTACGTTCCATTGCTACGCGTCACATCCGCTTGTTCCGTTTCGGTATCAGAAAGCACGGGACGTCCTAGTTCATTTTCCTTTACTGGTTCTCCATTCTAGGCCCAAGAGCGGTTGGGGCATTGCTCTGCAGGAATACATTTGTCCACGAAACGAGCCGCTACCGCCACGCAGCAGAGAATGCGGCGGTTTTAATTAACTTTTTTCAGCAGCATTTCAACCCCGGTCTGCAGCTTCCCTCTAACCTCCTCGTTCTTTTCCTCTCGGATCATACCGCTGCTCCTCGGCATCGGCCGTCTGCTAGGACGCCGTGACCCGTTTGTTCGTTCGTTCGTTCGTTCGTCGCGTCGCCTAGTGATGGTGGACGCGGCGATGGCAGAGGAGGCGTTGACGGGGGTGCCGGTGCAACTGCTGCAGCCTGCTCTCGGTGCACGCGGGAACCGCACACGAACAGACAGAAGCACCCAGTGGGCACGGAACCAGAAACGAGCGCTTTAATAGCTTCAGTGGCGGCTTAGACCGATAAACTAGACTCTAGTGTCACCGTACCCTCAACTCGTACCCGTCGCACAGTTCTCATCGCCTTTCTCGCCGCGCCTCAGCAGCGGTGTGTTCTTGCTGCTGCTGCTGCTGCTGTTGTTCAAAGAACGACCAAAGACAGGAAGGGGGGTAAGCAAGGAGACAGGAAAGGGAAGGAGGCTTTTACAGAACAGCGAACCGTAGAAGAGTCGTTACTCGCAGAACCATGGTAAGTAACGACTGTACCCGCACGCGCAACTGCTATGTCGAGCGAACGCGTTAGCTAGTCGGCCTCGAAGGCAAATCTGTCCGCTTGTCTGTCTGTCAGACTTTCCTTTATTTAACGTCGCTTACAAAGTTGAAAGAGCAAGCAAAGACAGGAGAAAGACGGCGCCAATAGAATAGCTAACCTAGCGTTGGATTTAACGGGTGGCCTAGTGGTTAGCCCCATGCGATAGACCTCGAGGCATCAAAATCAAAGCGTGCGTACACGCCTGCCTGCCTGCTTGCCTGTAGGTATGGGGTTAGTTAAGCAAAACTTACACACGAATAACGCTAACTAAAAAAAAACAAGAGAGGTGAAACAATAATCATATAGAAAGTCTTAGTCAACCAAAATACAATCCTGTTCACAAAAAAAAGCAAATGTTTGCATTTGCAGATGTTTTTTGCAAATTAGCTTATCATTATTTGAGTCAATTATGTCTCGCCGCGAGATCTTTCCAGTGATTGACAACGGTCGATGAATCCGAACAATCGGTATCGAGCAGTGGGCCCGAATTACTAGCTTCTAGCCTAGTTGCAACCTAATAGGACAGAAAACTCTGTGATCGTGTCATCTCAATGCCTATAGTAATTTTTGGTAGTTTATGTACTATCACGGGTACCGGCCAGGAGCATTCTGTAGATTGAAATATCATAGGCTTTAATTTAGGATAAAATACTAAATAAATATCTTCCGTAAAAGACGTGCTTGTTGGTGCAGTAGAAGCACATTGATGCTGGATACGCAGCAGATAAGATCACTGAAACGGTTCAAAAATGAATCATTCTGCGACGATTATAATCAGCTTCGTAAAAAAAAATCCAATGTGAGCATTACCACTCATAAAGAAATATTTTGCTTTCTTCTGTTTTTGTTCTATTTATGACTTAAACGCTAGGACTTGTTTCGAGTACATGACACCAAAGAAGGACACAGCAGCCGTCACTCACGTTGGAGATCATCATAATCTTCCCAATTTTCCGCCGGATAAGGCAATATACCTGAATTGAATTACCGGTTAAACAGTATAAAAAGACACATTACTGGGTTCTTCATTCTTCATTTCTTTTTTCAAGTCTCAATACAACCCGCAACTGCGTCGACCGGCCACCTTCAGAAAGCATGAAGCATCATAGTGCAACAACTATGCACGCTTCTCAATTCACACGAACAGTTTATGTAGCGCAGTCGAACCTGTACGTCATTAATCCTCTTAGTTTTAAAAGTCAGTTAGTAGTCCAAACAGAGTTCCCCTCAGCTTCCCGTTCAAATATTTACGATACCACTCTGTAGATGTTTGGGTTCTGCTTTTATGGATGTGGAAATTCTATGGTATGCGGTCGTACAGGATCAGCTATGTTCTTACATAGTCTTCTTTCCTTGCGGTCCCACAGCCGCACTCCAACACCGTCTGCTGTACTCGCCCCCTTTGAAGTGCTGTGTGTGAGCTAATAATTGAACCGATTGACGCTGCCGGGTGAAGCACTCTGCTGTTTCTGTTGGCGTAGCATGGCGTTTCTATTTGTACCTTCTCGTTGTGTCTACCATAGTTGTTTTCGCCGCTTCAGGTTTTCAGAGCAATTCTGCGCGTTAGATTTGGGAGAAAGCAAGAGACTCTTTACATGAAAGGGCACTTCCCGCGTTCTACCTTGCCGTTCCGGCGCTGTCAACATAAACGGACGAACGGGTAACCAAGTGAACAGAGTATCTAGGAAAAGGTTTACCTCCTTCTGACTCCTACGCCGTCGTCGAAACCGTCGTCCTCTGCTAACGTCTCCTGCGAGGTACAAGGTAAAGGGACGCTACTGCTTCGTCACCATCGCTGTCCTGAGCGCGTTGAGTACGTCTAATGCATTCACTGTGCCGTAGTGGCACGATGTGGCGTGGATCGTAGCCCCGTCAACCAACAGTGCAGCCGTCCATCGCGTCCGGTCCCCTTCAACGTATCACGAAGCGGCTGCCGCCAGAACCCCATCGCTCTTCATCCTATCACCAGCGAGAGCGACGAGCTGTACCGGGTGACGCGTTTCTTCTTGCATTATAAGTGCCGGCGAATGGAGGGAGGGTCACTAGCTGTCACAAGCTGTCTTCTATCTTGCTCGTCTCCTTTTCCGTTACTTCGTCTTGCAGAGCCCCGTAGAACGACAGAACCTTCTAGGTAGGGTCATGCTTAGACCATAGCAGAAGCCTTTCGTGCTCTCTACCTAAATATTCTGCCAAGATAATAATATAATAGTAATTATCGTTATCATCAAACAATGGACTAGCCCACCGTTGACGGGCTCGGTTACTTGGTTAAGAACCAATATATGTATAAGGTGCATCGAAACTATAAAGTCAAACAACAGGCTGAAGGTTGCCCGGGATTGGCTCTCTTTAATTATAGTCTTTTGTTCTCTCAAGGCGGACTTGTTTGCCAGCTTCTGCGTCTGCACGTAGCGGTAACCGCCGGCACAGTTGATATTCTGCTTCGATAATATGCACAGGTGGCAGAGTGTACACACGGGAGCAGCAAACCTAAGAGCACATATTTTATTCTATAACCGAACCTGTCTAGCTTATGGTCGGTGTCGCGGGTGGGCGCAGAAAAGCTCTGAGGCGCTTACATACGTTGTTCTGTTATCTCCTCAGGTCGGCCAACCTTCGCAGCTCATTTAGACATCACCAATCTCCTGCCATCCACCGTACAGGATTTTGACATACATGGCATCTTTGTCAAGGCGAGGTGGAAGTGCCTGTAAGAAAGAATCGCTTCACGGCTACGGGAGACTACTTGGAGTGTGAAGTGGAAGACAGCTTTCTGTGTTAATTGCCTACTTGTAAACGTCCCATGACAGATCCGAAAAAAGCCGAAATGGTGGCAACCGAATATAACAGCCACACAGTCTCCGATCTGAGTGAGCCAGAGCTGTATCGATCTGTAACGCCGTATGCGTATACTCACTATGTATTCCTAATCGCCAGCGAAAGAGGCTCGACCAACGCTGGACAATATTTGCGTCCGTCTCTCGGGCTCGATGTGCTTCAGAGGGACCCACCACTAAAATCTGACAATTGAAAGAAAAAGTTCTTTTGGATTTATAACGTACTGATAAACAGGCCTTTGTTTATTTAATACGCTACCAGGCAGCTAGAGGTGCAGCCGATCAGGAGATGAGTTAGGAATGAAACGTGCAAAAAGCATCGAAGCTCCGCTGCCGACCGGAAGAGTGACCGGAACCGTACCAAATGACGTTATTTGAGCCTTGCAAGCGTCGCCATGGCGACACTCGTTGCAATGCCTTTGCCGCGGTTTAAGGAAGTCCATTGCACTCTACTGCTGTGCGTTTTGCTTATTTTTGAGCCGTTCGGTGTTTTAGCGCGGTACAATCGGTGTGGGCCTTCGAGGACGTTTTCAAGGTAGTCCAGTCGGTATTGGGCGTCGCCCATCAATCATACTTCTAACAATTACACATAACCTTATTTAGCTTTACAATTTAGTATCGTCACATGAGAACAATATATGAACGATCCGTTGTTTGTGAAACCCAAATTCATCACCTCTCCGTTGGTATATACGTATACATTTACTTGCCAAATCGTATGGTTAATTTAGGCTAAATTTCGAAAGACGATTCTACTACCTAGTGTAGTAAAATTCAAGCTTTGATTTTTCCGGTAGACAATCTTATTATCCTATACGAACGGAAGCGGTACAATCCATTAGTAACTGTATAGTAACTTAATTGATCCTGACGTTTGTAAGTTAGGTACACGAAAGAAATGACTAAATTAGCGCCAATCATTGACCTGTTTATAACCTCACATTTAATGCAAATAATAGTCAAATTTTCGAAAAACACCTCACGAGAATATCGAACACGATCATGAGCAAATCCAGTATCGATTTTTCGTAATTAACGATAATGTATAACAACTTCATAAATCTTATCGACTATGTTACCTAGGCTAATTAATGTAAAACCAACAAGGATAAATATAAAACGTAAAATAATCTAAGCATAATTTCAAACGTTTAAACGAATTTTGTTTTTGCCGGGCTTACCAACATCTCTAGGCAAACGAGCTTACTAGCTATTGAAAGACATAGGCAAAATTATAACCAGCGATTGCGAGGAGGAAATAAACTATTTGGACCTCATGTGAGATTTTCAACAGGTGCCTTTCTTTTTCCAATTAAAGCTCACCCTTGTTCAGTTCTAAAGGAAAGAACTTGTAAACAACTCTAGTATAAACCTCCCATCTTGTATTTTATGAAATCGTGAAAATTCAGTGTACTTTTTGTGGATCGTTCGAATATGATATCCAAATACTTTGGACTATCTGCAATTGTACCCGATTTTAAAGGGACATATCTTTTTAAAGGAAAGTAGAATTATTGACAATTATAGAGTAGCCGTATGATTATCGGCGCTATAATCAGAAAAATCGTTTCCCATTTTTAACTCCTTATGATATGATGAGATCTCGTGAGATGGAAGGCCATATGGTTTTATTAAAAGCAAACCCACAATCCCCTAGCTGATGGATATGATCCAACAAAAAAGATCATGTTTCAATGTACGTACTTCGATCCTTCTAAGACGTGTAAAAGGGTAAATTATTTTAAACTTATATTATACATAGATCAATTAAGTTCTTTTGGCATTGAGAGACGTTTAGTGTCTGCAAAGTTACCTTGAAACTAAATCGTTTTGCAAAAGTAATGACTGTCTGGGGGACCTCTAAGCTATTCTATTTCCCATGTTTACTTTACCTGTAACAAGTGTGATCTCCTTTTTTTACGTACCTGAGAAATGCTAGGTAGGTACGAAATAGGTAATAGGCTACGATGGTGCGAGCAACTATATAATAATTTAAATAATTTGAAGAACAAATCCCGTTTCTGAATGTTTTGTTCTCTGCCCGAAAGGCTGCGCATTGATACACTTCTAAGTGAGATCGTTATTACCGTAATCAAATCGATGAGAGGCCTGGTATCACTCTACCCGCGTCCTCATTTGAGGTATGGATAAAAAGTTGCTTCTATCCTAATACTTCATTATAATGTTTGATCACGTGGGAAATTCTGATCTTGTCCCTTATACTTCAACCTGCACCCAGATCATTTCACAACTGGAGTGACAGTTGAAGTTGCTAGAAGCAAAAGAAGATAGCGTGGGACTTCAGTACGACCATTTAAAAGCGCCAAGCTTGACAGATAAGTAGTATTAATTATAATTATAGCACATAATTATTCAAGCCTATAGAAAGCTGATTGTTTATTATTATGTAGAAAAATACACTTGTATTGCACGAATATATGAACTGAAAATGAAAAATTTCGAGATCGAATACGACGCCGTACGGTTGTCCCACCTGTACAAACATAGATAAATTTTCATACCCGCTAGGACCAAACTTGCATGTCGCGTTCTTGCATGTATTTCTGTAGGAGCTTGCATGTATTCTGGGTGAGGTTTCAGTCCTGTACAAGCTGATCTGGAGAAACCAGTGTGTCACTTACAGAGAGGGATGTAGTAATTCTGATGAGCACCAGATGTAAAAACATAGCAGCTTATGCTTTCCATCTGGGATACTAATGGGAAAGATCACTCATACCATGCGAGCATTTCTTTCATAGAATACCCCGTCAATATCTGTTGGTAATTTAAACGCAAGAAAGAACAAATTGAATGACCCAGAAACACATACTAGTGAGTCTGCCCAATAGTTTCGATTACTACCTACTCACCGGTTGCAATACCCCAACGTTTGCAAATTCTGTGGGAAGGTCGGTAATTAATATGCTCGTATCTGACCTTAGTACCGGAAACCTTGATACATTGGAAAAAACAATCTGCTAAGCAAACGAAGCGCTCTAAGGTGGCGTGTACGGGCTGGATTCGAAGTTTTCCTTTAGCAAAGAACCACTCTGCTAAAAAAGCACGAAGCACTACCTGAAATGCTGGGTTCGACCAAGGTAGGGCCCAAATTTACAGCCTTGTTCCAGGTACCACAAAATACAGACATCGATTTTTATACCGAAGCCTTGTCAGGAGTGCTAAAGTCGTTTGTAAGTGACCTGAAGCGGGGCCGATAACGCCCGTGGTTCAACGTAAGTTGTAAACCGGCCGCGCCTACACTGTGCCTGACACGGGGCTTAACCAAGCGTCACCCGGTTATAAGGCCTCCCTATCACTTCCTAAAAAGCTGCTGTAAGCTAAATACTCGAGCAGTACCTTCTATCGCTGAAAGACAGGTTAGTGATATAAGCGGAAAAGGAACCATACAAATGGGTGCAGAAGGAGAGATCAACGCGACCTCTTATAAGATCCACAGAGTTAAGTTTAGAAGTATGTATGTACACTGCGACGGACACCATTGCAATGCGAACTTTTTACACTGGTGCAAGGAAGGAACAAATATTGGTGATGCGCGAAGAGTTTGAGGGTGGGTTCTTCGCGTTTGAAGTATTACGCTTTCTGGAAGAATTTTTTACAAAGCGACTGAAGCAAAACTGATTCACGATGAGCTCCTGAGGCGTGCTTCTAGCGTGTTTCTCTGATGGACAGGTCAGTTCAGTGCTAACGTACGCCATGGACGCCTACCAACTAGCTCAATGATGCCCTTTTGAGCGTCATGCCCGAAGAAAAAGGCAACCCACATGACCGATCCTTATGGAGGGCAGTCGCGAAGAAAATCTGGTGTTATAAGTTTCTGGCTCATTTCATCACACGTCGGCCGGCGAAGTTACCTGAAGCTCGTTTATGTGTTTCGGCTAGGCAGTGTCGATTTGGCGGAGACCGTTCGACCCTCACGGCATGTGATGCATTGTATTAGGAAGTACACCGTGTCTGTCACAAACCAGAACAGACTCTCCTTGTTGTATCAGGGATTTTAAGTCGGCGTTTGATATGATTTCCAGAGTTAACATTTCAATACAATTTGCAAAACGCGTTTAATTAGGGGGATACTGAATGAACAAATAACATAACGTAGCCCAACTGGAGGAGTTCGTGCAATCAGCTGGCATTGCACGGGGTGACACTTGAGCTTTCGGCCATTCTCTCTGCTACTTAATGACCTGGTATTCCGTGTTTAGGACTAGGCGGGACAGGTAAAAGCTTTGCTACACGTCGATGCAGTCGCCATCTTTGGATGGAGTCGATTCCTTGTCCAGCAAACTTTTGATAGGCTGTTGTGTTACTTGGATGAGCCTAAACTATTTATCGACATGGATAAGGCTGAAGCCATGAAGTTCCGTCGCGGAAGGCGCTATGCTGCTTCTGACCTGCTTTACATAGACAGAAAGATTTTAAAGTACCTGAATAGTTTCGAGCACTCGGCGCTGATCCCGGCCACGAGTGGCTGAACCTTCGCAAAGCGCATTACAGACAGAATACGATAAGCAATGGTTGCGAGCGTGGGAACACTCAAGACTCACCTTGCGCACGGTGCTGCTTTTGTCCGACGGTTCAGGTTAAATTTTATGGAATCCAAGTTGCTTAGGAACATCAATAGAATAGTAGTTAAAAAAAATTGATTAGGTCAAGCTTTCGTTTTTATAGCGGGCCGCGAGCTTTCATTGTTCATCGTTTAGCAGATACGTGTACCTTCTAGGCAATACACCGCTACCTCAAAGGTAGATTCAATTTCCCATCACCCTGTCTATTCGGAGTATATCAACAAATGGGAGAGAAGGACAGCGGAGATCAATCCTGACTTCTTCTTATTATTATTATTACAGGAGCTATGGCTGGATAAGCCTAAAACGGGCTGGGCAGGACACGTATTATCAAGCCGAGTGCAGAGGCATAAGATGTGGTGATATACGCTTCAGGTATTATGTGGTGTCATGTGCTACATCATTGCTGGGAGCCTCTTCGATAGAACATCGCGATTTTGTCCATCCACATTTACAATCCATATAGTTCAATTGTATTTCAACTTTACTAAATACTTCAATAATAATAATGAATGCATAACTTGTGAAGAATCTAATAGATTATTGACAATTTTTTTTACTTTTTAATGATTTACGACCGCATAGTGAAGATAGCTTCTGCAGTTAAATAAATTAATTAAATACTAGAAACTAAAACATAGAGATAATAACAGAGGTGATAATTTTATACGATCATCCATTGTTAATTGTGTTTTCGTATAATGGTGATTAAATTATTGTTGTCACCTGCTCGAAACTGCGACACGAGGTGTACGATCAGACGAAATTAACGCCCGGGAAAGGAACGACAACGAAAGTGACAGATCTTGTTGAGGATGGCAGTTACGCCAAAGGATCGAGTCGAATCGTACTTTTTACCAAAGAAAACAGCATTTTGACAATATCAACAGTGACTGCTTACATACTACTCTCTAGATGGCTGGCCATAGATTACTCGTTCGTCATTCCCATCATCACTGATAGAACTTACTCGTGGTAATTCCTGCATATACTATCTTATCCATGCGTCTAGCTACTTTACTCAAACCATACTATTTTTATAGATGAAGCATATTCCTACGACAATGGTCCTTTTTCTGGAATTACAACATCTATAAATGCGATCCACAGTCGACATGTCAGGTTTCATGGAACGTATAATGCTATACGCCTGTAGTATCTAATGCAGATTATGAAAATCGAGTTAAAAATGCAGAAATGTCTGTATGTAGCCTTTAGTTGGTTTTAAGATCATTGAACTTAGCATAGTGCACTAGCAGGGAGTGTTACAGAAGTTAGAAAGGTGAAACACACCAAAAATAGAAATTGTAAAGCTTGGGACAGAGCCAGGTCCTTATTCGATGACCGCAGAGCAACTGAAGGACATCGTATGTGGGAGTTATAGCTATTCGAGTTTTTTTACGTATGTGCTTACCAGCATTCTATAAGCATCCATGCGCCTTTGCTTCTATTTACCCTTTCATTCTCTGCCATATGGCAGGACTAGTCAAAATCGCCTCTCGTCGTCTTTCTTGATCTCCCAGCGTTTCTCTGCATCGATGCGATGATGATATATAGTCATTTGCGACCCCGGCTTCGTTCAGCGCCTTCTCTAGCTTTACCCCACTCCTTACTGGCTGAGCAATAACAAGCTTATAAAGATCGTTTTTGTGACAACAAAGTTTTCGAGCGAAGACTCTATGTTTCTTGGGTTGCCTCATCTCCTTGAGGGACTGGTGGGTGACTAGGCCGGTCGAATAGGCAGACCCCTTTCCAGCGACGGCAGCAGCAATGGCTCCAGTGAGGCACGCTAGTGAAGATGGTGACGTCTTAGAGATGGTAATTAAGTCGAGTCAAGTTTCGAGTTTTTCCTCTTCCCCATCGTTCGCTCGTTCGGCACGACCATTGTCAGGACGTTCGCAATGCGCTGCACTTTAGGATAGTGGCAACGGCGCTTATGATGGTGTCTAGGAGGAACAAGGTTTGGACGGGTTATATAACCAACGCTTCGGCATGAGAACATCAGCGACGGAGCCTAGTATATACATTACACAATATACCTATATATATATATATATATTTGCATGGTTGGATGCGTATAGCGCTACATTGACCTCAACGCGTAGTCAGCGTATGTATTATATGTCGGATTACGAGATGCTCGCAGCAGTGTGTCTACGTATGAAGTTCAGTAAAAAAAAAAGAAAGTGTTGTCCGCCTTTTCAAAAGTTCGCGCGGCATCAATTGATTATGCAATCCTTGAGTAAGAGCATGAAAGAAAGAAGCTTGTCGACTATAGAGGTCGGTGGGGCCGTAATGGCGCCATGAAGGCTGCGTAAAGGGTCGTTCGACGTGGCAAATGACGCTGGCTGCGGTCCATGCCGTAGTCGTAAGTGGGGTAACAGTGACCAGCAAAAAGTATCGCTGTTATATTCGAATGTAGAGATGCTAGGAAACGGATACGGAGCCAGCAAGTAAGGCTCTCGCCTATAAAGAGAAAGCGCGGCAGCAGCTTTGAGCTGGCTGGTCGAGGATCTAGACGGTCATTTTAGATAGCCGAATATATCGCGTTCAAGCGCTCGATCTTCCATACTGGCAAGCGCGATCCGTTTATACTCTTCTCTCTCGTCAAGAAATAAAGGCAGGCAAATATCATCGTTCAAACATTACGACTTCGTAAGCGTAAGGCACTGGCGAGCTTACAGCGAATGAGCGAGGGGACCGGCTATGCCAAAAATCATAGATGAACCGCGCTGCAGCAGAACCCCGCTCGTGCTGTACTCCTGAATGGCTAGTTAGACGAATAGTGGTTCGTATGCGTTTGTCGAGGATGGCAGACCAACCAAACCGCATCGGGATAGGTGAAATGAGCTATATTATTTAAACTATGAGTTGTGTTTTCTTAATAAATCCACATGACGCCAGCAACCAGACGGTCAGACACGGCTACTGTATAAGTTGGAGGAGTCCGGCTCTAACTCGAATCCTTATACTATAGACTGTAGGTCTAGACATTAGCGCAGAATTTACGTTTTACGTATATATGTGTCAATAAACGTCTCAAAGCTATATTTATGATGCTTTGAAATTTGAGGGTTACAGGGCTGCGTCAACACGAGACTAGAGTTTGCTAAATAGAACACGAATTAATAGCATCGACAAATCAAGTTAAAAGAGAAAAAACATTAGTTGTATCATGCGTGGACAATCAAAATACCCTTTAAGGCCAAAACCGCAGTTGCAGCTTGCAGGTCCTGCCGCTTCCACAGCTTTGCACCGATCTGCGGAATACCTAACCAGAACAATATGTTAAATGCAATATTTCAGTCATTTCATTGTATGTTTTTCATATTCAGTAAATTAGCCAGACATTATAACGTTTGATACAAACTCGAAATTTGTAATATTTGAAACCATCGTATCTGTAAGAGAGGTCGTGTTGTTAAACATTTTTATATAGCGTACAACTATGCATAGATACATCAACAAAGAATATGCTTGAGCGGGCGGGCGGGCGGCCGGACGAACTTACTCATCCGCCCTTCCACCAACCTTCGAAGGTGTAACACAATATAACAAATTGAATTGAAGTTCCATTTGATGTCGAGAAGTTGCTGCTGTTGCCGCCCACATGTTCTTCTTATTCTAATGCCGTAATGTCCTCAGGGCAGAGCGACGGCATTTAACTTATTACATGATTTTCTGCCGGTTCGCTCATGCGTACAACTTGTAACAGCCTGTAGCGGTAGCTAGTTTTGCTTCGAGTCGTTGTATGTCAAGTTGATTTGGTCAATTGATTGCACTTCTCCATTTGCCATGTTAGAACCGACGCGCGGCTGTATGCTTTTGGGCCTCGATATTTCACGGTTCATTTCAGGCATCGAGAGGAGATCGTGCACTTTCATCCGGCACGCGGAGACATTCTTATGCAGATTTTTTACCCTTCTCGGCCTTCTCAAGATCTGCACCAAAATGATCGCACAGCCTTCATCACGATTCATCAAACGCCTTATTCTAAGCTATACTCGACGTCTCGTTTTTATGTTGCCGGACTGAACAAGTATAAACAAATAGGCAACGGCAAAAGCGGCGGACCGAACTGATCAACGATGAACCCAATAGGCGTAGTTATTGAACTGAAATATCTTGCTGTTGTTTTTGTACGGTTGATTCGATAGTAGTCTTAATACATTCAATTGAAGAATTCATCATGATATAATTAAAAGCTTACATAGAATCATCACTTAAGCGTCAATCGCTCGCGCTAAATTACCCCTATAGTATATATATATATATCATCTAACGCATTTTTTACTCTAATGCATGTTACGAGCTCACAACTGTTGTTTATTGGCTGATATTAATAGCATGCTGTTACAAGCTAACCCAGCAGGTTTCTAAATTAAATAACTTCTGTATCCATCAGGTTGGATTGTAATGTTAGATACGCGTTAAAAGTACTTCCCTTCATTTTTGCACACTCGTCTAGGTAATCTGGCAGTTTCTGATTCGTTTATCTGTGGATTGATAATAACAATACTACACTCATTCTTGCAGAAATAACAGCGTTGTACGCCAGAAACGTTTGTACAAACTCACATCCCGAGGCATGAAAAACCAGAATGAGTAAATACTTACCAGCTAAGATTTTCTTTTTTTAGCAAGATGTTAACAAAAAGCCCCAAGAAGCCTAAGACATTAGAGAATTTCGGCATCCGTTTCCATCTTTTTCTTACTTCTAAAATCGCACGTTTACATAAGAAAAAATTTCAGATTAGACAAAGTAGGTTTTAAAATGGGTCTGCATCATCTTATCAACCGCCTGAACGTAATTCCGCAATCGACGACTACTCTATATTTCGCAATTTGTCTTTGTTCTATACAATGGGTTTATGAAGCATTCGCCTGTCGAGGTCGAGTCTCACACTCATCACCCTATTTTAGATAGACATTGCTTTGTTGAGCTCAAACTTTCCTAAAAAAATAATCAATTGAAAAGAAATTTGCAAAGCATGGTCAACTTTCATTAGTACAACTAATGGAATAACGTACTTATGCCCGTATATATCGTACGGCTCGTTGTCGGGATCTGCAAGTTCGCCGGAGCCAGCTTAAGTAAAGCACTGAACATTAAGCCATAGTACAATGTGCGGTCAATACCGTTCTAGGTTCAACTTTGCATCTTCATTGTTGCGGCTGCCTAAGGGGAGGCGAGCGTCTGAAAACCAGCTGGTCCCGCTTGAAAATTTGCATAAAACAGAGATAAAAGTCAAATTCGACTTATGGCTCCTCACCTTCTTCAACGTCTTTTTCCTCTTCCTCCTCATGCTTCCCAGGGGACAGTATTGCATCTTCTTTGTTCGTCCAGCTTCCAGTAAGAAAGTGCGCCGTGTGCACAAGTGTTCCAAGTTGAAATGCCGAATGCGACACCTACAAGCAGAACTGGAGGAATTGCATTATTGAAAGAACTTACGGACTTGACGCAATGCCGCTGTTAGTAGTTTAAAGTTTCAGAAGCATATATATGGTCGACTGCATATGCTAAGTGATCTTACGGTGGCTAAGAAGCTGATGAAATATACACCTCCTCTAATTTAACTGCTCTTTCCGAATAATGAGCGGCTTTGATTGCAGAGCTGTATACGACACCATCATAGAACGTCAGGGCAAATATGCTAGCACTAAAAAGCGTTGTGAGAAACTGTATACTTCAAGTAAGTTGTAACTGTGGACGCACGACCTAAAACGCTGCTAACTTGTCGACACACTTAAAGATACGTTACGAGTTCAAGGAAGCTCACTTAAACTCTCATCTTTTTGAGAGCACGGCTTTCTGTATTGTACGCAAAATTTGACGCTTTCCGGAGAGTTCTTTTAATATGGAGGAGTAGTCATCCCATATGACTCGTTTAGCTAAACGTACAGGCTATTTGAATTACTCACGAAGCTAGAATTATACTAAAATGAAACAGAAGACTTGTAAAAACATTTGAAAATAGATGAATAGCGGTTTTATATTTCGCGCATGCTCGACACGTCGAATTATCTCTCACACAGTCGCAATGGCATAAGCTAGTTGGCAAAGAAAAGGAAGTTCGGTAGACCTCCGTTGTGTTACACTATGTAGTCACCAACTGTTCAACCAAAGATTCGCCAACGAATGTGTAGTTTATGTAGGAACTTTTAAGTTAAGCAGGGGGTGGCAGAGCAATTCCTGGCCAAATCATTATTTGCTTGCCTGCATGCATCTTTATATGCTGGATGCAGGCTATGGGCGCTCGGTAACGTCTCGGCCTTTCTTAAAGTGTTCGCTCTCTTTAATGTCCTGCTAAAACGTATCTTTTCCTTTTTTCTTCGCTCTCATCGTCTCAGTGATTGGTCTGCGTCTTCCATGGTCTAATACTACTAGATCTATGTTATATGGATGTGCAGCAGCCCATAGTCTTGCGTCGCTCCTTCCCAAGGAACGAGTCTACTCCCTAGACACATCATCTCGTAGGACGACACTGTAGGGCTCTTGGCGGGCAATCGCAGTTGTGGGTGTCCCATGGGGACTTCTTGCGGTTGTGACTCAGTGAGGGCTCTGAAACTCCATGCATGACAAAAACTGGCGAGCCCTCATTCGTATATCTTCCTTGCATTGCAATCCCTTCTCGCTGCATCTCGTCCACTCTACCCTCCAGCAGGAGGCCGAGCTGTGCTAAACGCGCAAACATATCCGTTGGCTTCCCGGAGAGCACAAGGCAATCCGAGTTCTAGCGATCCGGCCTTGTGATGAGAACAAATGTCTTTTGCTCACTTTTTGGACCTAAAGGGATCTATTCCTTGTGGGTAGGCAGAGATATTTGGGGCAGCCACAGCATCTATAACAACCCCCTAATAGCTTCGCTCAACCAGCAAATAAAAAAAGGAACTAACATCATATTTGCTCTTTTAGGATCTACACGTGAGAAGCAAATATCATTTCTGTCGCAGCTTAGTTCTGATTCAATCCGCATTGAATAACTAGCAGCAGACGTTGGCCGATTCTACACTGTGGACTATTTTCTACAAACGCGTTAGGTCATGTTTACATGAATCCTGCATTTACGTACGCTAACAGTCTTTCATATTACTTTCTTATATATAAACCTTCTATCTGTTCACAACGAGTATTTATCTTACAGTTTCGTTTATCATTTTTATTGATGTTATGGGTTTACGTGTAATCTCATTTTCGCAAACAGAAGGGGGAAATGCAACATATACTATTTAGTTTATATCGTATATATCGAACATAGTGTCAGACATGGAACTAACTTCTAAGCTGTGCTTTAGTCGATAGCGAGATTTACGTCGATCTTCCCAAAAAAACATACCTATAATAACACTGTTTTAATTTTTTTTGCCGTATTTGTTCCAGTTACGCTCGCCATATTTGTGTCACTCCATCAACTATCAAGAAGAAGATACCAAGCTCAAAGTGGCTTGTCTCAGTACACAATACGAGCGCTATTTCATAAATATGAGAATGTTTTCCTTTATATGTATATATTTTTAGTGTCATATGTAGGTGTTCGTATACGTCTTACGTCGTCATTATTCGCACGGGCTTTTCTACAACGAGCTGTCGGTGATACCTAATCAGTTGACAGTCTGTCAATACCCCACCTATTCTCTGGTTTGATGTCTATTGTTTCCAGTTCAGTAGTCAGTATTGTCCGTCACTTAGACTACTTGTGTCGTCTCGCCCTAACACAGACAACTTATTTCTTCTACCTGGCACTTCAACACTATGTACGTCGTATTCTAGCACCGCTATCATCGCCGTGTGCCATTGTCGTTAGCGCTTTTCGTGGTTGTCGTTCGTTAGCGTCATCGTTATTATCGCCAACGCTGTCGTATTCATGGCTTGACGAAACGCAAACGAGATGCCGCCTTTCTGCAATAGCCGGCGGCGAACTAAACCGGACTGAGCTCCGGCGTCACTGGACGGGAAGTGCAGTGGGGAAATTATTATGGAGACTAGAGCAGCTGATGCCGCCGAGAAAATGCCTTATAGGCTATGAACGATATACAACGGGAGAGAAGGGGGTTGTAGAAACTGCTAAAGCTACAGCTGTACTGAAAGATTTCGTTAGTGGGTGGGGGGTTATCACTTGCTGCTAACTGTAATTAGCCATGCGTTTCGCTTTTCGTCCACCTAATGCTGTGCGACAATAAGAATTCTTGCTTTTGCCGGTAGTAGGAACGCTGCCACTACAAAAGAACGAAACCCCACCCCAGTCCAGCTGCACCTACCAGCAGCGGAACTAGGAACAATGAGCAGTAGAGGAGAGTGAATCTGCTTGCCATTACAGAACAGGCATCTGCCATAGTGATCCTCGCCGTGATAACAGTCGAATGCTGCCCCGTCATCGCCAAGAACTGCGAAACATCACTGCACAGAGTGGCGTGTGGGCAATATTGCAAGACCCAAGGTAAGATTCTGCAGGACCCTGTGTTTCATGAAACGTGTCTCATGTCTTTTTTCCTGCTTCTGTTTCCCTACTCTCTCGGCACCTGAATCACTAGTATTGCTTCTCGACAGACTGACTCACTGCTGAATTCAAGGGAATAATTTGAAACTTGAATAAGACTTATAATAACTCGAAATACAAATTTATACCACTTTTCTGCCTTTTTTCTGTAGCTATTCCTATTATTGTTATTATTGCTAGATCAGCTAACAACGACAACAATATAAATGCCTTACAACCGCTTTATTCCAGTTTATTTTGTGTTTGAAATGCGAATGAGAATGTACGAACAACGGTAAGAGACATTTGTACTACGACGCATCTCTGAGATTTCAGGTCGAAACTCTGGATTTTGCCCTAGTAGACCACCAAACATGTGTCGTCGGCTTTGAATAGATCTCTTATAAGGCTTGAAAAAAAGATGGAAGAAAGAAGAAGGAAAACTAAATGAAAATATAGCCGTGCCTCTGCTGTCAGTATAACGGACCTGTGGAATCCAGTGTAATCACGTCTTCTGCGACAAAATCTGTTGAAGGCACGCGCGCACGTGCTTCAATTCGGCAATAACCTAGTACCATCGGTGCAAAAGGAGTCCCCTTCTGACAAAATCTATACACATATGGAAGAGTAAGCGCAACGGGCCATAATAACATTCAAGTACTTACACAGGTTAACCTGAGAAACACTCCTAAATTTAGAAATCCGCGCGGAATCATATCAAAGTTTTGGTAATAAATCAGACCTGTTCCAACTATAGCTACTCGGTCAGTCATAAATCTGCTTTGTTAACACGCGCTTTCGAGTCTTGTTTTATGTGGCAGTTCTTTGCATTACGGCTGACATTTTCCAATGTCAGTAACTTCAAAATAAGAAATATTGCCCATAGAATTCCAATATAGTACTAGAGACAATAATAAAAGTAAAGTTCGTATTGTCAATTCAAATAAATCAAGCAAATTATTGAGTTTACGCTGAAAGTGACAGGTAATTAATTGCGTGGAATTTGCTCAGGAACTTGCTTTACTCGGCACTATGTATGTAAATTCCGAAAGGGACTGCATTTAGTATAGCTTCGCTACTCATTGCTATTTATTTTCGTACCTTACCTGCTTCTGGCCATCGTCACCTTGATAAGATGAAACTTGTTTAAAAGTTGCTCGTTATATAAGCAAGCGTCTTTTCGCACAGTGTCTGAGATATCTGTCGTTTGACATTAACCAGGTGATCTCGCTATCTGCTGATATACGACAAGGAATCTTGGCACATTTCACGTTTCTCCTATATGATGCTCAGCGTAGCTATAAGAAACCCTTCCAATCCATATGTTAACTTGGTTGGGTCCATACGACAGATCACAAAGGAATGTCTTCTGGTTCCAGCTAAAAGAATTCAGTTTGCTTCGAGACAGTTAATGTCAGACAATCAGTTACTTAATCGACCTCTGTTTCATCAACTCAGAAGGCAAGATAAGCCTTCGTGCTTGAAGACCATCTTCGTGCTCGTTTAAATTCTTGTCTTGTGGACCATACTTTTATGTGGCGGTGGAGAGTATGGGTGTGTTTTGAATACATGGAGGAGATGACTAGCGATAGGGACCTTTTTCGCCATGCGTGTAGCTCGGTCTCCTCTATCCAGGCTGAACAGTTTCTTTGTCATGACGTGCTAAGCTTCACAGAAATCAGGAAACGCAGCACTACTTGTGTGCTTGGTATGGACGTTTTCGTTATTCGACCTGTACAGTCAGTAGAAGCAGTAGCAGAAATCGCCAGTCGAACAACTGCTGCATGGGGGTGTGCCGCATTTTCCCGATACAATTGACTCATTATGATAGTGTTGATGTTAAGTGATTTCGACTCTACGCGCGGCCTTTGTCAAAATTTGAAAACAGCTAGCCCCAGTAGAACCGATTTTCGTAAAGAAAAAGCTCTGGCTAATTATGTACTACAAAGTGAATTTATTGTCGCATAAGCGTATTGTTGTTTCCTGGGGAGATGATCTTATTTAGCAAATAGTTGTCCTTCTTTGCGAAGTATAGAAATGACGCGTGTGATGTGGCACACGTTTTGGGTAATTGTCCTCATTGTATTTCCTTGATACGTAATGGATGTTCCTTGGCTGCTTCTTTTCCCGAAAATTGCTTTCAGCAAGGTCAGCGAGACCCAAGTGAACCTCTGGCCGTTGGGTTCTTCTTTACGACTGTCTAGTGCCGATGGACCGTATAACGCCGCTCCAGCGAGTACTCCGAGTGCCTCCTGACGTCGTTTTCTGTCTTTTGCGACCAGAAAAATAGTTCTTGCGCTTGGTCCATTGAAAGTATAGCGGGAAATTGGCTCTTTGCTTTTTCGTGTAGCCCTAATTCTAGTGTCAATTGAAAAGGAATCAATCTCTTGGTTTGACCAGATGCACTTAGTCGGAACGGCTTACTAAATGTTCAGATACATGTACATGATGGTCAATATTTTCCTGTAACTAATTGAAAATAGCCTAAATTTTTCCGTGATTTCATATTTTATCTGATGCTGAACAAGATAGCTTGGTGTCATGCGATTAACCAAGGTCATAAATAAAGTTGGTTCTGTGTTCAAACGTGCATTGTTGAATGTACAACATTGTGTCGTATCTTTTCTGAGCGTCAAAAAAAAACCTTCAACTACCGTTTTTCTAAGGCGTCTACAAATGACTAGAACAATAAAGAGCGGGAAATAAGATGATCGTTAATTTATCGGAGCAGAATGCAATATGCGTGTCTAGTCCAATTATGTACATACATGTCAATATCATGGGAGATAGGATCTGAGGAAAGCTTCTAGACCACCGAAAATTTCGGTATTTCAGTTATCTGAAGGCAAATCACAACAGATCTCTGCGTGTTGATAGCGCAACGAGAGTATTAACGAGCTGTGTTCCAGCTGCTCTGTCATATAATTCTAGTATACTCTAAGGATGTATTCTCAGTTTGCTATCTCGGGGGACGCTGACATAGATACGTAAATAAATTCAACCACTAATTTTTGTCACGTTCTCAATGATAAGGGGAGTTAACTAAAAGAAAATGCTCAGCATCTTGGAACAAACAGGGTAGTACCATGTATATACTGTTGTGCACATGCAGAAGGCTGAAGTAATAAGAATGAATGGCTAGCCAGAAAAACGATGCTCAAAACTTCAAACAATAACTCATAAAAGTATAAGAAAATTATTATGGATATTCAAAAAAAAAAATAGTTGGCTTCCGCGGAAGTGTCGACTCGGTAGCAATGCCCCTTTTCCGCGTGACGTAATGTGCTCCACTGTTATTGGCCTCCCAGCAATTCCTTCGGCGTACTCCAGCCAGTCCTGTTCTCTGCATTCTCTCCTCTCAGTCGCTGCCCTTGCCCCTGCTTTCAGAAGTCTCCATTTTCGTCTAGGTTGTGCCCTTGCTTTTACCACCTCTCCAACTAGCTGGAACTCTCCCCTTTTGCTCAGTTTATCGTTCCACTCCCTCCGTTTCTCCTAGTGGCTTCCATACCATTCCAGTTTCCACCACTTTCCCCCTTTCTGCAGCTGTTTGGTCGACTGAGTAAAGATGGCAGCGACACCGACACTGCCGCCTTTGCTGCCATCGTCTACCGCTTCCCCATTTCATTTCCCCCGCCTTCAGCTGAAACACCCCAGCGTCGTCCGACGGGGCTGACCGACCAAGGCTCTTACTTGCCTCCTCAGCGCCGCTGTTCTTGCGTGCCGTTGTGAGTCTTGCCCGTCCTCCGCGTGCTCAGTGACCCCGAAGCGAGCTAATAGAAAGAACGACAGGGAAGAAGATCAAGAAGGGGAGAAAGGGGTAGAGGGTCCTCTAGAGAACGGAAGAGGATTCCAAAGGGTTGCGGCACAAGAGAAGGACGAAGCATGAAATGGAACAGACAGAATGGAGAAATGTGAGGGGAAGGCGAACCAAGTGCACAGTTAGGCCTCACGAGAGAGCCAAGACCATCCCCACTGCCGCCCGTCTCTACTACAGCTAGCGATCGGCAGGCGAAGTATCTGGCCTAGAAGACGAGCTTGGCCGGGTGACGGAAGCACCAGCTACATACCGAAGACAGAGCAGAGCGCGACGGTAGAAGACAGAAGACTAGGAAGATGAGGAAGAAAAGGCAGCAATGGCGGCGGGGGCTTTCGCTTTCATCACGGGGACAACGGCTAAAACGCCAATGGCCTCAGAGTCTGCGCTGAAACTAGCCACTCCTTCCAATTTCTGCACACCCCCAACTTTTCCTGCTGCGCGCATCCACCGTCCACCCGCACAACCTAAATCTGGTTCTTTTCTCTCTTACTCGTCCATTCCTTCTTCGACTGCTTTCCACAGCCAGCTAACTGAGCTAAAATAAAACAGGTCATTAAAAAGTTTAAACGTTTTTTGCTCTCTTTTGAGCTCCCTGGCTTTACCGCTCAATCGCTGTTTTCTCCCGATGTCGCCGGCGAAGACGGTTGAGCAGGAAGAGCAGCAAGCGAAAGTGGACTACGTCTATTTGACTCTCTTGTGAGGTTTCTCTGCGGATGAGCTTCCGTGTCTCTATCGTTCGCCCGCTCAGTCGGTCGGTCGTTTGCTGGGCCCAACCAGATTTCTGGTCCTTCGTGATTTGGTTACCCAACCGCACCGCCTTCGTTCCACGTTATCAATAATTTCGATATAGCAGCAGGTTTATTCCTATGTGACGTAATTCAGTACGGTACTCTACACTATGGAACAAACGTCAACGCAAGATTTACCTATTGTTAACTGAAAGCTACCCACCGCACAGGTTGCACATAAATGAAAACTGATTTTAAGCACAGTTAATGTGATTAACTTTGTGCCACTAGGAATAACTTCCTTAATGATAGGTAAAATCCTTATAATACACCCGTTTTACGACAATTAAAGTCGGTTTATATGTTTATAAAATACGATATCTACTTGTAGATACTGAAACATCTTTATTGAAATGTCGCAGATGGAATTTACGAAAAAAAAAAATCTCTCGCAGTTTGCAGTAAAGGATGTAATGACGCTTGAGCCAACGTTTTATTCTAAACTAGACAGTCGGGTTGAAGGTATTATTTGCAGAAGCCATTGCTTGGAGTTACCGCTTTATTTACATATATAGCCGTTTACATAAGTTGAACAGTTGTGCGCCAAGATTGATGGTCGTTGAAATATGATTAAAGAATATAGTTTACAAATATAATTACTTATATTATTCTTAACTTACCATATCTTTGTGCAGTAATTTTATATTCTGTGCATGTACGTTATATGTCAAGGTCTATCCCACTCTTACGAAGGCAAATACAATTTACGAGTCGCCGAAGTGTCATCCGTCCATTGAGGAGGTTAAATAGTTCAAAAGAATATCCTAGGTACGGTTATCCTGAGTATGGGATATTGGCCCTCGATGTATATTTTTGGTAGAAAGCATTGTGATCTTGAGTAGACCTAAAACATGTATGTAGGAAACAGACTGGTGAGCTGACTGTATTAAAGCAGTAATATCTGCCTAGTTTATCGAATATTAGTTCAATTTCAGGTAAATACAATAGATTAGGTGCGATAGACCCTATAAGTTGCTTTAATCCATATGCTTATTTCACAGTAGCTATTCCTAAGATTCTATACTCCGTATATGAAAGGGAACTAGAATGTTGAATATTATTGAAAGTCGCTAGCTCTTATTTTCTGATAGCGGTTAGCGTGATAAAACATTCATATAATAATAGTGTTACCATACAATTATGTAACATATATATATATATATGTGGATGCGCTGGACTGTGAACCAAATGTACATGTGCGTGCATGTGCAGTGTTGTAGGGTTTTATATACGATCCTCAACGACCCGTGTACTCACCAAGACCCAAGTCAACTAACAGTAGTAGCCCTTGTTAGCCCCCTTTGTTCTGCTCGTTCTATCCGAAAAGTTGCTCTTAAAGGCCCTCAAACCAGCGAGCTCGGCGATTGGTGTCCTTTGCTGCCCTGTTGCGGTATGTACGCTAACGCTTCACATACATTCTATAGTATATACGGTGTATGGAGGACCGACTGAACGATGCCGGTCGTTTGGACCGACGGTCCTTGTTGCCCCGGGCCATCGGGGACAGGACACCATTGGCCAAACAGAGAGCACTTTAATTAGGCACCAACAGCAGCAGGAGTAGCAGCAGGAACGCAGTGCCCCGTACACGCTTAGTTCTGTCGTAGGGTGAGCGGGTCGCATACATTGGAACAACCAGCCATCCCACAGCTGTGGCTAGTAGCAGGAACAGCAACAGCGCAAAGTTGCTAGTAGTCTTGTAGTACAATAGTGAAGGCGAGGGATACTGCGAAAGCACAAAGGCGAATTAGGTTTGGATGCATTGTCCCTGATCTCAGATTCTTCCAACAGATAACGCGCTCTGAGATTGCTACTTCCTAGAAAACGAGCCTTTTCGAAATGGTATGGACCGAACTACGGACCTATGATTAATATATATATACGCAAAATGGTGTGTTACAATCGAGGTCACTTTGGCAGGCTATTTGTCGTATCATGGGTGCATACGTTCATCCGATACTTATACAAAAATAATTTTTTTAAAAGGCAAAACAACAGACTCGGCATGGCAAACAACAGAATTTAAGCAAGTATCAGTTATTATCTGCACTAGATGAACCCTACCGATATTGAAAGCCTTTTTTCCCTGAATTGTTCCTGAATATTCCACATCACTGGCGCTTTTTGTGCAACTTCTGGAATACTCCAATAGGACTTTCATCTAAGGGAAACCGGAAGATCCTCAATAGGCCTTAGGTAAAGCGCTGGAAAATTCATTAAAATAACTCAAAGAGCCATTACTTGATAAAGAATTTAAAAGTAACGTTTAGAGAAAAGCGTATTAATCGACAATTACATCGTTTTTTTTAACTTTCTTTTTTTTTTTGCATTTTCTCTATTTTTGGGCCTTTGAGTTTCAAAATCTTCGGCTGGCTTTCAATCTAAAATTTGACTCCGTTGAAATTTTACGGGTTAGCCGCTCTGACTAGTTTATACCTTTCCATACACGCGATACTGTCAACAAGCCCTTTGCCGCTTAAAGAAGGAATATTTTAAAGTAGGTTGCTCACGTTCCAAACGAAAATTGTCATTTCGGTGTATGATGGTGGTTGTAAATAGACTTAACCGTAAGGAATGACACTTTTAGTGCATATGGAACAAATCGCTAAATATATGTTTCTATTCAGATACGATCTTTGTATTGAAACTTAACAAAAATTATTACCCTGCATATATATATATATATATATATATATAACAACCATGGCTGTAACAAGATGATACTAGATAATCCAGCTAATAAGTATTCAGTGAACGGCACGATAGGAAACTTCGAAACTAGTTATAGTTAAGTAGCCTTAACTTAACAATGCCTATCTTTTAGATGGAAGAACAATTTTAACTTAAAAAATATTTGTTGTGTATATAAAATGTATGTATGTATGTATTGATGAGAACATAGCTAAATGTACTTTGTTCAAACGTACCACATATGCGTATTGATCATGATTCCCACTTATAATTTTCTTAGAATAATCATAATCTGAGGAAGAATAATATAGATAAATATCGCGTATTTCATAGCTCAGACAGCATCTCTCTGACACAAAATTAGTTAAATACTAAAATTAGTTAGCTACCGGCCTAATTTCGAAAATGTTAGCAAATGATAAGTTTAATTAACTACGAATTTTGTAAAAATTGGCCAGTTATTTGAGTGCACTATGGGTGCGCCTAAACAGGGCATCCGATGAAACCTGAATTCGAGAAGTGTGAACCTAATACTTAGGTGATAGCTACTATTACTGTATAGCTTGCGCACAGAGCACAAGCATATCATAGCATCAGCGTACTGCATCCGTCATGCTATATCTTAACGGGCTAGCACCGGAAAACGTTCAATTTACGCTAACCCTTTAGGTAGGGAACCCTACAAAATATACTTCGAATCTGGATGGCTTTCACTTTGCTACAAATGTGGAGGAACAGGCAACTTACCTACTAAATGCTAATGTCTGCCATAGCTCGTTTTCTTTTATCATCTCGTTGACATGACATTTTGTTGGTCACAAAGTCTACGAAGGCAAATTACATACGTGTTGGACCATACAGAATGTACTCGTTAACATCTTCTAGACTACTTGATTAAACTGAAAAAAAAAAGTACCAATCTGACGCCGGCTTGAAATATTACGTACTTTTAATGAAAAACATGGGATGTACAACAACATCCTCAGTTTAACAACTTTCATTTACATTGTATATAGTCATACATTTTCGTGCAGAGATATACACAGATCTTTGACATTTGACATGAGTATTTATCTGCCTGACTGAGGATGAGGGTCAGCAGCGCTCGAACGCTCGCTCGTTTGGCATTGATTAGCATCTATTTGCTTGAGGCGTTTGAAGGCACCTGCCGAAAAGAACCGGCAGGGTCTTTCTACTGTTCGACGGAAGAATCTTTTCGAGACTGACTACAACCGCCTTCAAAAATAACATATTTAACGCTTGATCTCTAGCCATGAATTTAGACATCGTCTGTGCTACGTTTCTTTTATGGCCTACCACTTTTGAAGACGCTTTGAAGTTTTCCTGTCGCTTCCCTATAGAATTATAGAATTATTTTCCCTGTTCGCTTCTTTTCATTTATTGGTACAAAATGGGCCAGCTCATTGTTGTGGTATTTCTGTTAGAAACATCTTTTCATCCATAATGGCTGCTTTTTACCAAACTGAAATAACTTTGTATAGTCAGAAAAATTATTACGATGCAAAATCCACCGTGTGCACCGAACCTTCGAGCGATTTGGCTCGTAAAATTACGGCTGACAAGCCGTCAAATGAAAATTCAAGCACGAAGTGTGTTTCTCGTCACAGATTAACGACGAGCGCTGATATGACGTTCAATTCTGGTTGCGTGTGATAGCCTGAAGAGTGTTTCTCGTCTTTCCAATTTGCCATTTCAACAAACTTATCGAAGATGCGGTTACCTTTCAAGGTTCGAAGTAAGGCATGCGTTACTCATATGAAGCGACTATTGACACAAAATAATTTTCGTCTTTTATCATTACGTGACACCCGTGAATTTCATGGCACAAATCAGCTTCTACTACAGGGCTATCCAGCCTTACGGGAAACATTGGCTAAGCTCAGACGTTCGTCGACGCTTAGCAATCTGGACAAGACTATTTCCGGCTTCCGTTTCCACCTGCCGCGTCCACCGACGGCTAGCCATTTCTGCACGTCCTCATACGATAGCATCTAGTTGCCACTGGTGCCGAGTGCATGTTGATGTAGGATCTTCACCCTATAAGGGCCAACGCAGCCAACTTCTCCTTCCTCGACTTGTCTAATTGTCTGACAGGCCTAAACGACAAGGCTTTATTTTTGCCTCTGCGTTCCTCCTGTTTACGCTTGCAGCTACCGCTGTTCTGGCCGTTGACCCCGCTGAGTCCCGTATCTGTCATGATCCTGGTCTCACGCCTGCACTCCCCCCTCCGACGCGATTGTTCAGCTTAATTTCTTCCTCTGCGCCCTTTTAACGCAGTAACATGCACCGGCGTCACAACACACGTAGTGGTCACCAACATATATATTGCGTGACGCTATGTGCGCAAGATGAGGCGCCTAGCATTATCTCACTACCTCACAGACGTATGCGAAAGCTTTGTCATTGCCTTAACCGTAGTCTCCACAAACTACTACGTCGCCCAGCATCTTTCCTGAATATCAACAAGAACATCACAGCACCGACGACACGTTGCGAATTTCCAAAGACAGTCTTACGGCCCAAATGCTCAGCTGTAGCATAGCGAAATGAAAGCTGCTGTAGTAATAATAGTCGGGGCTTGACAGGCTCTGTAAAACCACAGGAACGCAGCATTTCGGTGTTGTTACCTTGACGTTATCGCGGCCCTATATGGAAAGGTTTTCAACGACAAACGACCGTGGCACCTAGTAGCGCGAATATCCAGATTCACTATCCGGCATCTGCGTGCAGTTACTTGAGCGCGTCAAATTTATACTTTATCTCATGAACTGGTATAAATGTATGAATAGATTAGATTCTGCAATTAATGCACTCTTTCTTAAATAGACTGCTTTTATCGCTTTACTCCAACGCCTGAAGCCAGATATCTTTGTAGACCTTTTTCGTTCGGACGGCGGGAGGAGGCCTGTTCGCTCGACTTCAGCAGCCTACTGCTGAACGTGCATATATAGAAGAGTACCGAATTCACCCGTGCATATAATACCGTTAAAATACATTATCACGATCCTGAAAACCGCGGTGTCGCCGTTAATACCTGCAGTAAAATTGTCCAGTTATTGCAATCAACTCCACAATGTTCATTATTTTATAGTAAAAGATAGCGTTCACTGCATTTTAAGTTTAAATATTTTTGGAAAACCATTACACTGAACGATATGTGAGTGTTGCATTTACGACTACGCCGGAAGCCAGCCTTTATTACTGTAGGTAGAAAACAGTAGCAAAACCTATGGTAGGCTCATTGCGAATGAACCTTATTGATTCGTTAGAACTTCGTTACCGGAATAATCGTTTCTTACGTTTCCAAGGCAACATTTTTAAAGCGCACATTGGTACTGCTGCTATAGACTATTCGTCATAAACGATACACGTATTTGCAGAAGCTTGTAAAGGACGCTATTCATTCTTCTCACTCTAGGCGCTGTTCCTTCAACGAACGTTTCTCTAGACAGTATTACTTCTGTGTTACTGACTACTACTACTTAGGCCTGACTACTAGGTATGAAAAGTCAAACGGTTCCTTCTCACTGCCCTAATTTATTTTACTTTACAATCATAGACAAATATAAAATAACGACTATTTTAAACATTATGTCGAATTCCCTCCATTACTAAATACTGTTCTCACAAATACACATAAATATGTATAAGCAACTCGATTTAATTTAGGTAGACGTTGTAGCCATGTACAAACTCAGTCATCTCGATGTTTTCATTTGGGATCAGGCTTCAATGCAACGTATGATATATATCAGCTAAAATAGGGAAAAAAACAATGACGGATGTAACGATAATGTCAAGAACCGGAGTTCTTAGAGAGTTACAGTTTGGTCATCAGATGACGTTCACGCGAACACCGGTTACTAGTGAGTATGCGGTTGTCAAGGCTCACCTATTAGAGGTAGCAGGTCTATTTCGTAAAAAGCTTTGAAACTCAAATTACCGAATCAGGCAAAATGAAGCTCAATTTTACGAGGCATTAAAGGAGGCCAATCCTCTTATTGTAAAGACCTCGATTTCGTGTCCGACTAATATGAATTTCTATATAAAATAATGGTAGGTAAGATGTTTTTTGCTGGTACTGCTTTATTACGAGGATAAAAACAAGGATTTGTATGAATTTAAGAAGCCGAATTTGTACACCGTCGAAGGGTCCATACCATTTTCGTGGAGTGGTACCACAGACTGAAGGGTCTGGATTTCTTTCCTTACCGAAGCAGCGTTAGCCCAATAGCCTATTGGCAATTGATGTCTAGTACTGGTTGGTAGCCGCGTCTCTGACTACAACACGCAATGACAAAACAAATTATAAGTATTTAAATAGTGCTGATTGGATAGTGCTTAAGAATTAATCACCCAAATGTACCACTGGGTTTGTGAAGCTTTGCCGAAGTATTAATTCTTCCAGTTGAACGAAAAAAGCTCATTAAATCAATATTGCAAGTTTTAGTGTTTTTTTTTTTACCTGCGACTGAAGTGTCAACTTGTTTTCAGTTGCTGCGCTCCGTATAAAGAACAAAAAACTCAGAATCAGCCTCAAATGAGTCTCGGAATTCGACAAGGCAACCTTCCAGCTCTTTGGACTTCCTCGGAATGGTTTCAAAAAATGTTCAAAGGACTTTTCGCACCGGCTTCCTTAGTAACGTTTTAACTTCTTCGACATCCTATGCCTTAGACTGGCTATGGAGATAGATACCACCATTAGCAACAAAGAATTCGGGAGAAAGAAGGATTTCTACTATCTTCGCGTCTGTTACACTTCTTCCCGCCACTTCGTTTACTACCCTGTCTGCCTTAATAGAGTAAATAATTAATCGCAAATTAGATCCCAATGAAAAGGATTAACACACCCTTCTAAGTAAACTCGGATCTTCTTCGGCGACAATGTATTTAGAAACCAAAAAACCTTTATATCTGTACACAATAGGCTGTATGTGCAGTTGCTGAGCAGCGAAGCGTACGACGCGTACTGCGAGGACTCCATCGTGAGACGAACGCTGAAGTGCTTATCCACATATATGTTGATCTTATCGTGGCCTACTTGGACTCGGCCTGTTACGCGCATATCTACCAATCCGAGACACTGTTTTTTCAGCCGCCTCTGGCCTTAGAGCTGTCTGCAGCAGTGTACGTCGACGTGACCGTTACTGAAAATAATACATCTCGATTCCTGTTTAATGCTGTCGATAGGAAGTTGGGTATTGGATTGTAAACACGCGGGAATGACATTAAGGCCGTTTTAGAGGACTCATCTGCTACCAATATGCTGCTCGACTCCGCACATTATGCCAGCGCTAAAAGCATCCCGGTTTTACTAGAGGGGCAACGGATTAAAGGCGGCAGACAGGGACGTCTCAACCCCAGCATTAGATCGAACGCAAAGCCGTACAGGTGCATCGAAGTCTCGCAGAAAATCTTCTATGTAATCGCCGTCTGTGCGGGCTATCCGGATGAAGTTATTCATAAAAAGGATACTTCCGTTACCACATCTCAGATATTTAGCCTCGAAACTAATTGCACTGTGCCATATAAGCGACCCATCTGATTGTGGGAAAAATTTCAACAATGATGGCAGCGGTCAACTCTAACTGAAAAAATCCCATTGATTCAACAGGCAGACGTTTGGTAGAGCTTGAGCACCGATCATTTCCTTACTTGTCAGGCTGAGTCATGTTAGAGCAAACATTTTACGAAGAAAACATCTACGACTTAAGGTGCACATTTTTTTCCATCATTAGGAGCTTTGTGTGGCTTTTGTGCAGTCATAGATTTGTTAAGTTTTATTAAATATGTATACTTGCTCATGCCTAAAACTGGATTAGTTAGACTCAAATAAAGAGAAATATCGATGTTGTGCTACTATATTCAGTTATTCTTTAATAAAGGCAGCATATTTCGGGACTATTGGATGAACATTCTGCAGGTGCAGGTATAACCTCTAAAAAACTATTTTTTTGTTCATTTATCTAGTCGGTTGCTAAAGCTTTCCGTTGTCTTTGCTCCATTTAACTTGTCCATAAAGGACCATGTTTGGGTAAGCTTGTTTATAGCATTCCCAAAGTTACGTATTTATAAAATCAATTTAAGTTTAGGTAATCTGTATTGAATTACAAACACATTAGATCGAAACACAAATCATTGTTGTGCCTAAGCGAATACGCAGCATTTCATCGAAATGTAAGTACAAGCTTAATTTGTCATATATTCGCTTTTACTGTTTATTACCTTTTTTACATCCCAACCAATTTAAAGCCATAAATCTGTAGCTCTAATGCTATCCTTCCTGGATGCTTTTCACTCTCAAAAGTACAATTACTAACTTAATTTTGTAGCAATCGGAAGAAGCGGTGATTCAAACGCTTGCAGGACCACTATCAGAACCTTTGTTATGTGCGGCTTATTGTTGCTTTGATGAGAAGAGTTGTCGGGTCCTTTTAGTTGGCGTAATAAATATAATGGTAATAAATGCACTTAGGCCATAAATCGACAGATGTTTTTGTTGACCGTATTGTTTTTATGAAAAATATATCCTATTATATAAGATCCTTGCAGTGTTATCAAACACATATCACGGTCTCCTCGGTATGGAGATTTGTAGCTTAGACATACCCTCCGAGCAGTCTTCTAAGATCAGTATAAATATCTCCGGCTGTTCGAGCTTTCGTCTTTGAAGCTAGAGTTTGGCATAAAGTTATAATGAATTACTCAGGTCCCAAGCTAATAGTATTACGCGACGGTGTGCACAGTTGTAAAGCGATCTCATTTTTATATATGGCTTTAAAATAGTTTTGCAAAGTTAAGGAAAAATAGTTACAATGTAAACTACTTTAACATTATCGTGATATTGTTAATAAATAAATAAATAGTGCCCTATTTGAGCTAAGTGAACGACCGTCTGACCCTTTTGTATCGTAATTAAATGCTATAAAACGCTGTTAGAATCTATTTAAGTTGCTATTTTTCTTGCTTATTATAAATTTACCTTTTTCGACCCTCTACCCGAGGTAATAGAATAACTGCCTTTATTCACACCGATCGTGTAGTACGTGCCGTTAGTGGGGTTCTAACCAGCAACACCTGGTATATTTCTTTTACTTATATATATATATATATATATATATATATGTATATATATAGTGAGAGTGAGTGAGGGAGAAAGAGAGGGGGAGAGAGATAGCGAGATATATATATATATATATATATATATATAGAGAGAGAGAGAGAGAGAGAGAGAGAGAGTTGCAAGAAAGCTACAGTCTGGAAAATTTGTTGCATTAATTACTAGATGTGGCATTACATTTCGACATATATCGATGATGGATGGCATCGATGTCAACTTTAGCGAGAAATCGAAAGGATGTTCAACTATATCTATGTGCCAATACTTAAGCCCTCTGCGCAGCAAAGCTCCATGTTAACATAAACTGCAATTTTTAACCTGTGCGTGTAATTTGCTACCGCTATGAAGCATTATTTTTTCCAGCCGTGGAAAAAGAAAAACGATCTATTTTCAAATTTGTTTAATGAATGACTTTTCCTTCGAGATAATTTGTCATCTATCTAATCTAACCAAAGCTAGTAGGATTATATGGGCGAACAACAATAGGCATCTTCAAACCATGTTTAACGAATCGAAGGAGACACATTTACAACATACAACAAGAGTTCGTAACAAATATCTAGAAAACCACTTGATTTCAACGATAACGTTCATAGCTCAATCCTCCCCCAACTCTCTGTAAATATATGACTCTAAGTGTCGTCGTTTTCAAATGACAATTTTTTCTTAGAAGTAAAACACAAATTATTGCACCATCATAATAATAATAAGTGAAGAAACCACTATCTGCGTAAGGTTATGTAGAAAACAACACTTTATAATCGTTCTGGTCGTTAATTGTAATAATAAGGGAAACACTGTCAGTGTTACCTTATGCGACAGTTGGGTTATGAAGAACTTTAGCTTTATATGGAATTTCTTATTATAATTATTGAAAACTCTTTATCTGTATCCCTTAACTTTAGCTGTAATATTTTTCATCACTCAGTGCTCGCAGTGGTTGCTAAGTATATTACATTAAGCCTACACACAATGTAACAGGATTGCACTATACGTTAACATAGACTGGTTCTAATGTCTTTTTTTTTTTTCGCTGTTCATTTCATGTTCATTGAGTCGAATAGCTGATTCAAGGCCGTGTGCGTTGTCATTCGTTGTTGTATCCGATGACTGTCTGTGCTACCCCTTTCCCTCCCTCACAGTGCCGACGGCGGCAGGAGTAGGACCAGAGGCAGGGCAGAAGAGGACACGAGTATGTAGAGCTGTACTACAAAAGAAAGTCCTTCCTAAGCTGGTTTCATTACCAACCACATAAAACAGTTTTCTCTTCTGCCCCTTCTTCTGGCCTCTGCATCGGTTCGGAGGTTGCCGCTCCTGAACGTGCACTGCCACAAACCCCTGAGTACTACTACCGCTGTTACCGAGTAGCGCTCGCTTCAGTCTCAACATCAGTAGCTATAGCTTTGGAAGCTAGGCAGCAGTGCACCGTCGTTGAATGCAAGCATTTTGCGCTACGACAAGCTCGACGCAGTAAGAAAACTTTCTTTGGCTAACTAGCACCATATAATATATTATTAGAGATTAGCCTTATCAGCAAGCTTAAGGCCAATGGCCAGAATTCCTTGCTGAGACCTGATCACTGGCGAGACGATAGGACCAAAGGACGGACGCTGATGCAGTCGACGAAAGAGGCCGAAAGTTAGAAAGATAGAGAAATATTAAAGCTAAGAGAACGTCAGATACGTAAAAATGATTAGACGTGGTGTACAAAGCGAATACCAGTTCCGCCTGTAGCTTAAAGGAAGGCTGCTTCGCTTGGCACCTGCGCAACGAAGAACAGCTAACGAAATCATAAGGGTGTTTAGCTGGAGTGTTTTTTTTTTAAATATAGTTGGTCATAGGGTTTTAGGAGACTTTGAATGAACTCTGTAAGCAGCTTGCAGGCGTAGAACCACTCCAATGCCACCGACTGTGCGTCGCTGCTTTGATGGGCGAATAATTAATAATAGAAACTTTTGATGAGGCATTTTTTGTTGTCGTTTGCGTCGCTAAACCTTGTTATGTGTATATATATATATATATATATATATATATATATATATATATATATTCTGTAACATCATGGATCTATGAGAGCAGTGACACAAGGTAGTTAGCTACGATATTACCTTGCTAAGCGATACATACATTCAAAATGGCTGGAAAACCCTGTCTTGCCGAAAGACTGTTTATTAAAAAAAAGCCACACATATACAAAAGCACCCTAATAAATCTGCAAATATATATACTTCCAATTTGCCACATGATTTAGCATACCGTTTGACTATACTCATGTAATGTAATGAAAAACTCTCTCACTGCTGCTAAGCGCTAGGAATATATTATGGTTTTAGATACTACAAGCTGTTTTTGGACGTTAACGAGATAACAGTGAAACTACAGCCCTTTAACAAAAAAACAATTCTATATTACCATGTTATTTTTGTTAATGAATGATATAAAAATCCAAAAAAAACGTTCATTGAAGCTTTTTTTAACGACTCTTGGATTCCACCTTGGAAAAAGCTTCTAGATCCACTTTAGAAGAAATAAGTAGTTGAAGCAAGCACTTCTGTCTGTTCATAACAATGCTTTCTCCAACCGTAAGCTTAACATACGTTTGCACATAACTTTTTGAACATCATGTCTATAAATACACGAATTAAAAAATAAAAACATTATGTTTAATTAGCGGAGTTTGACAAATAATGATTTGCTAAACAGCTGAGTGTTCTTAGGTCCTTGGAACATGAATTGAATATTGCTATAGTAGTAGCAATAGTGACACTTGCGCCGATTTCGCTCATTAGGCAATCAACTCTGAATTCGCCACGTACCTTTTTGAGGCTCCTTGGGGCATCTCTCCTAGTAGGACCCCACCATACTGTTACCCACAATCTCCTGTCGAGTTTTCCGTATCCGTGATACCTTTCCTGAGAGGGATATGGTGCGGGCTACCTCTCCTTCTTTTATCCCCAACTTTACTCGAAAGTATAGCAAGCAAAGTGAACTGGGTAGACCCCCCTCCCACAACTCGCCCGCGACGGATGCTACGTTCTTGTCTTGGTGGCAGTCTTCCAAAGAGGCGTACAACTTCTGCTGGGCCGACATCCACTAGATAGATGAAAGTCATCTGGTTTTTCTCTGATTCTCACTCGTTCACCCTCACTTGCCCGTTTCTTTTGCAACTCCTCTGGAAAAGGTAGAAGAATGACGAAGCCAACACATCTGAGCCTGGCTTTACCAAGCCCGAGACTTCTGCCGTGTCGCTACGACATACAGGAAATCAGCAGATCTGAGTCTAGAGCACACGACTCAACACCGTACGCACGACGCAAGTTCCAGGCTTGCTTGCAATGCAGGAATGACGGCCAGACGTTCGTGCTAGTAAACAGGCTGCGCCTGTGTACGTACGAAGTCAGTGCAAGGCCAGACCCTATCCAAGTCCTATATATAGTTCTATCCAAGCAGACCCGCTACTACGGAGCAAGCCAATTTCAAGTTTTGCCATTATCAAGTAACTCCGTTGGGGAGCTGCGATGCGTTGGACCCGTCCATCCGCTTATTGCTACCGCTTTTAATGCAGCATCGCAGGCTGCACGAGCCCCGTCAATTCCCCTCGGGCTTGCGAAAATCCATCGCGTTATTAGACGACGTCGATACTAAGTGGGCGAGGAGGGGGCACAGCATGATGGAAAGAGGGAAATCGTGATAGATCGGCGGAAAGAGAGAGACGAACGGACAAACTTAAAGTACCCCGAATTCGACTGTTCTCCAGTCTTCGGGAATCGGAACTCTATTTGTATTAAAATAACATCACACTTGATGGGCTGCGCGAGCAGACGAATGCCCATTTCAGCTCTGGAACGGTAGTTGGTTATCTATACTGTTTATGGCACAACAGGACAGCAAATAGCATACATGATTCGGTTCTTTGAAATTTCAAAATGATTCGACGCGAACGTATCTCTATTATCAGATGAATGATTGCCTGAGTGTGAGCTTTAGTTCAACGCTTCGTTTTAGATAGAGTGGCGGAGTCGTAAAGGGAAAGAGGGCGCGTGAAGCTAAAACATAAAATACATTTTTATTCAATGATGTCACGGTACTTTGTTTAACGAGCAATTGTCGAATTCTTAGCGGATTGACAATATATATTATATATAAATATAAACACGAAAGAGTTATTTGATTTAGTAGATAGACAATAAATAATCTGCGAAGACGAGCCATGTCCCGTGTCGCAATCTAAAAGTTTACTCCCGTTGATCCTTTATAAAATTATCCAGTTTATAGATGCGAGCATGTTCCAGGTTACCGACATAAGCTACCTGACAACGAAATGCTTCTAATATATTATTCTTTCAATATTCCTATTTGGTTGTACTCTCGTGTAGCGCTTATGCATCTTCAGCAATGAATGCTGATAACGACTCTTCATTTCTAACGAAAACTACTGACAACGGTGAAGTAAAGCAAAGCAATGCTATCTTTGACGGCCATAGACGGCATAAGGTACAATCACTCAGCTGTCTTCGTGAAAGGTTCGCTTTTGCTCGGCCACTCGTATAAAAAAGGGAGAGACAGCGATCCATAAAAATATCCATTCAGTCTTCCTTGCTCGCCTCGTTATGTGCTATGCTTCAGTATGTCTTTTTTACTCTCGTAACATTCCCTGTGCTCCTGCCCTCGAACTATAGAAATGACTTTCGGATACTACGAGAGTTGCCAGATTGAACGAGTGACCAACCTTCCGTTCCACAATAAGTCCACCACAAGCGGCATCTGCACGGTCAGTACCGCGACAGCTTTCAAGGCTTTGTCATGGCTTTGTCCAAAAAGACGACACTGCAGGTCATGACCGTAGTTCTACTCTAACCCCCTTCTTGTGTCGCTTCTGATGTCGCTGCTCTGTTCGTCGTTGCCGTTCGAGGAAAAGGAAGTTCGTATGATGCGTCCGTGATCCATTGCGGTCTCTGTTTACAATTTAGCTGTGCGCTTGCTTGAGACGAGGGCAAACGAAAGCATGGGAGAAACGGACGGGGGGACGGAGGTGGAGGAGTTGAAGAAGGAACTATGTGGATGTCTTTGCCAGCAGCCATGGAAAGACGCCATAAAGTGTGCCTTTAGGCCTCGCGCCATCAGTTCCCATCACTTTCTGCTGTGCCGCTGGTGCTCTAGTTTGTCTATGCCCGTATGAGCCTCTGTGTGTGCATGTATGCGCTTTACCACTAGCAGCTCCACCAACGTGGCCATCTGCTTCAAGAGGCTACCGTTTCGTCTTCTCTAGGTATCTGGTTCGCTCGTTCGTTCGTTCGCTTACCCGTCGAACCGTGCGCTCGATTCAACATAGGACAATGCACCCTCAAGCAGGCGAGCTTCCGTCGGTGTTGCCGTTTCAAGAGCACCCAAAGAGCTCGTCCATCCTCTGTAGTAGAGCGTCTGTTGACGCACGGCAACAGCTGCAAGTTAGGGCACCGCGCACCATCGAACCCCGCATACATGGTACGCAAATACTTGCCATGCCCAGCATGCAATGCTTTCCTGCATCGCCTCGTCCTCGCTCTTGCTGGCGTCTTGGCTGGTACTTACAGCAGCAGCAGCAGCGGCAGCGGCAACAGCAGCAGCAGGCAGCACGCTCCTTCTTCTTCTTCACTATAATGCACGAGGCAAGCGGTGGCAAAATGGCAGCACGTTTATACGTGCCGCGCCACCGTTTCTCCAAAACGTAAACCCTGTTCAGCCTAGTCGAACGAACGAACGGACAGATGGACCTGCAGAGATAGAAACAATCACAGCAGCAGCCGCTAGAAATAATGCAAGCGTTTGCGCCTGCTCCCTATATCGTGTGCCCCTTCTATTCTTTGACCTTTTCGCGCATTCTCTCGTACTTGATGATATTGTTGTTCAACTTAGAAACGAAAGACCACTTTTGATTTTTCTAGATTGTTTGAAACACTTCCTTTTTTCCACCGCGCGTGTCACTTAGGAAGGTGAATGGAGATTTCCCAGTTGCGTAGTCCCTTCTCATGAAGTACGTTGCTGAACGATACTAGCTAACCTGACGGATCCGTTCTCGTATTTGTGCACAAGCAGCTGCGTACTGCCAAGTTATCTGGGCCTGCACAGTTACCCCATCATTTGACTAATATAAAACCTAATAATAAGCTGAATAAATAATAATCTAAGAGAACACAGTAAATGACGATGCCAAACTGAAGCCGTCTTTACCTAGCAAACCAGAAGTAGATAATAAGAACAGAGTTATAATTTAAGTTTGACAGTTACACTAACAACTTCTTTAACTGTACATATTCCGACAGAGAGTGATCCGAATGTATCAGGTAACAATATATTTATGGTTGAACAACCTAAAATTCAAGGAACAGAGTACGTATAACTTATCTACAATGTAACGTGGAATACAATATCTTAAGTTATAATCATGTATGAAAGGCGCCTATATGACCTGGTTTTTCTACACGAAATGTTTTGTTTGGTTTCGCTTATAAGCGTGGTAATAAACCATAAGTATTATTTAGAAATCGTTTTCAACATTAATAGAGACGACCTGTAAGATAGATTTCAATCGAATAGTGCCAAAAGACAATTTATCGTAGGTGACTTTGTTCAGACGCAATAACGCACATGTTCCAATTATGCATCGAATTAGGGCGCAAGAAAAATTTTTAACTGTCTAAAATAATGATCGAAATTGTTTGTGTTCGACGTGCTCATCTGGGTCGGAAATAAATTCCCTGAACCTGTGCATCAAAACACCATTACCTTTACCGTATCAGCGTCAAAAAATTTATTTTCGACCTTCCTAGCTTTTATCTCCTCCTAGATGGCTATTTCTGCAATAGTTAATGTGGCAAATAACGTTTTTTGCGGAGTAATCCTTTGAGGACATGTAGAGCTTTTAAAACGTCTAAGTTTTGTTCGTATTTTGTTATTCCGCACTGTTTTCAAATGACATTGTCACGAAAGCTGCACCTCAAAGTTGCAGTAATACATTTTCTGAGTCCCCATATTTTAATCTGTTCTTCTTGTTTACACTACAGTTACTACTATCATCTGCTGTTTAGTTCCCCTTTCCTCTCCCTACCGTTACTATTCTCATTTAGGTTAAAGCAGATATTTACGTAGGCTGCAAGAGATCCGCGGATAACCTATTGTCTTTTTAACTTTTCTGCTTCAGAACTGTTCAACTTCAGCGCGAAGTATAATGCTAATAAATTTTGTACGTGTTACTCTAACCTACTCGGCTGAACGCAGTGGATACATATATATAAAATTTCCAGGTTTCACTAGACGTTAATAATCATATAAAAGGAAAAACGACCGAGAAGACGATGAAAGGATTTTTTCTCGCTTAGTCCACAAACAGGGGTCTCGCAGGGTCTCGACGTACGGGTCGACTAACCAAATATATCCATATATTTTTGAAGAAATTTAAATTATCCGCCTGTTGAAGTGGTTCTTAAGCTTTTTCTTGGGTCAAACTTAAAAGCCATCTATTTCTCATCGTCGTTATCGTGTTCACTGTAAACTTCTGTTGTATCAAGCTCCTTTTGCTTAATAACTTGACCCTATGTAGATAGGTAGCTGTGAATTATCTTCTTTAAGAAGAAAATCGTATATCAAACTCAAAATAGTCAAAGCTAGTACTATACTACTACTACTAACTGTAGTGATAAACGCAAGTATCTGCAGTGCAGAACTTTTTATATAGTTCCCTTAACAAACAAATGACAATGGCATCCTGTGTGATAAAAATTTGTTTCGACGAAGCTCATTGCAGAGCGATCATTCTGTCCTTGCGACTTCACGTCCGTAGTCAAATTGTTTGCTGTCAATTACTTAGGAAACATTGAGATATTGATTTTTCAGGCAGCGTTGCTTCCAGACAAACAAAAGGCGCATTCAAATACATTTCGAACAGCTTTTGTTGTTCTTGTCTTCTTTATTATGAGTGTATTTTACTATTCAACCGAACTGGCGAAAATTAAACAACGCCCACTGTGGAGATTAGCAAATTTTCACGAACTGGGAAGGACCTCTCTCTAAAGGAACCTTCTGGTCTACAAGTATCCCGCGTTGGCTCATGGATCATAACTGCCTGTGTACGACGTATTTCAAGCACTGCTAACAAAATTAATTGCACCCTTACGGAACATAAAATACACTTGATTTACCTTGTACTGCAAGGTACCTCTAGGCTGGCCGTTGTACCTTCGGGCAATGATTAGACTGCCTTATTAAAAACAACGTGTTCAATTACGCGATATTATATTTCACTCCTCTTCAAATCCAATTTATCTACACCTAAAATCACAGGTAAAGTCTGTAGGATCTGAGTAAGCAAGATAAACACCTGTCTAGAGACTAACTAAATGTGGAAAGGTTTCAATTTGTTCGTCTTACAAAGCGTATTCTGATGACAACTACAAAACACACAAATCGGTAGAGGTATACTAGATTTCAGCAAGAATATTGACCATTTTGAGGCCGAATTCGAAGCAAACATTTTCTATATCGCTAAATAATATCACTAAACTAGATAAATATTGTTTTGTTTAGAAATCTCCTGGTGCTCTTTACTACACTATAATCCCGTGACGACAAAGCGTTTCTGGGCGAAAAATGACTATAGATGATTCTTGGATCTCTTCGTTGAAACTAAATGAACGCTAAATGAAGGGTTCTGCAGAAACCTACACAGGTGATGATAGTCTGATGGTGCGAGATTCGCACGATACGGCCGATGCACTAAAATTTCGCACCTGGGTCATTTTTTATCGGATAGCATTCTCATGGTGACAGACAGTTTTTCCGGTTGTCTGTTCTGGTCAGTGGCTAGTTGTTGCCTTGTTGGTAGGGCTGCGAGTTAATCATTTGCTAGGGGGTAGCGGTAACTGATCATGCATGATTCGTTTCCAGTCCCACCAAACACATGGTATCATGATGCTTGACGTCGGGCTGGGTTTTTCCACAGTATGTAAAACATTTTCTTTGTAAATTTGCACATTACTGCCATATGTAATCGCCTATTCATCACCCGTTATCAATAGCTCTAGTTGCCTGTCTTCGCGTTATTTCGCGTCGCTTCGCACGGAATTCAAACAAATCGAGCTTTTGTTTGTAATCAGCTTTCTTCAAGCGCTTGAAGACTGTTTGGGGGGTGGATACTTAATACTTTGACAGTCCTGTTCAATTGATACAGTAATTTTGTCAACCTGTTCGTAATTTGGTTCACCCCTGCAAGAAGCGTCTTTCGCGCAAAATGAAAGCGACGGAACCATCTTCTGCCGATAAAGCACCCGTAAAATAAATAGCACACATTTTTTGCATTCGTCTGGGCAGTATTTGTGTCTTTATCGTAAAATCATTGAAGAATATAACAGACGTTTCCAGGAGCTTCAGTGATCTTCGAGGCGATCTACCCTAAGTAAGTCTGAATAGAAACAGCCTAACAATCTACCGCTGTCAAACCTCAGCTTTGAAACGACATTGACGCCGGTCAACGTCATCTAACTAGGAAAACCGTCAATACATTTTCGACGATTTGACAGATCGACAACGCAATAAATACATTTCTAGATTTTAAAAATGCGACCAAACATTCTATGTGTAGTAACAATGCGTAGGCGTCAATATGATAAGAATGCCATTATAGATATGTACATGCCATGAGTGTATGTGTATAAGTGAAAGAATGAGCTGCTGTGCACATCTATACTAGTCGACTACGCCTCGCTATGTTTCCCGCGATTATTATGTCAGAAGTCAGGAGACGTCCTAAGCAGGAGGAACGCTGCTAGAGAGGGAGGGGCATCGCTTGGTTAGAAACGGCAAACTCACCTAATATGATTTGACTCGTAGTGGGTTGCTTCGATATGCAGGTTGTTATTGATGTTAATCACGCTTTGTACGGGATGGATTTCGTGCGGCGACAAGGGCTAAAGTTTACAGTAGAAACAGCCGCAGCTATCATGGCACCAGCACCTCGTCGTTGTGACTGCTCAGCGTTGTCTATTGTCTTCTTTGCCAGTTGGTCGTACTATAAGCGGTCCTGATTCGCATGTGTGCTACACCATTGGCGGCCTCTGATTTTCACTGAGTGAGTCTTCATTGCGTCGCAGTCGTGACCTGTCTATCTGCTTCCCTGTTTAGTTGGTCGTCGCTACGTTTCCCGCCCAGTCAAATGGACGAGAAGCATGCTGCCGGTCCGCACAGTGACGGTGACGAAGATAGAATGCTCTTTCTCCAGGGGGAAGAAGGAGCATCCTACCATCAAAATTTATCGTATACGCACCAGATATCCTGCCTTCCCCTTGGCGCGGACACAATCGCTCGTCTACTATAGCGACTACAGAAAACTACGAACGACTATAGTGTTGGCTAGCCACTCTATATCATCATCGGCGGCGGCGGCGGCAGCAGTATCAACAGTAGCCTCAAACGATGATCATCGTATATAAATACGCCAACCACTCATAGCGCTTAAATAGATGCATATGCCTCATGCACCTAAAGATACGATGTGTGCCGTACATGCACCCTACTGGGCCAGGACTTCCTATGAAAGACTAACTGTCACTCATTATTATCGGGCAATCGGGCTCCACCTCAATCAACCAACGTTGACGGGCACGAACGAGCGATACACCGACAACATCATGTACTCTTACTCTATGGCTCTTTCTCAGCTTCCTCTCAGTTTGTCTTGCCTTCTTAGACTTGAAGTTGTGGAACAGTTATGGAGAGACGGGAGAGCGGCCGTAGGAGAAGAAAAGGAGGACAAGGAAAAAGTCAAAGAAGCATTGTGAGGTTCCTCGAGAGGAGGCACGTTGCCAAGGGAGATCGCAAGTGGCGTTAGACACACAGGGTGGTCTAGAGTGATGCGGCGAGCGATTAGATATCACCCATTCCTTGTTCCCGTCTCACGAGCATTTCGTCTCTTCTCAATACGGTCCAAGTTGCCTTACCGTGGATTCGTTTCCATCAACTTCACTGCATATTTTGCCCCTAGTTGCCCAACCCTCTGCTCGCCTCCTAGCTAGGTAGAAAAGCTCATCTTTTGCTAGGCAGAGATGCGAACTAAAGCTGACATAGAAACATACGAGCCCGAAAGGTGAAAAACCCGCACGGTCCTTTCTGCCTGACCGTGCACGCGCGCAACACGTGTTTGTCCGGAGCGCGTTACACGACCTGCAATAATGGAAGGCGATCGTTAAGTTGGCTTTCGAAAAATAAGTGCCAAATTTACAGCGGCCCAGCGAATTTGACGCGCGCTAGGTTAATTGCGTTCATTATCTAGCGTGTCAGAAACGTGGCGATTAAGGAACCTGGTTAGTATAAGAAATTATGATTTTTGCTTATGGCCATTGTTTTATTTTTTTTTTTTGCGTTTTTCCAAATTCATATCAATTCAGCTAGCTGAACGAGAAGAATATTGAATATATTGCCGCAACTATTTGTAATACACTTTGGTAGCAACGCCAGTAATTATAAAATCGATCCGATATTCACAATGGTGGTTTACTTCGGCTTACTTCGGTGACAGTTCTTTCGTGCGTTAAATTTTCGAGCCAAACGTTTGGCAGCTGCACTATCCAAGCTTGAAACTATAGTTCAGGAACAAACAAATACATGGTAATACACATCAATACAAAAAAACGTTAATACTAAGGCAAATAAATTATGAGGAATGGCCGTAGATGATAAAAAAAAAGTCCACCGAAAGTCCGAAGTCAGAAAGATTAAGAATCTAAGCCTACCTGTATACATGAGTCCGACGTGTCAATAATACGCAACACATGATTTTACTAGCTTTGCAGGTGGGACAGTGCAATTTCAGCATATTAAAGATTCTTGCCGCTGCTTCAGTCATCTGATGTTTTACCACACACAATCGAATGGTTTCTTCGAAAAATAGCGAGAAAATACTTGTATCAATTGCCACTGCAAACGGCAAGGAGGACAGTTAAGAACAAGAAATAAGCCGTATCACACTATGCACATATAGGGAAACGGCCAAATACTGGCAGATGTACGCCGACGGGAAAAGCGCACGCTCGTACGGAATTGTTTCCTCCTGTATAGGCGCCGCTCTCCTTCACGCCATTCTCGCAGGCCTCCCAGTGAAGATCGCGTCCTTCTCCATTCCTGTCTCTGGGACACTTCTCTCCAAGACGTTAGACTACGTTCGTTGGGTGTAGACAGAGGGTTCCCCACGATGCTGTCCCTACCGCCTTGTATCCCCGGGGCCGCCTTGGGTTTGAGCCGGGTGTGTGGTTTTTGGTCTTCTGTCGGATAACTCGGGTCTCGCCGCTCGTCTGCACCATCACCGCCGACGAGCGGCGAGATCTCATTCCAAGAAAGCGTTATCATCTTACCGACACCGCTGCGTCGCCTACTGGTGCGCCCTTTCAGGCTATCGTCGCTGCCGTCACTGAGGCAGGCATACTCTGTCGAGGTTCTCGTTTTAGCCTCGCACGCGTCAATGTCGGACGGCAGCCAGTGGGATCTACACAGCGATAAAGGGAACCTTGAAGAAAAGATATAGCAAACGGGCTTTTTTAGTCCACAAGAGCTCTTGTACATAAAAGGAAAGTGGAAAGGTGGGGACAACTCAGGAATAAAAAAATGAAGTGGAGTTGGCTGGACAGTAGAGCCCCGGGTTGGAAGCTACATCCATAGAATACTTGCTCCCCGAAGGAAAAGCACCGCGCGCTAGAAAGCGAGACGAAACGTTGACGTATCGCCAAACAATACCGCTTGCGTTCAAGCATAATATAGCTCCACGCAAAAAAGATTCGCAAGAAGACGTGAATTCGCAAGACGTATAAAAAATGTCTGTAAAGCTCTCAGCGTATCATTTCCATGGCAATGTCGTTCAGCCATATGAGAACCAGCAAACTACGAGAACACAACATACTTGCAACAAGCTTCCAAAAAATTGATCACAAGTCTGATTTGCCACGCCGGTAGCTGATTATTGTTGTGCTCCTTTTATGTCGTTCAGTTTCTTGCAACCTTCACCAATACGGACTTGTTTTTTCGCTCAAGGCCTTAGATACGCATGTATTAATTCCATTATGCCTCCGTTTGTTTATTGAACGCGCTTTGGCCGTACAACTTACTATGCGTTCGCCTATGTTTCATTGTAAGTTGGAGTTATATTTACGTTTGGGGGTGGTCGCTCATCAACCAGAATTATATTAGTTAGTGTGGTCTTGCCTGTTTGTCAACTTAATTAGCTTGCCAAGCTTGTCTCAAATAATTTAATTACTTCGAATTCAACCTAATATTTAACAAGGTATTGAAAAAAAAAAATTAGTTTAAGATAGCACATTCACCTAAATAAATATCACTAAAAATTTGCCTAAAACTACTTCTGTATATTTTATGGTTTTTTTGTTATGGCTTCACTAACCTGCACAAATAGTATACGTATTTACGTTGTATGCATTGCCTAAGAAAATGGACGGAAAACCTCGATTTATAGTCAAATTGCTGACCGCAGAACTGGAGCGCAATTACGTGCTCCACATAGGGGCATAGTTTGAGCATGACAGCTTATGAGTGACTCAAGTCAAAAAAAAAGTTTGCCATTGTACTAGCGTTAATATGGGAAATGCGATAGAGCATGGTGTTTCATTCGATGCATAGTTTTCTGCCCGCTGAAGAGATGCTCCTCATTGTTGTATTTAGTCACTGCCTCATGTCATTTGCTTCCTGTCTTTTGAATCTGACGGTTTGCGACTGTAGCACTTACGGACGTCTCCGTCGAAGCCGTTGAACATGGTGGGTGCTTGTGTTGCGGGGGGGGTGCATAGCTAAATACCAACACCGGCTTAACCGAAGGAACAGAGGTTTGTTTAATTTAAATTACTAAGTTTGTCGTCCCTCCTGCCGAGGCGGGTAAAGCTCTCTCATTGGTTTTCTTATTCAGCTACAACAACCCAGTCCGATTCGATTTTATCCTTCTTCGTCATGGCACTACGACGCTCTGCTATCCTCGATTTTGTCCAATTCTAATATCCTTTTCGTATTTGGCGGGCTCCTGCGAATTTCACGTCAGATAATGTAGTCACACAACCATTATAATCTATGACCGATCAATATAGTTTGTCCTTTTCTGTTCACTAATGCTGTCGTTGATCAGATATGCCCGTGACAAATCAATATTTGCTAATCAAAAGGCTGAATTATGTCGTCGCTGTTTTAGTCAAAAGGGTCAACATATATGAAAGAGACAAACGAATATATATATATATATATATATATATATTCATTCATTTCTAAGCAGCTAGAATCTCTGACTGACACGAAAACAGCATGCCCCCAAATTCGGATTAAAAAGATCGTCCTTGTTCAATGTTTATCTAGAGGCATTGAAAACAAGGGACAATACGCGAATCTGATCCATATAAAACTTCTGATGTTCGGCATTCCATGTGCGAACCTTTGTTGGTTTTGATGGATTGCAGTGCAAACCTAAGCAGTGTAGCCGTTATCGTTGGCCGTTGATCATATTAATTTCCTAACCAAGGCCTAAATTATATTAGCTGCTAAACTAAACGCATGGCTTACCCAGAGGCCTGATTTGTCTAGTAGGCAGCCATCGATTGTAGGTTTCTGATCGCAAGGTTATACTGAATTGTCCACAAATCGCACAATAGATTTCACCCATAGCGAAATGTACTTGTGTAAATATCTGGCTGACTACGAGGTCTGTGCTATTATTTATAAATACATTTTGAGTGGGTTCAGAGATAGCAGATTCTGAATATATATCTCGCTTACGATCAGGTCAACGGAACAAACCCATTTATAAATAAGAATAATAGGTAAACAGGTGTTCACATAAACATACTAACACATGCACGCCGACCGCCTACGACAAAATCACTGGGAGCTAGAGTTTCTAGTAGAACGGCAGAACCAATTGAAACAAATGTTTTACAAAGTAGCAAAGCATTGGTTTTATTATTTGTGCAACAGTTTTTTTTTCTCTTGAGACGAATTACCGGAGCGTCTCATCTATTACATCTTATTTTATATATATATATATAATATTACATACAAATCTGTTACGGATTTCCGTACGGAGTCATGGAAAACTGAATCCAATTGTATTACATTAATTGTTAAATAAGTCGCTTCAGTCTGCCGTCTTATGAGGAAACGAAGTCACTAGCAACCATTTGTTGTTTACCTACTTCGCTTCCCAACAGCTGCATTCTTCTGTGGCTCGCATCGTCATACTTAACTCTAATGTCGATGACTAGTTTGAGAGAATCGACGACAGGATAAGCTGCGCTTCTTTTAAGGCAAGGAAGCAATCAAAACCTCACAGGCATAAATCTAAAGTATGTATGGGATTTCTATTTTATTTGTCGCTGTTCTCTGGACTGATCCTTCTCTAGTAGACTGCACTGGCCGAAGTATGCCTTGTAAAGGAGGCTGTGTGCTGCAGATGGGCTTTTAGTTGGGAATGGTTGCATAAATCGTCTTCAGAATATGCTACACGTGCTCCCATCTATTTTGGATCCAGTCTGTGGAGAACTCATTCTTCGTTTCTGAACGTCAATGTTTTTCCTACAATTTTGTAATGGCAAGGAGTCTCATATTGAGCCGACAGAGAGCGCTTTGCCATGCTTTCCGCTACTCGAAAGCTTCTAAGAACGAAGCAAATACTTCTCCTGTTTGAGGTTCTCAGATTTAGACCTCTGTGATCTTCAAACCCTCAATTTTCGTATTCAAAACGATCGTACCAGTAACTTCGCGTTTCGTACATCTGCTAATGCCGCGTAATTAAACAATTATTCAACATCTTTTATCTGGTAGACGTTCGGAATACGCTACTGTTATATTTATAAAAATACCGCAGATTAATGTAGCTGATAGGTACCTGTAGACGCCATGTATCCACGGCTCTTATTGTATTTTCACAAAAAAAAACCAGACTTTTGAACATTAACATCGTAATCTTTAGCATTTCTGTGGTATATTTCTGGTAGACAGGCCGGTGACTAAACCTAAATATTATATAGATGGCAATTATGTTCCTATTTTAGAGAGCACCAGGGCTAATGCCCCTGGCACAGTACAATTTATGTTTTATTCTATACGATTAATGTACTATATTCGACGTTTGTTTTGGCGAATAAAGACCAGCGCTCGTTTTTTCCTGTTCTGTTACTGTTTCAGTGGGTCTCAAGTAACAGCTAATCTTAATCTAGGTCTCTTTCCTTTCTTCTTGTTTTTTTCAACCGAATGTGACAACTTAGCTGCAAATCAGATCACCGCAGATCTCGGGTTGCCTATCTCCATCGAATAGCTATCCGTTTCGTCTAGGAAGATCCCTTCCACTTCTTTCACGCTGCCAATTACTATCGTCATCGCGTCTGGTTCCACCTTATTCCATCCTCTTGCCCTTTCAAGGGCCACCCTATCATACAGACCAATGCACTCCGCGAACGCTATGGAGCAGGCAGTAGTTCCGGCGTCTGCATCTCACCTTCTGCGTTATCTTCGTTCAGCCACGCAGCTTTCCTCCCTCCATTGGCTCAAAGCAGACTGATGGTTAAGAGGAATGGCAGAACGGCCATTGGCCGTTGCCAGCGGCTTCGTTGGCGGGAACGGGAAAAAAGAGGAGCCCTACTACGCAAGTGAACAAACAGGCAATTCTGATAGAGCTAACAGAAGGAAAAGAAAGCTTAGGACGGAGAGGAAGGAACCAGCCCTCCGGCCCATTTCGGATGCGCCTAATGATAACAACATCAAGATAACAGTCATGGCAATGGACGTAGGAGAGGCGAAAAAAAAAGCTAATTGTTGTCCGTGTTCGTTTACGTGTCTTGGTCTGGGTGTTCCTCTCTTTCGCTCGTCTTGGATTCCTGGTGATTTGTCCCTCCGCTGCTCGCCATGTTGGTTCGTTGGTTTGATGGAATAGCTAAGCCTGTACCTTTATGGTACCGTTTCTGCCGCGTGGTGATTTATCCCCGTCGGTGATGCTCCGCCTGCCAAGAGTTAGCCGTTGACACGCCGCTCCTATTGACAGAAACGCGATCAGGGGTTCTACAGCAGCCGAGCTGTTCCGTCAACAACGCAACGCTTGTTAAGAGCTTGACTCATCATGGACGGCTTTACCAATGATAGCTATGGCATCGTCTAATAGCCAGTAACAGCTACTATTGCTACCTAATGCAGTCAGAGTGTCAGCAGAAGCTTTAGCCTCTTCGCAAGCGCCGATCGACCAACCTAATAGAAGAGTTTTATCAAAATCCTTCACTAACTTTGAAGCATCAAATATGGTTGAACGAAAAAAAAAAGACGTCCGAAACTTATTAAGAAATACATTAAAGAAAACTACTTAGATGCTTCGAGCAAAAACATGTGCTCCAAGGTACAAACATTTGTTATTAAAAAAGAAACGTGACTATGTAACATAATACATACATCTACTATGGGGCGGGTATGCAAGTGATGTATGTCCTTCTGTTATATTAAACAGTTATACAAACCGTGCAATTCTTAAAAAACCCTTTTCAATAGTAACGTCGGTACTAACTAACACGTATAAACACCTGTAATATAATTTGTCAAAGTATCCAGCATAGATACTTGACGTTGAGGACGAAGCTGTGACCGCCAATCGCCTTAATCAGCATGCTAGATTTTTGTACGACCAAGCACGAGTACCCTTTATTTGGTCTTATATATTTTAGTTTGTCACTGGATTTTAAAATAATTCTACATCCGAAACCATATTATGCCCCATTAAGAGTAATAAAATAATATGTCCTTGAGCTATCGTCAGATTGCGGCAGCGTCATGCAAGCGCGTATATGAATATGCTTATGTGAAAACAGGCCAGAGCTTAAACGTATTTCAATCACTTTTGGTGTCTATACCTATTGTTTCTGAATCGTATCAACTCTATTTTAATGTATTTACTCTATTTTGTTATAATAGACCGCAGCTTTTCTTGGACTTTATTAAAGATATTGTAGTTACTCTCCAGCTGCATCGTACCCCGAAATAATTTTGAAACCTCGTTTATCTTTATGGCTGACAACGATTGTGGAACAAAGCTGTCACATACAGATAGCTTCCCGCCAGTTACTATCAGAAGGGGGCAAGACAACGCGCCTAAGCACAACGAAGGCGGTATAGGGATTTCTATGTCAGAATCGGAGAGCAATTACAAATGCGAACAAGTTGCGATCCAACGAAGTCCCTATGTCAAATGCACCTTAAGCTTCGAACGCGCTCGTTTCTTCCTGCTGTCTTGCTCGTAAATGTTCGGGATAGATCTTCCTAGATGAGAGCTAAAGATGTTCTTTCTTTCCTCCCTGCACTATATACTAACTCTCAGCGGGACTCTATCTAGGATTTGGTTTATAAAATATCCCCGATGTTGCCGTGCGTTCGCATAAGCCACATCGAGGAACGATGAGGTACATCTTCGGTTTTTGGGGATTGAAGACTGTACAAGAACCAATAACGATCATGACACATCGTTCAAAGCGTCGAGCTATCGCTGTATGGCGTCTACGGCATTCTAAAAGCTGCGCCTTTGCATTCGGTGCGCAGATTACTCGACCGCTACTCCTGCTGCCAGATAAATCCCGATGTTCCAGGATGCATCCGTGTGACCCTGCTCAAGCCTCACCCCACCAAATTGGAGGCCATTAGTGAGAAGTCGGAGGCGTCCTATTATAGCACACGAAGTCCCCATGGTTAGGACAGCTTCTATAATCTATCCAGACAACCAGCAACAAGAACATCCTACTCGTTAGCCAACGGAAGAAGCAGCGGTCAATGGACTTTTTGAGCTAGATTTCCTTTTTTTCCTGCAGTCAGCAATGAATACATTGTATTGCGTATATATATGACTGTCATAGACAACGCGGATACTGCGGTTGATGTAGATTATAGTCGCCAGACACCCTAAGCATGTTCACTTGAACCGTACCCTAGCTGTTACAAAATAGTGGTCTCGCGTGTAGTGCATGGCTGAACAAGTATCTGTTGTATCGACGACTTAAGCCCAGAGCTTGTAACCATCCGCTAGGATCTCATAGTCTCTGGGGAAACGACATGCTAACTGGCTGGAAATTACTGCTATGGCGCTTAGAAAGGACCGTTCTTGTGTACCTGCTTGTACACCTGTTATGTCGAGGTGTCCAACAAAGGGAACTACCGCTCTGCTGTCGGGCCACCTTTTCCACCTCCGCTGCTTCTCTCTTGAGCTTGTGTATGTACATTTGCACAGCGCCTCAATCCATCTTGGTCAATTCCGTCAAGTCAACGTTATCCTGCCTCTCTTAGCTGGCCGCCGTTGTCGCCGTTCCTGTGTGCGCGAATCAGAAGCTGTAGTGGTAGCAATAAAGGCAGATGGGAACATCGGGCCGTAGACCGCAGACATGGGTTTGTTGACCAAGGCTAACTAGCCATTAGCATTACGAAATAGATGAGTGACTATGAGCTGGTGCTTCCTATTGCCGAGTCGATTTTCCCCAAATATACGAGCACCTACCACATTAATCCTGCCTCTAACGTCATCCTGTTGCGTCTATCGACCGGCTATTCTTTGATGTGCCTTATCTTCTGGCACTGAGAAAATTGATATGGTTAAAAATTACTCTTGACTCCTTTTGCTTGCTTTTAATTAATAGTTTCACCGTTTTACTAATGTCCACTAAACGGATATAAGAAGTAATCTGCTGTTGAAAGTTGCTCTTATTTTTTTATAACACAGAATTGGATAATGCTCTATTAATCTCACAGCTTTCTATGAGGTCCAGGTGTTCCATATTTTGGTTGTGTATTGTTTATTATTAGAAATCCTGAGTTGCCTACCTGGTAATTTCGCACTTATGAGGTCCACGAAATGTTACATGAAGTTACGAAAAACGACTTTTTCTTAGATCTGTTCTTGAAATTTAACGGTCATAAAAATCATCTATGACAGCGTATCGTGTTTCGATTATCTTCCCAATTAATAATTTTAGCTGATTCGATTAGCTACTCCAATTCGTAAATTGGAATTAAAATAATTATTGCTATATTTCTAAGTGCTTAGAAGAAAGAGCCATATAATAGTTGGGATTATTGTTGACAAAACAAAAATGGCGAAAAGATAAAACGCTTCCCGTAGGTTTCTTTATTACCACGCACTTTAATATTTAGTGTGCAATGGCGATTTAACTAAAAAAAAAAATCCGTTAAAGAACACCTAAAGATTTTAGCTGCTTGTAACCCTTTAGGTGTTCAGACACACTACCCTAAACCTTTTTTAAAAGCCTTTAAAGCCACTGTACGGCGCGCCAAGATCTTAACCAAGTAATTATATGCCTGCAGCAATGGGGCCGCTAAAACGTCAAACAACATCTAATTAATAAGATAACAGTAACATAGATAGTAAAGAAATGGCGGTACCTGAAAACCTTCGACTGTCGATGTCTACAATTGACACGATGCGAGTTTAAACATCAGCTGTTTATTCTTCGTTTAGAAGGAAAGTCTGGCCAGTGGTGACAAGTTAAGCTGCATGTAAGCATTAAATAAAGTCGGTGTCGTAGCGCAACTGAGCTACTCAAGAGGCACATTTCCATAGACCAACCAAAGGTCAGGGGTCTGACCTCCTACTGGGACTAGAAATGATTGTTGGGAAAAATATTTCCCATCACGCGAGCTGCCAACTCTCGACAATGTTTACCGATCCTATTTGGGTTGAAGTATAACCTTGATCGTTGCGGAAACACTAGACGAACACAGATTTTATGGTCTAGAGTTCACCCACGTTCTTAAAAAAAAACTCGTATCGACAGCATAAAAAATAACGAGATTTTTATATTGTTATACCCATAAATGATAATAGTACTTGATACGACCAAGTTAATCATTATCTTTGCGCCAATCTTGGGCTTAGTCGATAAACATTTTTAGTTTAAGTGGTTTAGCCGGACTAGACGATTTTTATTGGCCGGACGTGGCGATAATACTATAATAATATTAATAATAACTATAATGCACTGTTCGTAATTTGTTGCCGCCTTTCACAAAATCAGCAGACAGTATGCAGTGCGGCAGTAAATGTACGACAAACGTAAATTCCACTCAGGGTCGCGTCCGTTCCATAGACGTCCAAAAAGCATCTTTACAGGGAAGACTTTGTATGTTGCATGTCAATATTTTCTATGTCTGCTCAGGGTATTTGGTTGTATATGAACTTAACCTGCTTGCAGCCACCCTATGCCCAGCAGCGTACACGCGTCTATATCACCGACACTACTTTACCGAGTTTTTTTTTCCCATCCTCCTCGTGCCTCTGGATCATTGACAGAACCCACGAGGTCTAACAACAATAAGGTGGGAGTTGGTTACCCCATTGGCTCCATATCTGCAATCTATCTATTTTGTGTGTACATATATGCAAAGAAGAAAAGCAGAAAGGAGTAGCGGAGGTGAAGGATTGTTCACGGAGATTGTAGAACGGGAAGCGGGTAGGCAGCATGGCAAAGCAAAGCAAAGCAAAGCTTTTAGATGCGCTTATTCCTTTGGCGATTCTGTCGCGGAGCTGTCTACGATCCAACAAACTTAGAAGCACGGCCAAACTTAGGCTCGGGCTGAGCCTTAGACGAAGCTGTACACAAAAGCAAATGCAGGCAACAAATTCGGTTTGTTTCCACACGATTTGCGCTCAATGTGCATTCAGCTAGCATACAATTCACCGTTCCGCCGCTGCTACTTCAACGTCAATATGCCCTGCCTTCCTATCCTAGCGCTGTTGTTGCGACTGTTATTATTGTTACATATTGTCGTTGCGCGTCGTCTGCCTTATCTTCATTGTCCCTCTTTCTTTCGCATTCTTTTATGTTCCATAAATGTGCGCAGCCTCTATTATATATATATATATATATATATATATAAGCCCTTAGTTGGTTCTTACGGTCATGCAAAGATAGAAGAGTTTCGCCCGTGGGTCCTTCTTTCCAGTATCCGTTCAGCCCCTCAAAGCTAAATTTCGCGACCGCTTAATCCTGGGTTGGCCCTGTTGAAACCCATTCGATGCGCTCCAAGTCTGGTCGACACCATATGCACTGACATGCTATCATTGCCCTAGATAAAAATAATTCCCAAAAACCGGGCGAACCTCTTATATATCTTGAGGTTATGTATATGTTAAAGCAGGCTGCTGACGAGCATCAATCCTGGAAGAAGTGGAAAGGTAATATTTCGCGTTTCGAATCAGTTGGAATGTTCCAACCAGCTTCAGAGTAAGCTTGTTTAACAGTAAAGCGAGCCGTTGTCGGTAGGTGTCTACAGGGTGTTCTAATTTCGTACATCAGCTGATCCGCTATTTTTGTTACTAAAAAAGCTAATTCTTTTTAAAGCAAAACTAGAAACTCAATATGGAAGAAAACCCGTACGTCGTTTGACCAAAAATCAATATTTTTGCCCTGAAAGAAACGCCAACGGCATGCTAAATCTCTTGGGTTTATTTAAATCAACATACTATCAAATGCGTATGCGTTTGCACAAAAAGCAGAAGTAGCTTCCAGTACCGTTCAGAAAAGAGTAGTGAAAAAAAACAATACAGACCTTATCGCAGTTATTATCGATAAGAAAATCAACCGCAGAAATGATTGTACCTTGCTCACGATACAAAAGAAAGACCCATTGCGAATTTCCAGGCCAGTGATAAGGTTTTTAGTGTGATGTTCAGTAAATGAGAGACGTCATGTATTATTACACTTCTTCCAAAAAAGCAGACGCATTATTAAAAAAAAAAAAGTTTATTTGCTACAAACCGTCGTGCGACTCTATACAGCCAATGTATCTAGAGAATACTTTTACGTTATTTAAAAATATTCGTTTGCCATTGTACAACGCGAATTCGTACTACTATTATATGAAGTCTAATCAAGCGAGAGTTCCGATAGGTACATATCCAGAGCTTCGTTGTAGTTGTATTTCTTGAACTACAAGGTTATCATTTTAGCCTAGGTCGCTGTCTAGAGAATAGGTAAAGCAAGGCCAAGAATTTTCGACCTGAAAACGTTGCCAACGCCCACTCGTGTCTTTATCGAGAAAACGTTAGTACGTTTGCAGAATGGAAAATTTGCAACACGTTTGGATGCGGTATCTAGTCCCTAATCCGCGGAAGAATAGCGCAATTTCACTGTCTTCTATAGAAAGAAGGTAGCAGAGAAATTTCCTCGATTACGGAAGACCTGTCGGTTCATTTGTAACGCGGCATCTCAATGCTGCAATGACTGAAAAGAAAAAAGAGAAGCCGACATAACGAAATGGGCTAGTTGAAAATAAGTCGTACAACCTGGTACTACCGCTAGCTAGTTTATGTTACTCTATTCAGATGAACAATTGGAGTTGACACAAATATTGAAGCAAAGTTTCTTGACACCCCACCGCTGCCAGCAACACTCTGTTTCTCTCGTGTTAATGCTTTCTGCCCATGGGTGCTTTCGTGTACGCGAAAGAAGCTGCCGGAGATAAACTGACGTCGCCCAGCCGTCTCAAGGCAACGGGAAGGCCTGACAAAGAAGAAGGAACAAGAAACGAGTTTTGCCGCCATACATGACGTAGGCACAGCAGCTTCTAAGTCCACGCAGGTCCGTTGTGTACCTCGGCAACTGGCATACCAGGACGCATTGTGTTGCACGGGCTAGTGTCTCCGCACCAGGTCTAGCCAAGTACATCCTACATCCAAGCATGGCATAGCGCCGTTAGCCTCCACAATCTGTCTCACTCGTGCGAGACTTAGAGTGTTCCCCTGCAAGCTCAGCCCGAGGCAATGCAGAGCGTTCTGCAGCAGCGTCTATAAAGTTTCACAAGCCAAGGGGATGAAAGGGGTCAAGCTAGGTTGGGGTTTCACCGTCACTATCTTTGGCTGAAGGCGTATGTGTGTGTGGGCGCTATTTTCTCCGTCTCACTCTCACCCATCTTCTAGCGATCTCTTCGCTAGGTTTTCACTATCTCTTATAAGGAGAAGCGACGGCCACTTTCATAGGGAAGGTGGTCTATACATTCACGTTTGTGAGCGACTGTCTTCCCTAAGAGGTGCATGTATATCCTCTATGTCAGTAGTGTGCTGTAGCCTCAGGCATCAGTCACTCCTTCGTTGCGTCGAGTCGACGCAGCGTTTTCGGAGTAAAGCACGCCCGTGCGCCTCCGCCATCCTTCGCTCCTGCATGGACAGGTTTTTCCCTCTTGTTCATTTTGTTTCGCTACAAACGACGGAGAGAGCAAGGTACTTCACGTGGCTACCAACTCGGAAGGGTTTGTCCCGTGTGCGATTGATTAAAATGAAGGTGATCTTCTGATCCCTGTATCAGTGGTATTACTAATCCGTCAGACAGAGGCCAGTAGCTTTCTGGTCTTTCAGATGCTTTCTTCAGGAGACCTAATCTCACATGATTCTGCCCGTTAAAACCAGTTTGACGAGTTAATTAATAGGTTTTGAAATTCACCAATACTATTCCAATCATTATTCAAGTGGATAGATGTTACTAAATCCAATAAACACCTATTATTCAACTTGTGCCTGTGATATCTCTAGGAAACAAAATGCTCCTGTTTTCTAGAGTTATGAGCTTTTACTGGACGAAATTTCAAAAACACCCACTGTCTTACATATAGAACAAAAGACCTGCACCCGGTCATTGAACTGGGTACCAAGAGGTCTATCTCCTCGAATAATCTTAATATATTTTGCGCATTTGAGAACATAAAATAACCTTCACCGACTCCAGTCGATACCTTGTAATGGCAGTCATTTTAATAACGCCCTTGTTATCGTTGACACAAAACGGCATTAAATAAAAAAACAAAAAGTTCAAACGCGGCACAGGCAAGGTACGGTATTCATCATCTATCGTAGCTACATAGAGATGTTGCATTTTAGGGAAGCGGCAACGTAACAAATCATTTACTCATATACTACTTGTTCACAGTGAAAGATTGATCACGTAGATTTCGCAGTGAAAAATTGCTTCATTAACAACTACACTCATACAATCTTGTGATATCTTTTGCCCTGGTCAACTATTGAGCAGTAAACGCTTTATTATGACAATTATACCTAAATTCCACTACTATTTTGTGTTCGTCTGATTTTCAGATGACCGCTTCCGCTACGACACAATCGTATTCTCCTCGAACAGTGAGCAGATAGCGCAATGAATGGCGGAAAGCCCGTTTCCTACTTGTTTTGCCATCGTAGTGGATGCCGCTAGGGCAATCGTGCAAAAAGTTCCCAGCAATCTTCTCGTGTTACAGCGTTCGGCCTGCGATATCTGCCCAGCTAGTCAGTGTTGTTCGCAAACTAACCATTTTCTTAGTGGAACTCGATACCCGGCTTCGTGTCTCTCATTCAGTCATCGCACAGCCCTCAGTTAAAATCATGAGGCCAGCAAGAGGGTAAGAGCGAACCACTCGAAGGTTGCATGGGCCTCATAAAATCGCCAGAGAACAGTACACTAAAATAAAATAAAATCTAAAAACACTTCCCTTTCTCATGACCACGACCCCAAGTTGTGAGTCCGGTTCAGTTTTATATGTATATTTATAGGTCTGGTTAAAGACATTGTGCACCGCATTAATTATTATATTTATAATAATAATTGTTATTATATTAACCGTACACATACATAAATCAGAAGAGACATCTCAGTCCGTAATCTTTCGCTGAAAAATGCTAAAACTGAAAAAAACCGCCGCTCGAATATCTACCGAAAGTGGTTCATTCTTTAGCAGTATTCAGATAGAATTATTATCTTGGTTATTCAGCTCTTCTATATAGTTATGTTAATTAATATCACTTCAGTTGTTGTTTTAACTAACTAGGCTAGCGTTTGCCTTTAGTAAATGCCCTTCCATACTTCCTTCAATCAATGCAATGTAATCCTTATTCCACAATCTATAATTGTTTTGCTTTATATTATTAGTAAATCCCTATATATAAATACGTGTGCGTGCAAACTAATGTATTGTGTTTTAGTCACTTTAGATAAGCATGTTCTAAAGCCCCATCACTACATTGATCTGAAACTTGCTTTACTTCGGTAAGAATGCCAACAACGACATAATTGGTTCTAGTTACCATGTGCTAATTGCGCTACGATAGGAACCTGAACCACGCTACCATAGAATTTCGTGTTGGCATCTGTCTATTGCAATCATCGACCCAGACCCACAGAAACGGAAAACATTCCCAAAATATGCCACATTATTGTGTCCACTAATGGCAAAACAGGTACAGACAGAGGCTCAGTTCCGCATATCTGACATCGCAGATACGCGACCTTGCTGACCTTTAAATTAATGGACTTTAGGATGAGCTATCTATATCTGTCTATCAGACTCCCCACTTCGCCCTGGCTTTCTGCACATGATCTGAATGGCCTGTAGAAAAGCTCCGCAAGCCGCACACACCTCACGCGGTGACGACCCCGGATATAAATCCGGACTGCGGCGTGAAACTCACGTTCGCATACCGGTTCGTGGTGAACTGGCCGCTTCTCGGATGAAACAAGTTAGGACCCATTAGTATAGTCATTGGTCTGATTTGAACTCATTTGGCCTACGACCTAGCTCTGCACCAAGCCTTATTGACAATCCAAATTCAGTGACCGGCATCTCGAAGCAAAAGCAGATAGAACTCCCTTAGTAATATTGAGTCGTGCCAAGTTTTCATTGTTAGTCCAAGTATAACTATGTGTTCCAGACTAAAGCTAGCGTTCGTGATTGTGTGTTATAAAACGGCATATTCATTGGCGTTAACGTCGTCTTTCGTGACTAATGAGACAATGAAGATTTCAAGCAATAATTTGCTACAAACTGAAACTGATGGTGTTGATCCCGAGAAGCGATTTAATGGAAAACCATTGACGAGTATATTTTCGTCAGGACATAATCTTCGCAATCTTGACCCTGACTTCCATAAGTCTATAGTAAGTTTTGAGTCACTTGTTATTATCTATGCTTGATGTGATAACTGGTACTCTAGAGAACGCATACTATCGTACTTCGAAAAGTTATGCAGTCGTAGTACCTGAAGAAACCTCACAGCTGTTAAAAGTCAAATAAATATGCATTCAGGAATATGCTTCGCTAACTTAGCTTCGCCAACTTAACTAAATTATAGCAATAGTTGTTGTTTAGCTTATTTTTCGTAAAATTTTATATTCGAAAATATGTTAGTTTTATGTTAAAAGGTTCAACTTTCTTCCAGTATCTGTTATTTGTTATTGAACTGGTTTGAAATTGAGCGCTCAAACTGATCAAATTGTTTGAATAGAAAATTTAATGAAACAAATAAAAAAAAAAAAGGATGAATCAGTTTATAGTGCCTGTGAGGGTAGTAAGTTCGAGCTACGGTACCATATGTGCCAATAGGGACGTTCATTATAATATCTCTATTGTTTGCACTTATAATATACGACATCGAAAGGGTATTGCTTTTATAATAAATTACAAGGTAAGCGTACAATTCAAATTTTTCTGCATTTACAGATTAATTATCGCTGGTAATTATCAACACACGTTTTTGGCATTATCTTATCACTTATACCATATACGTGGTATAGGTGATAAAAAAAACCAGTTAATTGCGTATTAAGTAAGAAATATATAACTACTTGGTAATTGCAACATCACATATCCGTTAAACAAGTTTGCGCTATTTGACAATTTTTCAATGGATAAGGAATAGGCAAAAGAAAACCTAAGCTTGATAATATTCATATGATATGTATAACTGTTTATGATAAAGTTATGGATATTTTCTGGATGCTCGGCTAAAAGACATTTTCAAAGAACCCTCGTGGCCAGCAAATATGCTCTGCCTAATAAGCAGGGTTGTTATCACAGTAATACGCTATCTTATTTACCTCTTTCTCATAATTGCTCTATGTTTAATGTCAATACAGCCGAAATTGTCACATTTCAGCTCACTTCCTGTAATGGAAGCTCTTATAATGTCTATGCATACGTACTGTTTTAAAATATATGTGTTTAAGTTTTGTAAAAATTGGCGCCAAGGTCGGATGAGCTTTCCTTTTCAAAATAACTTGCTTTGCTGCCTATTCTGTAGGAGTACCTTGTTACGTCAAAAGGCTATCCCTTTGAAAAACACTATGTCACCACCGAAGATGGATACATCATTACAATGCATCGCATTCCTCACGGGAGGCTTACCGAACAGAAGAAAGGGTCGCTTCCTCCAAAACCCAACCGAAGAGTTGCATTATTGGGCGCGCCGCTGTTAACTGAAAGTACTATCTGGGTCATGGACTTCCCCAACAACTCCTTCGGTATATAATATAGCTTACGGACCTTACGGACCAGTATCTCTCAATTCAACACTACTTATCCTTGACATATAATTTATTGCCTATTAATTAATGCTATGCAGCGTTTTACTGTTACCCACCTAAAGCTTACTAAGTATGACACAATGTTTTAGAATAAGGAATTCATTTAAAACAAATATCTATAAATATAAAAATATATTTAAAAGAGTAGGATGTTGTTCCTAGGAAGCCTTTGAAACCAAACGGAGACCGTTTCATTTGGCCTGCTAGGCAATTCTTCACAATGGATTGCGTTAACTCTCGTAGTCTGAAACAACAGCGTAATGAACTGTATTATATCTATGTGAGATATTATTCGTCAGTGTTGACACTGTCGTAACACTTTCAGGCTTCATCTTGGCGGATCGTGGTTACGATGTTTGGCTGACAAACGTAAGGGGATCTTCTTTTGGAAAACATCACACGAACCTCAGTGTTTACGATATCAAATTTTGGCAATATACTTTCATTGACATAGGAGCCAAGGCAAGTACACTCGATAATCTGAAATACTTCTAATACTAAAAGCATGCTTAGATATCATTTTTTTCGTAAATTAATTAATTCACAGTGTTTTAGTGATCTAGGCACACGCTCGCACAAAATCTCATAGTAAATATTAGGTAGTGATGAAAAAAAAAATGGAAAACATTACATAGAACGACAATTAGTCCAACCAAAAATTTATATACATAAATAAGAAATAATAATATAAAAAATTAAATAAAGTTTATATATATATATATATATGGTGAACTACTTCAGTTATAGGAATATAAGTGGACCCTAAATAGGTAGGATATTGTCAAAACTTTATACAGAAATAGCAGTAATTGAACATCATAAGTATACCTGGTTGACACCGTTTCCGGTGGTTCCTGTAAATAAAGGCTTTCAATGCAATTGTTCGAGAGATGTCTATTGTATTGTAGAAGAGCGACCAGCTAAATTGAAGTTCGGCACCCTCGATATGCTTTATGTTACACAAAAATGACCCCTGTACCGTAAGCGCTCCTATGTTCCTGTATGAATGGAGGACTTCATATGGGTGTACGCTGAGGGCGGACGAGTGGTCGAGGCAACAGAGGTCTGCAATTAGGCTATAGCTTTTTGCACTGCCTGTTATGCGAAAACGATACTATACTTTCTATTAATGTTATTTAGTATAACATTGTCAGGAAAAATATCATTCTATTACAGGATTTATCTGCGCAAATTGATTATGCCCTAAAAGTCACTGGACGTGAACAGGTGTACTACGCTGGTAAGAAAACTTAAACTTCACAATTTTCCTCTATTTGCAGCTGTAGTTGCGGGCATTAAAGCCGATTTTCTAGCTTGATACCGTACAAACATATCTGTTGGGGCCAGTGGCTTTGGGGCTTAGCTGTCCCAACAAGCAGGATTTAATTTTCGGAAAAATTCATGATAACAGCTTGTTAGAAAACAGTTGATTAGAAGCACAAGCTAACATTAACTCTTAAGATCTACTAGATTATTATTAAGTTACTATTATAACTCACATAATATTGGTATTTATATTATTTTTAGCACTGTCGAGGCAACATTCGTTTGCATCGTTACCAAAAAATTGTTACCAAAGAAAAAATAATGCACCAAGCGTATCATGCACCCATATATTCTGGAAGACCATAAATATATATATATATATATATATATGATATTTGTTATTTCAGGCATGTCACAAGGCGGCGCTTCGTTGTATGCTCTGCTCGCTAAAAGACCTGAATATAACAGAAAGCTTCGCGCAATGGCCGGGCTTGGAACGTTCAGACGCTCGTGTCACATAAACATTTGGTGGCTAAATTCTGCCTCAACGCTGGAAAACTATTTGGGGGTACGTACGTAAACGAATTCTATTCTAGATAAATATAGAGAATATTCGAAAGGACACCATATAATATAGTCGCACGAGTAAGCGCATAAGATCCAGTGACTACTCATCAATGAAAATGAAAAATTTCCAGCGCAGCGTAATACAAAGGCAGATTTTTTTATCGAGCCGTGTTCGATCTCCGAAACGACACTAACTGGCTGAAGCAAAACCAGTAGCTTTATTCGTATAGCATATATATAGCCCGTTTTGGGCGTACGTATAACATTGCAATTCGAAAATTTCACTTATTACACGTTCTAACAGTTATTTGCCTGCCTGCTTGGAAAAGGGGGCAATACATGGATGATCAAAGGCTTTTGGCTGGCGGTAGAAACCACGATAAAGATAAGAATACACTGATTTATCTGGAATAATTCGAAAGGTGACCTCCAAACGTTGCGTTCTTCCTGGGGTATTACTCGCGATTTCTTGGAAATTCAAAATGGAAAAATTCGAAACCAAGCATATCAGAGTTCTTCAATTTGAACGACCTCATTTGTTAATGTTTAATCAAAGTTAATTAGTATGTTGCTAGATAAATATGATATAACATAACCATGATAGTAGAATGATTTGACTTATCTACGCGGCAAATCAAAGGAGCGATAGCCTAAAAGATGTAGGCATTGTTCCGTAAACATTTCATGATTGCTATCTGTTCGATAATGCGGAATTTACGTGTCAGCTCATTTTTGGACAGATTCGTATGTCACTGGTATCGGCAGAATGAACCCTCGTATCGCCGGCATCGGCAAGCCTTTTTCAGGTCGTGGTAGCCACAAGTCAGACAGATGACAACTATGAGACTCGTGGACCCCGTGGCTAGCTACAACCTGCCGGCGTGTCCTGTCGTCGTTTTAGGAAAAATTCGTCACAAACCCCTTTCGGTAGAAGTTTGGGTGCATTTTACTCGTACTCTTAAATATTTGGAACCGTCTCCTGAGCTGTTTAACCAATGGTGGCGCGTCAGCGAGCAGATAGATAAGCCTATTCTTTGCTGAAGTGCGGAATCCAGGGATGTGTTTTAGAAAAGCTGGTTTTACGCGATTGGCCTCGAGGTGTTTCCACCTTGATAATATTCGGCGCGATGTACAGAGTACTTTGACGCCGAAAGGGGTCAGCGCTGTTTTAAATGAATGCTCGTTTTCCGAATGACCGCCTACGGTGTTTCAACATTATTCCTAAGTATGTAAAGGAATTGATATCGTAAACCACCTACCCGCTATGCCAAAGCATGTCCCTTTCAGCAAATGTGCCTCCGCGACAGGCCTTCATTGCTTCCATGTTGTGCAATTTGACTCTTAGACCTGGTTCTTCAACAAGTTTCTCGAGGGTAGCTAATGCTTGCTACAGATGGTGTCAGCTTCATCTATCTGAAAGAAGCTTTACTTGCGAATAGTGCTTTTCAATTTCTCCCGATAAATCACTGATCGTTACGAAGAACAAAAGCGGACGAAGATTGTCACCTTGCGGTTTGCTTGGCAGAATTCAACTGGATGACATTTTCATTTTCAATAATTTCGTTTTCTTGCAGTATTGCCCTCAGCAGCTGCACAACACTGTCAAGCACTGCAGGACAAGCTATACTGTGGAGGGCAGTATTTGTTAAAGCGATGTCAAATGCTGGCTAAAGGCCCACGAAGACCACAAATAGGCATTGACAGCGGCTGGGTAGGGCTTGCCCGAGGTTTTTCAAAGGAATGGCACATGCTGTATATGTGGGGTGTTACAACTAAAAGCGTACCGTTCCTCAGGGATCATACCGACGAGCTCGAAGTACTGCGATAACCGATGAAAGAGCAGTTGGGATAGTAACTTATAACAACAACTCTTCTTTGGGATGCCTTGCCAATCGGATGGTCCTTTGGGATGGCCTTTTTCTTTGGCTGTCGCCGAGGGCTTCTCGCCACTTCATTGGGACGCGGCCAATAGATGTTAAGATAAGGTATCAAGATAACTGTTAGGAGGCAATAATAATATTTGTAAAGGCTACTAGTAATAGCAAAGTAATTAACATAGTTAAACAGAATATTTAATTCATACAAGTAGTAATACCAGTAGTATATTGCATGCATTTACGCAGCGCCTGTCAATAATCGAAGTCATGCCGAAGATATCTATGCTCGATCGGGCCTGTGACATAGCAGACAAGCTGTGCCTATGGTACACAAGGACCTTCCTGTACACCGATATCAAATATCTCAATACGGTAAGTTAACAAAGGAGATCATTCGACACAAGGACCACAACGTTATACAATACAGTGTACACATAAAACCATTATTTCGTTAGAAAGTACCGGTAGAACGGTTCTTCCTAACTTGTGGGTAATGCACTTATGACAGCGTTTGAGTTTCCGGCATATACTTTAATAACGGCCCTTGAATAAAGGTTAAGGAAATGCAATAAAGAAATCTTTACAGTTTTTCCTTTACACATTAAAGAAAAATACACATTTTAACGAACTGTTTGCATGCGCTAAGGGTGTCTTTCCTGATGGTCATGTACACTCAATATGAGCGTTGCGGATACGTTCACCGTAATCATTTGGGACTTAAGTCATTCGTTAGTAATATTTTGAGTATTCCTTAGTTAACCTGCAAACAGAAAGAAACTATGCGTCAATCATTTAGGTTAGTCTCAATTTTAGTAGTAGATCCAATGAATAGGTGATTTCTCCTTGGGGCTTCCAGGTGGGTAGCCCAGCATTGGTCGAGTTGTTGTTAAAAGGCACACTCGGGCGCATTTTGTAGCACAAAACTGGTCTGACGTTCGCTTCTTTCGCGCCCCCATCAAGATATAATATTTTATTGCGCCGATGTGCATAATTGGGCCAATCAACTAGACGCAAAGTCTGCTAAGTCTGCATTCTGATTTTATTCAAATCACTCGAAAATTAGCGCACTACAACTACTGTTAAATCATAGTCGGGCTGTATAAAACGTCTTCCGAGGACACTGCCAGCGTTTTTGTCAAATCGTCAATCAAAACAATGACAGGTTCCACTATTATCTAGGCCAGTAGCAAGAAGAAAGGGAAACGCGTTGTTCTCTTTCAATACTGTCAACTGCTTTATGAGCCAAGCCAAGTGAAATCTTCTTCGTAGCCAGATCGTGTCTTCATAATCAGGACACTTTCTATTTCAGTGTAGCACCTCTGTGCATGCAGCCTCATCATGAAATGTCCTGCCTTAGCACATTCCTTCAAAAAATTAGATAGAATAGCGTACGATTTATTTGCTTTTGCGCTAATTGGATTACAGACACGCTTCCCTGTGTACATGAATCACTTTCCATCTGGTACGTCGAAAATGAATCTTCTCTACTATTCACAGATTATGCAGGAAGACCAGTGTACAACGCATTGGAATGAGGTATGCGCTTTTTCAGCTGCCTTGCCCATTCTGGACATTGTAAAAATGAATTTAGTCTGAACAATTGTAAGCGAAGGGGGCAAAAATGCTTATGCTAGTTTGATGGTATGAAGTAGAAATCTGTACTTTGTTCTTCATAGCTGTACAAAGTTTCGATCGTAACACACCCATTTCTGTCGAAAAATGTCCCACAAACAAAGGCGAAGAATTTCGAAAATCCCCGCGAATCTGATGCTATTTTATATATATATATATATATATAAATATGATGAGGGCTAATTTACGAAACTGAGTAAGCTATCCTTCAAGCATTCCAATATCACCTGACAACTATATAGACAGCGATATAATTGATCCAACTGATACAGATAAACAACTCCAGCAAATAAGATGTGTGCGCGACTTGACGGCTGGGACAAGATATAAGTTGCTCTAGAGAAGTAACGATATGAATTTGCTAATCCATCCTACAATGTAAACAGGTTCGAGAGTATGACTTTGATCGAGCGACAGTTACCGGTAGATGGACACGCGCTCGTTACAACAGCGTAGTCCATAGGCCACCAACGACGGTGCCTGATACGATTAGCAGTGTTGTTAAACCTCGCGGTCGAGGAAGTGGACGCTTCTTGTGGGGGGTATTTGGCGACGCGAAAAAACTCAACCCCGAGATGTACAATGGCCAAACAGAACCTCCAATCCTGGATCCACAAAATATCCATGTAAGATAACCTAACAGGCATTTTCATTTCTATTCTACTATTTGTATACCTCCAATTTTTTTTTTTTTTTATCACTATTATTCGTACTTTTAGTGTTAATTACCGAAGTTGTTTCATTCCTGTATCAACACTCCCACAAATGAAAGTGTTCCTACCTGCAAGCCTATGCAAAGGTTACTCCCAGTTGTGTCATATGTTTTCTATAAAGCTTTTCATTACATAAGATTTTTTCAAGTGCATATCAAGTTCTTACAAATGGCTATAATATATAGCAGCATTATGGATCAGGGCTAGCGAAATGAAAAAAGTAGTATTATATCAACTAAATATAAACTACGCATATCAAGTGGAACTTCACGTAAGTGCAATTTAATCTATCTGGGAATGCAGCTATGTGCCGTACTTATCGATTCATCCGCTTAGCAAAGAAAAGTCTTGGGATTATACGCAAACTTGCCTCGGTAGGTTTCCCGTGAAATGTCGGCGGCGTTCAAACAGTTTTCCGCTTGAGTAAACAATGTTAAAGCATTAGAGAAGGGCAGAGTTATGAGTGGATAGGTAGTTTGATACTTTGTTTCAGAAACTTATAGACACGCGTATCAAATATGATAGACGAATACAAAATTCCCAACTGGCTATGTTATCATGTAGTTACACCGGCTGGTTCGACCCTTTAGTTAGGGTCGCTGCGTGCTAAACCAATTGGAGTAATTATGTATAAATGCGTAAATGGATAGCTTTGCCACGCATAGCATTTAGGCGCTAAATTTAAAATATGTGGCTGGTGGACGTCTTCAGCCGGAGAAGTCCATCCACAGAATTTTTTGCGACGCTCTAAGTCGTACTGGCCTAGCACCTATCGTAAGCGCTAACGGACGGCAATGCAGTGACCTCATTCAAAAGCTCTTGCTTAGACAAGAATGAGCTGTCCAATGATTGACTAAGCTCCGAAGACTGAGTCGCGATACGCAGTGACTTCACGATAAACGGTTGAAATTATGATGAATTCAGCTGTGACGTTGCTAGCTAGTTCGAGAGCGCGTCTTTAAAAAACGAACTCAGCTTCAAATCAATTGTGCATATAATTATTGATTAAACACATATAGCAGCATCGAAAATGCGCTGGCTGTTGATTATAACTTAGTAACCCCTTCCGGGCCACTTAACAGCTAACGAGTTAAATTTGATAATGACTATTTTGTATTTACTGGTCAACTGGGATGACCGCGAATGAGTTCGTCGGTAATTGGACGTTTTTTGCTGTTTTCCCGAATAGAACGTCCAAACGTTAAATGCAAATTGAAAAATAGAAGTCGCATCCATACATGGTTCAAGAAGGTATACATTCTGTAGCTTTTCAGAATGAACACCGTTTCTGACTAATACGGCCATTATGCCTACACAACACAACAGGATATGGCTCGGTTTCTTTACGTCCCTGCGTCGTGGTGTGGCGGTTTATGGGAGATGTACTAGCGAGATGTATTATGGGTGAGCGGGTGGGCTTCCTCGTATGGACCACGTTTGCCCGACCTGCCCGACCTAATATGACGCACGGTGACGCACGTAAGAACCTCCATAAATCACATCTAACCTCGAAGAGACTGATGGCGGTGGGGAACGACCGCCGTTACCCCCGCCGCTGCGGTTGATGTAAAGGAAAGTGAGAAAGATAGGGAGAGTGGAATAGCTATTGGAGTACCATTTATTCAGAAATACTTATGCATCATATCGACACAGACTAGTGGGGCCTATATAAACCAGACTATACGAACCTCATATATGCGTGTTTCCTCGAGAAGCACTGCACCCATTGTATAACAGTAGCTTTGTCGTTTCGCTACATAAAACGTAACGACTACAACTGTGTGTAATATTTTTTTATTCGTATGACGCCTTGTTGTTGTCGACTTACCGTAGCTGTCTACGACATCGTATAGTTGCCAAACCGCCCACGGGTCGTGGTTCCGCTTATTACGACCTCTTATGCTGTAACTCGACGTGGCTTTTTGTTTTATCGTGTGCAATTATGGGCAGATACCGCTCTACCTAGTCACGCGGAGTACTCTGATACGTTACCTGTGCAAATATTGTACGCAACCTGCGCTTGAAAAAAATTAGGGGTCGCTTGTTTTAGGAGATATATGTAATTAAGTGAAGAAAGCTCGAATTATATTTAATATATAAAAATATACTTTCTACTGCTGTTCGGTTGACAGAGCTAAGATTACATGTTATTAACTTGTCAAAGACAACAGAATATTTCAATGAGTTATATAAGGAATAGTAGTTATATGTACTGCCCGCACATACGCGCCCATGTTGCAGACGATAAACTACTTTACTTGTATCTAATTAAATGGCTGAAGGTACCTTGCCTTAATATACCTGTGGCAATCTATATCAGCGACTGACTCACCTAATCAAAGATGCACACAGACGAACATGGAATTGGCCTGCGTTTTCGACTTCTGACAATCGAGCAAGCCTCCCTTGTCGCCCGTGACATTTTCAACAACCAGATCCCGTTTGATGTGATCGTACAGGTAGACACATACGTGAGAGTATAACAAATACGTGTTGTCGCCCTTTTGAGATATTTCTTATAACACACAAGACTTATTTTGTTAGCTGCGTGTTCGATAATAATGTGTAATGTTAATGTTGCATTGTTACATCGAAACAGGTGCCGATCAAACTCTACTGGAGTGAAGGTGATCGATATGCCCCGCCTGCAGAACAGACGCTGCTCAAACGAGAGCTCAGAAGCATCGTAGCCGAGTACCGCATCACCGATCCAGCGTGGGGCCATTATTCATTTAGTAGCTCGCCGTACAATGCATCCGTGTTTATTGACGTAGCAGATTTTTTCGATGACTGTAGTCGTGGGGCAGAGTATTGTACGTTTCGACCATTCTAAAACACTCACGTAACGAATGGCAGCATAAATTAGTTAGAGCACAAGGCCACTCATTAGAAATTTACTGTTTGTAGTTATTTCATTTTTTTTTGGCAGATATCTTCAGACGTTTTTCGCCTCATCACACTAATGTGAAACATTGCCCTCGATGAACCCGTTTCTGGTATGCAACTAAAGCCGTAGTTAAAATTAAATTTAAATCATTTCCTTTAACTAGAATTCATCAGTCCAAGAGACTCCTGCTTCCACTAAGATCAGCGCCTTACTTCAGTCATTACTAATTCAAGCTAGTAGTTACCAGTGCCAGTAGACTATGTTATCCACTAGTATTCTTTATTAAATAACGAAGATGTACTATTCGTTCAGATTTTCTTATATTCTTTCTCAGATAATTGAAAAATTTAATGGGGTACATGTACAGCCTATGCAGCTGCCTTACGCACACATATCTATTCACGGTCATGATCGTTCACAAGTAAAAGACCTATACTACTTGCTCCTATGTAAACATTCGCCAGTTTAGATATCTAATATGCCAGTATGCGTTCATTTTGTACGCGTATTAAAAGAATTAATATTCCTTATATGGGCCTATTCTTTTTATTATTATAATTATAGTTTGTAAAGTCGAAAACGGAATCAGCAGTAAATCCTTCATGGTTGGCGCAAGCCATCTCTGCAGAGTCAGCGCGAAGATACAACGCATGAATCATTGCCCAATAGAAAAAGTTCAACAGTAGCTCCTTTACAGCTCAATAGAATCCCTATCCTTCGGAAACTACAATGGATCCTTGTTATCTTCAATTCTATGTCATAGTACAGAAAGCCCTTAAAGGATTCCTAAAGAAATAAAATACAATTGCGTTTTGATTGAGACTGAGAAATTATATATCTCAAAGGTAAAAGTTGCATATCACATACAGTATCATACTCAGCGATTAAGACCACTCTCTGAGTAATACCAAGAATGGGTATCCTATCGGCTTGAAAAAGAGCTAAACAAGGCGTCTTGTATAATGTCAAGAATGAAGAAGACCGGAGGGTGTAATCTAGACCTTTGAATTCTCTCTTCATAAACTTTGTACCTTAGCAGCATATCCCTCCTGGACTAGGATTTTCTTACGACTAGAGTCCTAGCAACCATCTACGATCACTGCTACCTAATAGACCGACGAGAGTCGTAAACGAAACGTAGTCAAAACAGTCATCGCAAGCGTTTTTTTTTTTAAACTGAAAATCATTAACAATGATTTCAACATAAAGTACAACTTTCAATTGTGTCAATATGAAGTTAGGAAGTTAGAGATCATTATTAAGCAGCACGAAGCATTAATGGCGAAGCATTTCGTGGAACATAAGAAGCTACGCTGTTGCTAGAAACCAGCTTTCTAACCTTCGATATACTATATTATGTGTCGGTTTTTTTTCGTAAGGTAACAGTTTTAGCCGTAGTAGCGTGTGACCGAGTAAATGGTAAACTATTGCTAGTAACGACCGGTACCGTGACGAGAGGTGGTCACCATTAGCTGATAGGTCAGTGATATCAATCGTAATCAATTATGGGGGGACGATATTTATCAACCATGGTATTATATTAATAGCAATTTTTACGACTATATGTGTTGAAAGGCATATTTCTTTCAAAATTATGGTTGTTGAAATTACTTCTATTATCTAAATGTACGGTGCCTGTATCCATCTTGAGCCATATTTAAACATTATAATCAGAACCATCCAACTTGATAGAATTTAATTTCTCTTATTTTTTTGTCTATGTTTTATTAAAGCTTCCATATACATTGAAATGGCTCTTACGTGCAACGGCTTCCACGGGTTGATACTTCCATCGTTCGAAATTTCAGCTTTGACTGACTCGGAAGACCACCGATTTTTTTTAGTTATGTGTATATTAGAGCAAAACTTGAACTTAAGATTTATAGTTAATTATGTGAACACAACACATTTACACAGTTTTAGGTTGTATCGTTCTTGCAACATACTCTACATCAGATCTGAACGCAGCTAATCGGGTATTTATATCACGTATAGTAGTGTCTATAATAGACAATCCAATCGAGGAGTAATGCTACAGCAAACTGCATGGAAACATCATGACTGATGTATCATGCCATGATATGGCCTACCAAGATTAAAGTCGTAATCTAAGTGAGCAACCGTGTCATAAAAGAATAACGACAGAGATTAAATTTACTTCCTGCCAGTTCTTACATGTCTGATGGAATGGCTAATGGCGACGCCGGACGTAAAACTCGAAACATAAAAGCTCCTACGCATCGACCTCTAGCGAGTAGCAGGGGCAACATTTTGGTAGCCGGCTGAACATTTTTCTTGGCCAATCGTGACCTGCTGTACCACAGCTATAACAGTTATTATGTTTCCCGACCAAAATTGTAGTACCGATGAAAGTAATGATCCAGATAGAACAGCAGGTATTCAAACCTTGGTTGGTAAGACTCAGCTTCTTGTACACAAGTCTCTTAGAAAGGTGCCTTTACGGGACTTCGATTCGGAAGTGCGCGCTGCCCGGGACCTCGCGTCCGAAATCTCGGTTATCATGGACATCCATGAGAACAGTTTAGTCATTATCATGGAATTACTACTTAACAAAATGTTAAGCGGGAATTCGAAGCTGGTTAATTTTGCGTTACAGGGTGTCTGTTTCGCTAATAGCGGTAATGTTATTTCCGATTCACTTGTGTCAGTGTCATGCGATCAACGCGACAACCACTTTATGGTGTTTAACAGCAGCTTTTTGTGCGTCCCTTGCGTTGTACCGATCAACAGCCGCCACATTGGCGTGTGTCGCTTAGCTACTCCAGTCAATTTTGGTTCAACCGCAGAGCGGGTTTATTTCATCGTTGCGGCAGTAACACCACTTAATACCAAGGCTACGAAGACTCCACTTGAGGTATTACGAACATTCGCGACGCTACTGTCTAACCCATCAATACGTCATCGACTCATCGACGAAGCTAAAACAGAGGCCGACTTTAAAAGAATTCTAACTGATTTAGATAATTTTGTCCTCTTTCAAACCTCGACAACAGATGGCGATTTCGAACCACCAGCGAAGTCTAAATTTTACCCATTTCGAGGAATTATTCAGGATCTTCGACGGCGACTTCCCCACTATCTGTCAGATTTCACTGATAGCGTTAGAGACCAACGCTCGATCTATAAGACGATATCCACTACGCTGTTTCTCTACTTCAGCATTCTACTGCCGGTGATCGCGTTCGGAACACTGAATAACACCAATACCGATGGTCGACTGAACGTCCGGAAAACGCTTATCAGTCAGGTGATCGGAGGTTTATATTTTTCTTTGATCAGTGGCCAACCGCTTGTCATTTTGATGACTACGGCGCCGCTTTCACTGTTCGTAAAAATCGTGCACAGTATAAGCCAAGAATGGAAAACTGATTTCGGAGTGATGTACGCCTGTGTGGGATTCTTCTGTTGCGCCTTCCTTGCACTCTATGCGGTTTTCGACGTCTCCCGGATAACGCAGTGGTATACACGTTCGACTGAAGAGATATTTTCGTTGTTTATCACCATTGCGTTGTTTGTAGATGCGGGAAAAGACGTTTACCACAACTTTCAAAGGTTTGTTTCGTGTCCGAAACTTCCTTGTATTACATATTCTGTGTGATTTTTTTTCTGAAATAGCGCTCACGTGCCGTGGACTGCTGTGTTTCATAGAGCTCACAGAGGGTCAACTTGTCTCGATGGAAGTCCTGCGTCATTGCTGGCAACAATCTCTCTCATCCCCAAGGTCGCAGCACGTAATTCTGACCAGGAACACCTGCACTAGTCCGGAAAACAAGAATTATAAGCCATTGCGGCTGTACATTTGTTTTAGGGCGATGTTTCGTCAATAGAATTTCATCCTTCCATTAATAAGACTGTCTGCGATTATTGTAGAAGATCCGTCGTTTATCACGAGTCACAACTCGGCAAGAGAATAGGTCACAGGCGGACCGAAAAGAGCAACCATTGCTACGTCTTCGTGTTGGACTGTGGTATATGCTATCATGCAACATTTAGTATTAGATCTTTATACTTTATTGAAATACATCAAAGTCGACAAGGGTTAACACTGATGGACTTTAAGATGGGTAGGCTCCCGCCACAGCTCTCGATATTAATTATTTACTATCGCGTAGGGTGTTCCATTAGATCCTGTGACTTAATAAGGACGTCGTTAACTTGATTCGAAGATTGTAAAACAGAAAACAAATGTTAGCGAAGTGTGCTTGCTATAACGTCCTTAAATATTAATCAAATTTTCCTATTTGTAACCAGTTGCGCGCTAATTGACTGTACTCTGCATCTGCTATCATAAAATGCATTGGGGCTGTTACTTTTAAAAACGATAGATAATAACTTCGATTTATTTCAATGATTTTCCATTTCGAAATGTAATTTCGTGTGTTTATATATGAGTGCGCACATATATATATATATATATATATATATATAGCAAAACTCATTATTTATTTTTATATATTTTATATTTATATTTAGAAGATTTTGAGAGAACAAGTTTATTTGCCTGATATATAGCAATTGCTCCATTACACTCTAATATAAAAGGCCATCATCAGTTATGTTCCACACTTAAGAAATCCGGATTTCGTGGTGCGTCTTGTAAAAAGTATGCTTTTTTCAGTTGGACAACTTTGAGACGCAAAAATGCGTATATAATGGCCCCTATTACAGATTTCAGGATACTGGTAAACTACGCGTAATTGGCCTACATGCATGTGTTATCAGAGCTACTGCCATTTTGAACGCTGTTCGTTGCCAATTCGTGCAAAGGCCTGCCATCGTAGCTAAGGGTCTTTATCGACTCGTACCTTACCTCGAAAAGAGCTTAACATCGTCTCATTCTCGTTGATTTGTTGGCGAAAGATCAGAAGTTTTCTAAAGGTGGAGAAGGAAAAGACCTCTTACCCGCTTCAAAGACGACTTGAAGGCATCAGACCCTACAGTATAACTGTCACCTTCCTAACCCACAAAGCTGGCGCCGCTGCCTACAAAGATTACTTTTTTTTATTCTATTAGCTTAAAATAGGTTAAATAATAAAATAAAATAGCTTAAAAAACGCTGCATCGCCGTCTCTCTAAGATCATCTATAGTGTCACCAAATTTCACCGTTATCAAATGGTTTTCAAAAGTATTATGGTATTCTTCGTTAACGATGATAATCGTGTAGCTTTTAACGGTCCTCTAAGTGTATCCGATCACTTGATTTATCATTAAGAAAGAATGGCCAACAGTCGGGAAGACCAGCTGCACTTTCTGTGTTTACTCAGACGGGTGATTCTTTAACTAAAATAAGACCATGAAAGATATTGTTGAGTTCTCATTTTGACCAGGATATCCGTCACATGCAAGGCATACAACAGTAACCTTTATAAGATCTGTGACACAGCTGGTGCAACAATATTTGAATTTTTTAGAAACTCATACTCGTTCCATATGCAGAAAAGTACATTGTTTTTGGCCAGAGATGCTTTTAAGTTTTCTTCAATAGTTCCCATGTTGTAACAGTACAGCTGCCGGCTCTACTAAATAGGCAGCTTCAGCAAAAATATGCCCGTTTGACAATCGAAAATGGCGACTTTCACGCCCCTCAAGCCTCTCTGAATCTTTCCTAAAAAGCGGTATCACAGTTCTTATAATCATACAGTTATGATCTCAGTCGTAACACGAGCGTCTCGCAAATTACGTATCTAATTTTCTTCTTGAGCCTAAAAAACTGAAGGCAAGCGTTTTTTGCCGAAGCATCAAAATCGATGTTGTAAAACATATTGGCATGCTTTTGGAAAAACCGTTAGTGGACATCCGGGTACTCGATGATCGTTCTACACCTCTCAAACTTGCGCTATGCTTAGCTGTGGCTACCTGCCTGTCTTTTATTGATTTTCTATGACTAAAACCGGGAATATCCGAAAGAGTAATGAACTGAATTATGCTTGGCACGCATTGAGTTGGATCGTCAGTCGCCACGTCCATCCCCTTTGAGCAAGATCCTTTCCAATTAAACCTTCTTTTCACTTGTCATTTTTGGTCCTTCGAGACGTCCAAAACTTTTAGAACAATTGGCGCGTATACGTGAGTTATTTCGTTGCTTTTTACGAGGGGTGGTACTTATCGTGATTTACCGCACTTGGGAGTTACGCGTGGCCTCTGCGGATTCAATAACGAGCATATGGCAGGAATTTCCCACTCACGTTCGATTTTGAAAAATATGCCGTAGAAACCGACGTTTTCTTTCTCCGCAGCATTCTATGATAAACGACCCCATATTCGACCATGTTGGCGGCAGTTTGGCACATGTCCTGGTATGGACAAGTGCCTAGATTACAAAAGGGGAGTAAATATGTTTCATATAATCAATAATTACTGAGTGTTTCTAATATGAATATCATTTGCAAATACGACACGCATCGGCTAATGCGGTCATGGGCACTTCTATTGACTTATGTAGACTGAAGAATGTTCAAAGGCTCGAGTATCAGCAATATGTAATAAAAAGATGACTGCTCCTCTACTATGACTGCTAGTTGACTTTCCCACTTTTGGTCTTCTCTTTTCCATGTTTCATTTTGATTGAGCTGTTTTCATCCTATTTTTTGAACTGTACATGGCCCTAATCTACCACCAGCTCTTTGCCTTTACGAATGAGTAAACAGGCACACTTTCCCACAAAGCTTATCGTCACCATAGTATGCTACAAGATGCACGTTATTTATTTACTTATTCGCATTAGACTGGTTTTATAACACGTGTTCTGCTATACCGCGGAATTGCTTTGCTATGGGCAGTATATATCACGACGTTCATGCTGTGGAGGGATTTGAGGGAAATTTGACAGCTGTAATGGGAGAAGTAAAAACTGAAGTCAGTTTGTTGGCTTGAAGAACAAGTTCAAGCGATAATGCCGCGGCCGGTATCAAACGGTGTCTACAAAACTAAAATCGATGGGATTTTTTCCTTAGAAAGACTTTGCATCGTGTTAGAGGATAATTTCAGCTACATGTTGGATCCGTAATCTCAGTTTTGGTATCGATGTCACTCAGTGGGTTCTGCAACCCGCTACACAAAAGTAGGATCATATGAGCGTGAAACGTGAAAATTAGTTTCTCATTTTTACTATATCAAGGGCAGATAGAGTTAGAAACTAATCCGCGATGCACGGCGCCTCCGTAGCTCTGATGCCGCTTTACCATTGTCTGGGGCTTTTGTATTTCAGGCCTTGCAATCACCTTATTTTTAGAAGATTATATTAATCTTTCGTCATCAGCCCTCTTTCGTTATAGACAGTATCTGCAGTGGGCTATGAGGCGGCAATCCTGTGACTAGGCAATGAGGCAACGCGCTATTTACTGGCTGACGAGTCGGGTGGGTCAGGCGATCAAGCTCTTCTATTAGAGATTGCTGCGTAGGGGCTCTATCCTGTAGGCCCCAGTGACTCTGTGTTAGTGTCGATACTAACAATAAGAAGCCTTTCCTCTCTTGTGCCTTTTCTTTGTCACTCTCTTGTCCATGCAACCCTACAACTACCATCATCATCATCGTCACCCCCATGGCCTGACGTTCAACCAACTGACGGTGGTGGGTCGCGTATCTAGATACTACAGTCCGTGCCAACTCAATCGCTCTTCATCCGCGTATGAGGTAAGCGGACTTGGAAGATCATCATTGGGCGTTCTGGTTGAACAAGCCGGAGTGGGTGGTTTCGCTGATAGCGTAGGTCCGTGCCGTCGCGAAGTATCACTTCTGTTTATTATCCTCATGCTGGCAACGCTCTGGTTAGGTCTCACCTTGTCCAATCTCACCCGAACGCCGTACCTCTCGCCGAAACTACGTGAACTGCTCTCGGATTATGCACTTCCGTTAGCTGTGATTGCTGTTTCACTAGTTGGGGTTTTCATCTTTCCGGAACTACCCACTAACGACTTTAGAGACGACAACGATGGTTGGGTAAGTTCAACCCTGTTTCGAAGTATCCCTAACGGTAATACTAGATGCAAACACTCCAAACGAGGCACAAAACGTTGGGTAGCGAGCGAGTAGTTTCGGCCTAATTTTCACTATGAAATCATCCTCCGTTCTTAGGATGCGCTATATACCGAGAGCTATCAGATCTGCACGTTTCCGTAGGTTGCCAAAAAAATCTCAACCTAATATAGATTCAACACCTGGAGTGAAAACATTGAGTAACCTGCATCTCCAAAGTATTTCGTTTCAATGATAAGGTTCGTTTTATTAATAGTCACAAATCTAAGGTTATATGAGCGGTTACTGGCAAGCTGGTAGCTCAGATGAATAAATCAGTGAAGTACCGTAGTACTATTACTGCACGGCACTCACAGAGGAGATGGAGTTCGAAATGGAACACACCAATACTGCTGGCAAAATGTCGCGCTACACTGCTACACGCGACGTTTCAGATGGTAATTCTAATCCTCATTAGTATACATCTAAGCGCTTTGTCGGTACGTTGACAGTCTCCGCGAACGAGTAGATGGCCAGTAATGACAACGTAAGCATTCGAAACAAAAGCTCCACAGAAAAGAACCACCTAATATTTAAGGATATATTTATCATCCGAGGTAATAAGAAACATAGCTCTTTGAGGGTAGCGCATCACTTACCAGAGATATATAAAGGATATAATTACGCCTAAGTATGCCTAAAGGATATAACGAGCACAATTATCGAGCCGGGAATAAAGATCTAAATTCTATGGAAAAATACATCGATGCTTCTCATCTGGAACTTCACTTCCCTATTGGAACATGGCACGCGTCATTCGTGTGAATCACAAGTCTAATTTAGTCATCGTTATTTAAAGCTTATTTAGTATTTACATCTTATTTATTTATTTATTCTATTCATTTAAAGCAACATCTACTGTGCTTTGGTTGACGTACTTTTAGTGTTCTTTTTGTTTTCTCTTTATCTACTTCCGGTATTGAAGGACAGCTCAAAAAATGCGCGAAAAACGCTCAGGGTTGAATTAACAAAATTGTGCTAGTTCAGACTAATTTATGTCACTATGAACACCTTCAAGACAGAATAAGTTAAAGGAAGTCCCAAATTTAAGCTAGCCAGTCGTATTTGTTATTAGCTGTCTGGTTGACACGGACAATTAATACCAATTACGATTGACTTATATACTTTATTGACTTATATATGTATTAAATATGAAGTGGGTGTATGTAGAATTTGCTCGTTTCTTCACTTTGATAGATTGCAAAATTCAGTCTCTTGTTCGATATTACCCTACGACACATATAAACAAATTTATAAAAGCTCAACGTACACAAAAATATGTTATTAGCTATTAAAAGATATATTAACTTGGATCGTGACATTTGCCGAGCATACGTATGTGCCTATTCCATGTATTTTACCTCTCCCCTTCAATCAAAAGCTTCACATTTTGCCTGCCACGTTGCTTTCGATTATAGTGAATTCAAATTTTTCAAAGTTAGTGATACAATTAAATCATTTTCTAACGGCTTTACGATTATTCCAGATTTTCACAGTTGCCCGCATTGAATCGATAGATACTTTACCACTGCTTATCTCAATCGGGCTTGGTTTTGCACTTTCCCTCCTGTTCGTTATGGACCAAAACATCTCCGCAGCAATGGTCGAGACAGCAGTTCACAAGCTAAAGAAAGGTTCACAGCTACCACATGTTAGACTAGCAATAATAGGCTGTAGTTTGTCTATTACTATTGCATAGCATAAAAAAATATATAATAACTGGGCCTATTTTAGTGCAAAAAGCGAATGCTATCCAAAGCGACGCTGTGTGTTACTGATGGCTATACAGGTACAGCATACGACTGGGACATACTGGTAGTTGCAGTCTTAAACGCGTTTCTCTCAATTGTTGGCCTTCCATGGATGCACGGGGTACTGCCGCATTCGCCGCTCCATGCTCGAGCATTATCTGATTCGGAGGAACGCGTCGTCGAAGGCTATGTGCAGCACGTGCGTAACAGTCTAGATTTGCACGTGCAGTACAAAGAATAATCATCATATCAATATAATCATTAAGATGATCTAATCGGTTAATTTACCATTGCTTGTTTGATTTTTAGCTTTAGACTACTAATCATTTTATAATAAATAGCGAAAATAGAGCAAAAATTTTTTGCTGTCAGCTTCAAAAGGGTGAGGAAAAAAATTCTTCTCGATATAGACGAACAGAATTCATGCGGGTAACTCATGCAGTTCACTTGTGTCAGTTGGCTGAAAGAGATAGTACGTAATCATAGTTGTTATGTTTCAAATGCTCACCTACGACGCAGATCGTGATGAAGTCTCGCGAGACCCGGGTAACTTCATTGGTGGCCCACATCCTACTGGGCTTCTCGATCCTGCTCTTGCCGCATCCATTGGGATATATTCCAACGGCGGTTCTCGATGGACTTTTTCTCTTCATGGCTATCTCTTCACTTCGGTCAAACCAGTTTTTCAAACGACTCCTTCTTTTCGTAACCGAACAAAGGGTAGGATCTTACCCAATCGCTGCTCTAACTGTTATTTTCCTATTACAGATAGGTATAGACGTCTATTTTTAACTGTGTTGATTTGGCTATGCCACTGTTGTGATTATTTATGATTTGTGTTTTATTAAGATAATTACATTAGTTGACCGAATCGCAGCATGCCAGTTGGATAATTATTACGTGCAGTACGTGTCGTCAACTCAGTTGTGAAAAGGGGATGGTATAATACTTGGTTCAGTAATAGTGTAATAATCACCTTATTATTATACTTGGTATATGATATCTATGTGTATGTGCAGCATTCTAACATACTCATTTTTCGGCTCGTGTTTCAACATTTCAGTCGTATCCGCCTTGTCATTACGTGCGCCGTTGTACTCAAAGGTCACTTCACGTATTTACGTGCTGTCAGTTAGTACAACTTTTTATTTTTTGTGTCATCGGCTTTTCTCCCTGGCCGTATCTAACGATGGCATTCCCAGCAATCATCGTGGCAATGTTGGCAGTTCGCCAGCTCCTCATACCGCTCATAGTGGACCGACGCTACCTGAAATATTTAGACAGCAAAGAAGACTAACTTAGCAAATTTTCTAGCGGTGTTTCTGGTTTACACGTTTAGCTCTTCTGTATACGAAGCTTCCAGTTTGCGTTATCCTACACATTCACGAATCTATTAGAGTTACCAATAATATTATAATTTTATATATTTTAAGGGCTACAATAATACAAATCCTTATCTATATGTGACATTTTTCGGTGTGTATTGAAAGAACCTTAACAAAAAGAACGGACACACATTGATATAAATATATGATATAAACGTCACATATCACACCACGAGTCTACAGACAGAAATCAGTAGGTTCAATTACTTACCAACGTTGTTTTGGTCAGGTTTCTGTTGGACGCCTGATAGGATGCGTAACGGCGATACCGGCTGTGAGATTCGAAACATAATGTTGACTATCTATTAAAACATGGCTCTTGTGCTTCAGAACTATGCTTCTTCACCTAAGTATTCTGTTTTCCTGAAGCAGCAAGTGCTGTGTATGATAAACGTATATATACATATATTATATAAAATATGTATAAGCGATCGATTAGTAACATAATCTTAAATTCTCTGCATGCGTAGCTCGTAAATGGAAGTTATAGAATAAAACGAATTTTAAAGACGGTCTCTACACAACTGGATGATGATACATTTGTTTGTATTTAAACGTGTGCTTAATTGTAAAATCAGAGTGTGTTTCCCATTTGCTTAACAACCGCACGTTTATCGGCAAAATCGTTGGCTTAACTTGCCACAAATAGTTTTAACGTGGCAAGGAAAGTATACGCCATATATCTACGGCTCATTGTAACGTATGATTAACTAATCCAGGCATACACTCAATCTAATGAACTTGCGGGAAAGACTGAAATCGCGACAATGGCTGATAAAAGCTATGTTAGTATACTGTATTCAAAAATCCTCTATTCTTCCACTCACTTGCACTTCTTATGTATGCCCAAAATTTTCCATGAGGAACCCGTAATCTCGTTCTTATCCTTTGTATTCTGAACATTGAAGTATATTCCTGTAACAAAGACAGCCAAGTTTCCGACCTTCGGCCCTCTTCCTGTTCCACTTATTCTTCAACCTACAGAAATACATCGATGATAAATGATTTCCATCATCTATGTTTTGCTGCCACCCACCGTCCCCCGTTGACCAGTGCTTCTGATCCAAGGTATTACTAGTTTAAGGAAAAGGGACGAAGATCAGAGAAAATGGACGTCACCATAGGGTTCTAAAGCCAAGGAAAGCAGTTCTTCATGAGGCACGCTGCTCGAAAGGTGGCGACTCGTCTGCTATTCGTTCGTTTAAGGAGGCGAGCTATCACTTAAAAGATTGGCAGTGAGGGAAACTTACACGGAAGAGAATGATAGGCATCAATACAAAAGGCAGATATAAAAGATGAAAACGTTTGAGTTGCGCGAAAGAAAACGAAATTCAAGAAAAAAGCTTTAGCATCGCTTTGACGTTACGTGCACGCGTCGACGTATCCGATGTGAGGTCGATAAGCGCAAGCAAGGACCACTATCGGGTGAAAGAATGTTTTTTTCACGTTTCGTAGCCCCTTGACGCTCCTGGCAGGGCTTTTCCCTGATCATGTTTACGGAAATTGAAACAACGGCGTCAAGGAGCCTATTTTTGGAGAGCATGAGTTCCCTATCGTGTGACTAACCGAAATAGGCGTAAAAGGACCCATCTCGTCACTGAGAAGCCAGTGAGAGAATTTATGGATATAATGGTTTTCAAATTAAATGATGCGAGGCGAGAGAATATTTTGATAGTTTTCTATTTTTCGCTATCTCCTTCAGCTTCTATCAGCGTAAGATGCCCACACGTTCCGTGGCCGCGTCACACGCAGTAGATCAGGGTACGCACCTTTTGATATATCTCGACAAGATAAAAGAATTGAGTATACCCTGGAAGTATCAACTGTTCGTAAATTTCATGATGTTCGTCATCCTACAGCATAGTCAAACTGGTGGTAATCTTTATGTATGAGATAACTTAATTCCTTTTTTTTTTTATGCTCTCCTTTAATCAAGCGAGCCCTATTCACTAAAAAAGCTATTCGCTTCGACTAGAAAGAACTTCCCCTGAAAATTCCACATGATCTGCTAAGAATATGTACATTTATTTACTTTTCCATTTCTGTTCATAGAAAACCGCTTGAAATGACCACTTGAGCGCACAAATGTATTCCTCTGATTGATCTCCTCAATATTTTAAATTGCAAATTAGGTTTAAGTGCACGTATTCATATAGCTCGCACTAAGCGATATTTCAGTTTATAAAAAATAGATTTTTTTATAGTGAAATATTGTTCGTTGTTTCGAACTCATAACTATATGTAAGCCTGTTTGATCCAAATTACAAACTTTCCTTAAGCAGATGTGCCAATAAACAGGTAGTACCTAATACTAGGAAAACTGTCTTAGGTTTTATCCAATGTTACTATGAAGGCCCAGCTGGCGAGCACGAACCTCATCCAGAAGGATACTTTTCGAATAACGATATAATCAATTGTTGTTGTCGATCATACTGAATTTTATATGTCTACCGAGAAATAATTGATAGTCCGCCCACATAGGCGCCCATGCACAACACGTACCGATCCTATTTCTTGGTCGTACATACATACACAACCTAATTTATTATAGATAATTTTTCTGATTACCAGCTATAAATTTATTTGTACTCGCCGTACGTTCTAGCTTTTTTAACGTCGCTATCGCTACTCATCGTCAGAGCTGAAAACGACATGGATGTAAAAGAATAAAGAGATTTTTTTTCGCATTTTATAGAGACACTATACCTAAAATAAAATTGGGGAAAAAGCTATTATTTGACCTATTTTCTTTCACGGATCACAAATTGGGCTAGCACTGTCTCACTCGCTGCCGGCCCTATTTAGAACAATCAAAACAATTCGGACGGAGAAGCAGGAGACAATCGGAGGAAATCGCTTGAGAGCACGCTGTCACTTATTCTGGCGATGGGATTGATTTGCACACCGATAAAAAAATTACAGAGGGAATGGCAGTGATAGAGAGAAAATCTCAAAGCAACTGTGGGTAGCTGGTAAGTCGCTTAGCGAAGTGCTAGCTGGCTCAGAACCCAAGTTCCGAGTCTCCGGGTTCAGACTCTAGATGTCTATCGAACGAGACTACTAGCAAACGACGACGGCGACTGGTAAAGAAAAAGTGCCGAGAACGAAAAGCGAATAGCAAATCGTTTCGGAAAGGAAATGATGGCCAAGCGGCAGGGAAAATGGGACTGGAAGAAGGTATTCTGGTAGAACCGGAAGGGGATCTAGTTCGCGACTCATCTTCCAAATGTAGGTAGGGAAAGACAGGATGAAAATAAAAAGACAGGACGCCCGCTGTTGGCCGAAAAAGGACCCTTGGAAACTGATATAGCTAAAAAGGACAAAGTGGGCAGTCGGATAAATCGAAATGGTTTTATTCGAACTACCGCATATCGTTGCAATAACCATTTTGTACACGTATCTGCATACCTGTATACTGATATGGAGCTTTGTTCTATTGTGAAAAAAAGACATTTCATTGTCTGACATCTGATCGGCCATCAGACGGGTTTTCTTCGGAAACCTTCATGATATTAATCACTTCGAGATTATAGAGATACAAAGAAACTTCAACAAAATCAAGTTCACACCGAATTCATATCGAATTTGAAATGAGTCAAATTTGGACATTACAGCTAAACAAGACTGCGGTCTCAGAACATGGCGACCGTTAAATACATATGTGCTATTAGTCTAGAAACTGAACTTAATCGAATTATCTAACCACATATACAACCTTCATGCGTCTCGTATTTTAATATTTCATTTGTTATGTACTAAATGTACAAGTAACTTAAAATAGTTCTAGTTGAGAAAATAATGATGAAAAAAATAAACTGACTGACTATGTGTAGGCGTTTTTCTCAGATCTGCAAATCTACATAAAAAGTGCCGTTATCTATTTTGTAAATTCTAACAACAAAGCTTAAACTCGCAAGCGGAAATCGCTTATTTCATAACCCTAGAATTATTAAAATTACCCAGAGAGTATTGAAAAAAATTACCGAACAAAGTTCTAAATCAATCTTTCCGATGCCTCACTATCGGAGCCAATACCTGGTTCTATGAAAGTGGTGAAATGCTTTCATTTATCTATGTTATTTCATTAAACAGCGTTCCTGATGTAACACAATTTTTTTTCAGGCCACTTACTCTAAACTTTTTCCGCTCTCCAGCAGAACCTCTGCATCACACAATAGTTTTGCTCGCTATTTTCAGGGCCGCGCTGCGCCGTGTTCCACGGAATTTCTCACTTTCAATCTTGTGCCGTTCCACCACGTCGCTGTTCTCCCGTTCAACTTGCTTTGCCGTTCTCGTTTGTCTCGCAATTAACATCCGCCCATCCTTTCTCGGCACCTTGAACTTCTACACTTTTACTCCACCGAAAACCTGACCCCAGCTTCCCATCCACCATCCAAACAAAACGCTTCAGCTGAAATTGCCCCCCTCTACGTCTGCTCTGCCGAGAACGTCTGCTCGTAGAGACTTCCGAACCGTCGCAACTTTCAGATAGTGGCAGCGTTGACGCACTGGCTGGTGTTCTTACTGCTGCTATAGTTGCTGTTAAAGCTGGCGCCGTTACTGTTGTTTTTGTCGTTGTCGTCGTTTTCGTTTCGGACGACATAGATCCAGCAGCATCGGCGACACACGACACGTCGACAACAATTTCAGCGTCCCAGCAATCTGGGCATCACTTTGCAATACACCACGTATACGCACAGTAGGTGGATCTTCGTGTGGAACATGTGAAAAAAAGAAGAAACGCCGACGAAAACGAGCCGGCTTGACACCCAGCAGGACCGGGCAGCTGTCGCTGTGTCGGTCCTTGTGCCCCTTCAGGAGACTCACTTCCGGGCCAGCCAGTCAGGGTAGAAAGCTACGGTAGAGCAACTGAAAGAGCAGCCGCCGAGTTTTGCCACCTTGTAATCTGCTCGGTGTCGCAAAGGCTATTGCTAGGACTCGAATGGACGGCCACTTTGGAGGTTAGAGTGGCAAAAGGCCGAACGAAGCCGGTCAGAGTATAGAAAAAAGCAGACTAAGGAGTGAGATCTGCTGGTATCCTACCTAAAGCAGGATCCGGCGAAACAGGAAGAAGGCGTGTAAGCGGGGGACAAGGGAGAGATATTGGGCACATCCGTCTTTCTCTCGTTTAGCGTTTTTCTCCCTTCACTCAACTCTGAAAGCTATCGCAAACTCGCTACACGGCCGTTCTAGCTCCACCCAGGACCCCTTCAACCTTTGCCTGCGCCCTCCCCTTGTTCCCTTTTATCACCTTTTTGGGCTCCTAGATCCGGCTGGTTTCTTTGCTGCCTTTCCTGATATCGGGGTAAGTCCTGTTCAATCGCTCAGTTCAAGCTTTTGGAGGAACTGCCCCTACTCCATCCTGCTCACCCGGTTATTATTACCGGAGAGTCCACGATTGCCTTACTCCAACCTTCTAACCTTATACGGCCTTCGCCGATGTCCTTACCACATGAGTGGTAAAGAGTAACGATAAGAAAGGCGATCGTGGAGAGGTGTCCCATGCCTGCTACCACCTTCGCCAGTTTTATTTTATCTTCATCTGCTTTCTCCTGCCAGCCTTCGTTACGAGCTTGGGTGTCGGTCGTCGCTGCCGGCCTGCCCGTCGGCCCGCCAGCAACTGGAATTTTTCGGCATTCCAGGAACATTTGGGCGAGCAAAAAAGTGGCGGACTGGCGAGTAATAGAACAGACGGCTGAACAAGCCGCTAGTTGCCTTCGCCGCTACTAGAACGAGTGCTGCGATTGCGACGCCTCTTTTTCGTTCGTTCTTTTTCCGTCTCTTCAAGCAACCTTTTCTTTTTCCTTAGCTCTGGACTGCTACATCACGCACGTCGGAGGCGTGACTCGTCCCAACGCTGTTGCTGAGAATGGGAATGGTCCAATTGGAGGGGCGAAGGACGTTACGCTTGTTTTCACTTTACTTTCTGTCACTTTTGTTCTCTTTGGCGTCTTTCCCATCGCCGACATTTACTTAAATATAATTTTCGCAATATTTTTTAACTAGATCATTTTTGCAAAAGAGTTCAGCTACGTGGAGAAAGAAGTTAAATTATCTCTGAAGGCTACTCGAAAGCACAATATAACAGCCGCAACTAAGTGCAATAACGAAGCAATAATCGACGGCACCCTTGTAGACTGATGTAGCGAATTTGTAACTCCAGAAAGTTTATATTAAAGCTCTGACAAAAAAAAAAACAGCAATTGTAAAAATGACCTGAAGCCTTAGTTAATTTTTTTGCGTTCACGGTGTTCGCAACGAAGTAAGGCAATGTAGGGCATTTCGTAAGGCACATCAAATGAAATGAATATTAAGAAACACACCTATTTATGTTTATTACCAACAACTAAAACATCAACAAACATCAAATCGTGCTCCATTCACCTGAGCAGCACTTGAGGTATTCACTTACATTAATGCAATAGTCTGTTTCGACTCATGTGGCTACGCGGCAAAACGCATGCACTCTGGTTCTCGTAACGGTGTTCTAAAAGCTTTAAGAGCTGCGCTCGTTGCCGGAAATCGACTAAGGGAAAACCTTCAGTAGTCTGTTTGGAGTAAAAACATAGCGGATAAATGAACGTTTAGTGAGCCGACAGAAATAGGCATGTCTACCACTACGGATACGATCTCTCGTAGCATCGCTGCAAAGCGTCGTTGCTTGTAGCACACTGGTTGTTTCATTCGAGTTCACGAGTGAACTCCTCAGCGCCACGACAAACACATAATGTTCTGCAGCAGATCAGTTGAAGCCTTAGGAATACAGAAGGGTGTTGCGGATTAAATATGATAACCAGTCTAATATAAGCATTCGTCTTCTCCAAAGCTCCAAAATTGCTTATAGTTATTAATAATCAGTTAAGAGTTTACAAAACCAGTGAGCCTGGCAGTTTTATTCTATTTATTTTCATAAACATGATAACATTTGTTATGCACAGTTAATAGACTCGCATCTTACAGCAAGGAACCGGTGTAACATAATATATTGTGCTATCAAGGACAATTGTTCTCGCACAGCATTCAGTGACAGCCTACCACTTAAATACAACAGACCCAGGCCAAAAATTCGCTTTATAAAAACCGAAAAGGCACTGTATTAATTTCTAGGCCATACGATCTGTCATATTGATTTTTTTATGGAGCGCAAGCAACCTCGCATTGAATAATCTTTGAATGAGACAGAAATCAGAACCTTTTCTCATAGGCCGCAAAAGAAAACCAAAAGTACTATTCACTATTAAATGTACATACAACCAAATATAGAGTTCTATTTTATAATGTTTTATAACGAACTCCATGAAAGCTGCAAGTCATCATTACCAAAAATTTACATAAGCATCTCACTAATAGGAGGCATGTGCGCTTATTGACATTTTCAAATAGCATCAAGTGCTTAAAATTTACTTGGTTACTTGGTTAATATCCAGTTATTCTTTATATATTCACTATATAGTTTGTGCATATTCAAAACAACAGTGCAGCTATGTTTAATCAGAAATAATTATTTGCATCATAACATAAAGTTTTAATTGCGTTATATAAATATGCCGAATTCTCTTTTAGCCCAGATGACTATAGTGCGTAAGGCCATTATAGTGTTTCTCTTTTAGAGAACCACACTTTGTCTTACTGAACAGCGTCTATCAACTACGCGACTCATTTGTAATCAACGATCGGGTAGTTATAAAATATATACACAAACAAACACTAATGATATTTCGACGTTGTTGAGTGATGAGTAGGTCCCAAATAGAAGTCGCTTTCAGTTTTCTATTTAGATAGCAAACATTCACACCGTTCGCACAACATAAAATAGAATTTATTATAGCTTATTCTGTGGGTGCGTACTACCATTATATCACTGCACGTTGGTCAAAAAGTCACAACGTTCTTTTCTGTTATCAAGCGAGACGCGTTCACTCGAATTCTATCACACAAATCTATGTATTATGTATAAGCTGCCTCTCTTTCCCTACGATCTTCTGCCGGCTCTCAACTGATTTAATTATTCCGTGTCGCTAGGAGCTTTCGAGTTTGATGTTTAGTAACTCATCCAAAGAGTGTTTGGAATCCTCTCAGCTATCAAGTGTAACCGCTACGAATATCATTTGTCAGAGACCGAGACGGGAACCGTCAGCGGAAACCTGAAGTCTCCGGAATATCATGGGTGTATCAAGTTCTTAGAATGAAGCGGGTATAATGGCCTTTGCCATTCATGATCTGGCATCGTAGCGAAGAAGTATGACTTTGCCTTATCCATCGAGTTCTTAATGTTTCCTTATTCAGTCTCTTCATATGGGCCATACACAGGCTCTTGTCAACTATCTTTTTTCTTAAGCATTTCTTGGTCTAGAAAACCTTTCCAGTAGGGGACAATGAGAAGCCGCATCTTCGATAGCTCTTTACTTCATTTTTAGGCTACCCAAACTGTCAATTCTGCAGTAAACCCTGTTGAATGAAGAAGGATGCTAATAGCCATATAGTTCATCAGCTCGGTAACTTCGCGAATTGCTTGCCCATTGTTTTCTTTCAATGGCACCTTTGGATGACCTTTTTCGATAGCAGACGACTAACCGGGATGAGATGCATTCCCTAACCAAGATATCATTTTCGAAATGAACAAAGTAGCTTTGAGCGGTTTTTCAGGCGTAAGATCCGCAGCGCACACGGCACACGAAGCTGCATCAGTAACTTTTGACTTTGTCAGTAGCATAAACGTTGAGAATGCACTTCCTGAACCTGAAATATCAAACTCTAGAATTTACACTCAGGATGAAAATGCAGCGGGCTCAAAAAGAAAGAAAATATTTTCAAATGTTATGAACGAACACGCATTGTTAATGCAAATAAGAAAGCAAACATCTGAAAAAACGCCATTATTCTTTGACCAAGCTAATTTTTCTATAAAATACTTTCGGAAGCCATCGAAAATGGTCTCCGCTTTAACACATAGAAGCAGACACATATTTATTGATTTTGATCTATACTTCTATCATACGTTTTCAACAAAAGCCATATTAAGCATTGAACAATGTGGGCGATCTAATTTCTTTTCGTAGCTTGTAGTAACGCAAAGCTTTCGGATCGGATCCCATCGAACTTTATAAGATCTCAAGTCAAGGTTTTATTTGTTTTTATTCATTTTTTATTTTTTTACTTTTTAGGTTTTATAATCATTTGAAAATATGTTTATTATTTCAAATTCTATAACCAGTTACATACAGCTGAATATCCCTGTGGTCGACTCCACCTATTTTCAAGTACGGCACTATTCTCAACATGAATTGGAAAACTGTGAAGTGAAACCGCTAACGAAAGATGTGTAGTTTTGTAATTAGTTGAGGTAAAGACGTATATTTAAGTAACAATGTACTTATATATTCGCTGAAGCTATTATGGCATGCAAAACTTTGTAGCAAAACGTTACAACTTTTATTCAGACATTATTGGATTTTAAAATTATCCCGGTTTCCATAAATTCACTGAACCGCTTCTGATTTGCACTTGACTCGCAAACGCAAAAACAGTCCGTACGATGAAAAATGTTAATACGTCCATAAGCAGTCATTCAGTCATTAACAGTTCAAAAACAGGTAAAAATTGTGTACTTTCAGTCAACGTCTTTTTATTAGGTATCTAATCATGCAGATAGTAAGAATGAACTTTTCGTGGTATGTACCAATTGTTTCGTTTATGCAGATTATCTTAAATAGAAATGCACATGACGTACCCAGTAACGCAAATAAATATACTAGAAAGTTATGGATTCAAACATGAAATTGGCTAAACGTCTATGAAAGACAAAGCGATAAGATTGCTCAAAACGATAAATAATTACTACGAAACAATAACCAATAGCACAGTAGTGTATTGTCCAAAAAGTATTGGGACGTAGCTACCTGACAATTGTAATGCCAACCACTTTTAGTATGCGAGTATAAACAAACATACTTGAGACTGTAGAGGGAGTGAAGTTTGCAACAACAAATTTAATTTATCTACCAGTTTATCATCTTCGCTCCACTATAAATAAGCGGCAAGCGATTTAGACTCAACTTTCGTGTCAAAAGTAGTTGTCATTATCACTAGCTTCAACATTTTGAGATAGCTATATACCATTTTCACCTGCCGCATGTACACTAGTGGAGCCGTAAATAACGTGCTTCTCCAAAAGTTTTCGCGCCCGTACCATAGTATCACAAATCGAACCACGTCGATTGAAGTTTTTTAAAGCAATATTGACGCGCTTCAACTCTATTCGAAAAAAACGCCGCACTTAAAACGCGATGAATCATACATTTAAGACAAATCAAATGTTATATCAAAACTCACTATAAAGAAATTCATCATCGTACACACCATACAGAAGGCATTAAATAGAAACACGCACGAAACCGGTGTCCGCTAAATATAGCGGAACTTGACTAGGTATGTGTTTACAAACTTTGCAAGCCGAATTCGGAGCGCCGTCGAGAAAAAATTGTGAATTTTTAGTAATTATTTAAAAGTTCTTTCACGATTCTATGCTAATAAGGAGACTTCCTATGCTCCCTCCTAACTCCAGGTATAAATATCTAATAGGGTTGAAACGGGTTTCATAGATAGTTTACCATACCGCCATTATAGAAAAAGTGGTCAGCTACTAGTTGCAAAACTGCACAATTTTCTTTGTTAAAAATATATAAAAATCCAATTATGTAAGAAGTATTACCGCTAAGAATTGCTTACATCCCTTAACGTACTTAATAAATTTGGTTTTCCGTTTCTTGTTTTTTAGTTGTCATTTTTAGTGCAAAATATGTAAAGCAATCGCAGTTGTGGTGTTCTAAATTTTATAAAGTTGTATTTAAGTATTACCTATCCAAATCGACAAAATCTACTTACGTTAGTACAAGAACTTTACAAGCTTCAATATATAGCAAATTTCTGGACAGTATTGTTAAAAAGATGCAAATTAAACTATTGCTTGTTCGATATTGTTGTTTCCTAGTTTACTGTCAGATTGTTTACCATACTTTAATTTCAATTATTAATGAGATGATATGGTGCGGAAATGTGTACATTTTTTATTTCAGCCTATTGTGATATTATAACTGTGTACGTAGATTATTGAAATTGAAAACAACTAGCTAATTAAAATGCCGACAAGCTCACCAGCGGCGACAGATCTAACGGAAGGATGTCGTGTGCCAGTAAATATGGTCGGCGCAGAGTGGCCTATTGCAGAGGTATGTGAACCTTTCGTGAATTTCAAAATTTGTATTTATCTTTAATGTTATTGAATCTTTACTAGCGAACAATGAAAGAGGCGCACCTCTTCCTGTTACTTCCCAAACTTTCAGCAAAGCAACCTAAACGACAATCTCACTAGGAATCGATCCGCATATTATTTAGCGTTATTTAATCTTGGTATATCAATTTTGTACTGTATTAAATGGCGCCGAATGTGTGTCAAATATACACAATATTTACATCATAATAAAAACAAAGGTGTATAACTATATGTAAGTGTTAAGTATTATTTTACTTAAGCAGCCGTTTCAGGGTTCATGCATCAACTTGCAAACCACAAAGCTTTCAATAACCATTTTACACAAAACAGGCAAAACTGCTAAGATTCCAGATCGGACCTACTAATGTAGCTCCCAAGTTTGCAGCAGTTTTTTTTTCAAGAAACTTTGTAGAAAGTTTAGCGGCTTAAAGTTGTACAACTTCCCAAGGATTCACAGCATGTATACAATTGTATGAGTATCAAACTTCTTCAATACAGTCAAGGTTTCGAATGAGATATGACAAGTGGCACCATCTCGTGGGAATTCCAAATTGTTGAGATCGAACTTATTAGGTTTCGGCTTCAGAAAACCTGTCAATATGTTTCTGCAAGGATAGCGATAGCAGTTGAATAAAAAAAAAACAGCAAGATGATCTGTACTGTCCACTACTATATGGTTACTTTAGCTTTATGAATACCTTTTTTAAAATTTACTGAAAAACGGCAACAAATTAGAACGGGAATTAGAATTGCTATTTAAACAAACGGTCCAACACCAAAATTGAGTAATGAATACTGCTTTATTGATAATCCTAAATTAATAATACTGCTATATAATAAAAATATGTATTCGCATATTATTTTTACTATACCACTGATATTTGTTATACGTCTGCATTTCCTTCTTAAAGAGATGCTTTGTTGCTTTGCTATACGCTGTTCTTTTTTTTCCATGACGAATTTTGATTGTAAAGCCATTTTAAGGGTTAGTTTCATTTAAGAATTTCTTATCGGCATTTACAATTGCTTTAATTATTTTCTCAAGGTTTCCACTCTGCTCTGCAATGTTAATGAATGTGTCGGTGACGGCGTAAATATTTCAAAGTGTCGCATCTATATACAATCTTTTGCGTTGTAGTTTCGTTCTTAGGTTATCTCTTCAAAATTAAGCAGTGCGAATATAGGCTTCCACCACAATTTCAAAGCTGTTTATAGCACTATGCTCTGAACTTCGCTTGTTCATTACTAAGCATGTTATTAACCCGGTGCCAAAATACGCTAAGGTAACTCTGAACGGCTGTATAAAGAGAAGTAAATACAAAAAAAGAGGACTTTTTAGAGTAATCCTTCGACTATCAGTCATAATATAGACAATAACCTTCGCATATTATGACTAATTATTGAAATTAACTAAATATTCATAATAAAATATTTTACAAGAATTAATTTTATAGCCATAAATTTCCATTCTAGATTTTTTCGACAGCAATCATAGTCCTCAGCAGACACTCACTTAATTGTTTTCCATTTGGTCTGTTTTTTAGTTTAGAAGGATCGCTGTGCTTGGCCTAGGGATCGCTATCTGGTGAATTAAATCTATTTGTCTTAACAAAAATTATTATTCCGTACGTTGTATCTAACCAGCAAACACCGTTTAATGCTGTTATCATTTCCAGGTGCTATCGACCCGACGGGATGAATCAAACGGAGGCTCAACTTTATATTATGTTCACTTTGTAGGGTATAACAAACGGCTTGATGAATGGGTAACCACGGATCGGATAGATTTCTCACGCATCTCCTTACCGAAGGCGAAAAGTGCAAGTGGCGGGGGAGCCAGCAGTAATAATAACGCTAGTAAATCGCATCATCACCACCACCATGATTCTTCGGTAAGTCTATATGCGTGTATATCAACGAAGTGACGAGTGAAGGTGTACTTAAAGAACTTATGTAAAGCGTTTTATTTTGCCTTAGACCTTAATACGTAACGTCACGTTCCTTGGAGTCAATCTAGACTTTGCCAGACATTTTTTTATTTGCACGTTATTTGTCGGGTGTGGTCCACTGTTTATTAACCGTAATTAGCTTTAGTTGGTTTCTATAGAGTTTCGTAGAGGGTGATATAATTGAGCAGATTTTTTTTTGCATAAATCCATGTGACACCCAAACCTTAGGCTTTCAAATGGTTTAAAACTGCTTAGTTCCTTGTCGACATTATGACTACTTACCTGTTTGTCTTGTTGTCTCTCGCAATAGATTCAACATAGATTTTCCGTAATCGATGGATTACTATGAGAGCATGTTTCACATCAATATTTTCAAAACGAAAGTGACAGATTCATCTTTGGGTCATCGCTTCTGATAATGCATTTCGGATCTAAGCAGCATTTGTGCTTTAAATTATGAAATATGGCAAGTTTTTGCGGAACGTCCACTCGTTTTCAAGGCGCTCTGTCCTAAATACGAATAAAAATATTCCAACAATTTTAGCAACAAATCTGCTAACGCCAAATCTTAGCTTCCAAATAACACCAATGCCGACTCATCTTACTTGAGGCATATGGCATAAAAGTTACATAGCTAGAAAAACAATTAATCATTTTTTGACAACCCTATATATATACCAACGTTACGCACATTAGAATATATAAGATCCGCTACGAACAATATCTCTCGCTTATTATGGTTAATAATAAGTGTGATAATTTTCGACCAATCAAATCATTTAACCAAAAAAAAATGATCGTGAGTTCCTTGTATTTAGATTTAAGTGAGCGGTTTCACTGTGATGTTGAAAATCCTTACATAAAATACGGACTGTATGTCAGTGTCTATGGAAATTTAGTTTAATTGATTTATTATATTCATACCTCATATAAAATTGCTAACTCTCTGGGTTTCATATCACATGCATCGATCAGTTTATAAGGCTTGATATTAATAAACATAAAGCACTACAATAGCAGTCAGCGTAAAGTACTACTTAGTCAACAATCTCATACGTTTTTAGAGTGCTTACAAAGTCTTTTTCACACCTTAACTTAAACCGCTACGAATTCCTTCGAACCTAAGTTGTTACTGTCGTTTTTTTTATTATTCTTTATTTTAGGGTTCCTTGTTATCATCCGGAGGTAATACATTGGGCACTGCGGCCATCTCTCGACCTTCAAGTCCCGACCTCTCAGCGCTCAGTGCGCCAGCAACTCCAGAAAGCTGGCCGGGAGGCACGCCAGGCAATGCAGCGAGTACACCGACGACCAAGGAAAATGGTCTTATTGCGCAAAAAGGCAGTAACCGTAAAAGACCCATTAAAATGGACGAAGATTCACAGGTCTGTAGTAAACTTGTACGCCGGTAGTCTAAAACAATTAACGCTTTTTATTTGAACAGTTATTTACTTGTGTGCCAGCATGGCGACATTAATGTGCTGATGCAAACGAGATTAATAAATTATTATAATTCGGCTTAACTTTTGATTCTTTAAATTAATTTAAGCTTTATTATTGTCCTCAAAACTCGATCATGACAATAGTTGATTGATAGTAGTCGATTGATAATTTTGTTTAGATGGTGATTACTCTCTAGACTGTGTCTTCAGTTGCTGCCTTCCGTGGGGCCAATGCTAACTTCGATATCTGTGCGGATAATCTATAATTATTATTATTTATTTGTGTAATTTATGATATTTGTTTCCCTCTTTTTTGTGTAGGATGGTCCTGCTTCCAAACAACAAACGGCAGGCACAGCACCGGCTCGACCGTCCGGATCCGGATCGTTGGTAGCTCACAACGATAGTGATATTATCACAAGAATGAAGAATATCGATATGATCGAGCTCGGAAAATATCGAATACGACCTTGGTAAGATTCACACAATTGATTTAAGCATCGCAGAGACCATGACACTAGGGTTTAAAATCTTAGGATTCGAGGATTTCGGTTTTTGTGTCAACGTTTTTCTTCATTAAGACAAACAAAAGCTACATGCTATTATGACTTTTTGGATAACACGCTCGATTTTCGGAATTTACTCAATCGCTATAGTAAAACCTAAAATATTGTTATGTTAGGCTTACTATAAATGAATCGTTAGACTAACGGGACATGCAAAGTCTGAGCATAAAGGCAGCGGTCTATTAGTCATTTTGTCGACTGAATTAATCGCAAATTGCTCTTTTATTGATTTCTTGTTGTTTCCAGGTATTTCAGCCCTTATCCACAAGAGCTGGTGAATGGCTGCATCTACCTATGTGAATTTTGTCTGAAGTTTCTCAAATCACGGAAGTGCCTTCAACGACATTTGCAGAAGTGCACATTGCGCCATCCACCTGGTAATGAAATTTACCGCAAAGGGTCATTATCTTTTTTCGAGATTGACGGCCGCAAGAATAAGACATACGCTCAGAATCTCTGTCTACTTGCTAAGTGCTTTCTCGATCATAAGACGCTCTATTACGACACGGAGCCATTTTTGTTTTATGTAATGACTGAACAGGACGCAAAAGGATTCCATATTGTCGGCTACTTCTCGAAGGAGAAGGAGTCAGCGGAAGACTACAACGTCGCTTGTATACTAACGCTGCCCTCCTACCAGAGAAGGGGCTATGGCAAGTTGTTGATCGAGTTCTCCTATGAACTCAGTAAATTCGAGGGTAAGACGGGCTCACCCGAAAAACCACTTTCTGATCTCGGACTACTGTCATACAGAAGTTATTGGGCTGAGGCAATACTTGAGATTCTTATAAATATGAAAAGTAACGAAAACTGTGACGATCGTCCATCGATCACTATCAACGAAATCTGTGAAATGACATCAATTAAAAAGGAGGACGTCATTTCCACGTTGACTTATCTTAATCTTATCAACTACTATAAAGGCCAGTATATCATCACGCTAGGCCGAGATGTACTCGACACGTACGAGCGGGCTGCAAGTAAACGGAAAGTTCGAATCGACCACAAGTGTTTACATTGGGTGCCGAAGGATTGGACAAAACGTGGTCGGTAGCAGCGCTTCAATGCGTGGCAGCGCTTTGTATTATTCTTTCGTCTGCTTTACTATTAAGATTATTGTTATTAATGCCATTATTATTATTATTATTCTTATTATAAGTTAGCGTTCTTTTAGCTCTGATCGTGGCGAACGGACAGAGTAGGCGTGGGCACCTTACATCACGCTGTTTCTGCCGACAGCCCCAGCCATTGCATGCATCGTACTGAGCAGTCGGTATGCATGCTATTGTTATTATTAGTACTATCGAAGTCACAGATGAATTATCGATGGATTCGTATAATTGTTATTTTCCGCCCACCGTATCGTTTAGAGGGTTCTTGGGGAAAAAGATGTACACACCAACATGCACAAACACAAAGCAAATGCATACAGAGTCCAAATAAAGTAAGAAGATAAAGTTCATGTTTAAAATCAGTTTTTACACGACCACACTGTATGAATTAATTAATCATCAGTTTGGAAGTCCAGTTTTCACTGATTGGAGACCGGCTATACTGCTTGTATGTAATCATAAATAAATACATGTAGAAAGAAGCAAGTAACGAAAGAGGAAGGGGAAGTATATATTCATATATACAGTACGATAATGATAGAGCGTAATTGGGAAAGGGGCGCTTGACGAAGTGACGCAGTAGAAACAGCTCGTACTATGTATGCTGTCAACGGTCTCCGTACTGCTCATATATATATATATATAAAAACGTGCGAGGCGAACCAAAGGTTTCTGTATAGATGAAAAACGGTTAGATTAACACTTTATAATGGAAAATATATTAATAATTATCGCGTATTTTCATCCTGTCAGGAAGTTTTGGTTCATCCAGTGGGCAGTGGTGTCATCTGGTAGTTGACGCGGGTAGACGCGTAATATTTCTTCTCGATAAAGATGCAGGTAGCCACCAAGCAGCTTTTCAATAGCCCTCCCCAAAACGTTCTGTCGTGGCTTGTTATAGGTTTTAAGCTTTGTACAAATAAGTATAAAAAAGCATGGTAAGCCTGAGTGTAAATAAATTGTGAATTTTCATGCGCAGATGATTCGTATTTGTCCTGATTTTTTTGAGCTCAGTAGTGCTACTGATAAATTCTGACTCAAGTAACGTAAGTCAACTTTAGTAAAATAGAGATTCTTTTGTGCACTGTCAGTGAATTCTAAAATAAAAACCGAATGATACTGTATGCTTTTAAACAGTGTGAATTACGATGTTAGTCCACAATGCATATTCGAATGGTTTATAATTTTAATTCATTTTTCGAAATTGGGCACAAGAATGATGTTTGTTTTGAGCTATTTTGTCAGTATGTAAAGAGAAGGGCGCGTTGAACATAAGTAATAGTTTTAAATCCTTTGCTTCTATATACCAATGAAATTCCCGAGCGATCATTATTACCACTACATTTGTCAAGGTCGAAACATTTAATGTAAATAAAATGAGCTGAGAAGTTATTTTTCTGCTTATTTTCATTAAACCGACCATATTAAGTTAGGAAGTGTACAGATTCCCAAAAGATATTATTTACAATATTACTACAATACAGTACAATAAAGGTATTACTAGTTAAAAATATGAAAACAATTTAAAACATAAAGAAAGATGAAAAGAAAGTGATTTGCGCAGCAACATTGATTTCGACTATCGAGGTTATATCGGCGGCATGCTTCCCATAATGCATCCATGCTTTTGAGGATGAGGGATGCGCTTGGCTGTTATAAACAACTACTAAAAAGAAAATTTTTTTTTCGGCTTAAGTGGAGTTGGGCCGTCCAGATCAGCACATATATATATATATATATATATATATATATATATATATATATATATATATAGTTAATACGTTCGGCGTCAAACAGATAGACATCTATTTGCCCTAACTTAACTTTGCCGTCTTAAGTAAGGTGCTCAGTGATGGTTTCAATATTCAGCATGATTCATATAAAAAAGCTTTTAAATGCAAACCTCTTCCCTACATACACCATATCAGATTGTCACAGGACTTTTAAATAAATATTTTCTATTTTTGCGATTTATTCAGTTCACCTTCGTTTGTGTTTGCACAAACCAGTAACTTTAGTTCATTCAAGCTTTCATTTATTACTATCATCTCTAAAATTAACGCTTGTTATTCCTTTCGCGGTATTTAACACGATCCATTAGAATAACAAACAGTTATGGTATTGTTTCATTTTTAAGCGGTTTTATGCTTTACATTGCTGTTTTGAGCGTCAATGTGCTCACAAGCTTGTATCTGTCTCGCTCTAGTTTACTACGCGTTTCTAAATCGTTTACCTATGGGCTTTAACGACACAGATGATCGGTGTCGTCATACCAGATACTAAACATTTAAAATCACCAAAGATGTTAAGGGTGGTTTGGTACAAGTGATAGAGCCTCGCTCTGATCGGGCCATGGCTAGGTATTACTAATTATAAAAAATAGTTCTTGATGTGATTTAAGGTATCTCGATACTTATTCAATACCGCCCCTGTTTTGCATGCTGTTAGAATCTGGCGCGTGTCCCTTGTTGTTAGTACATCTCACCTACATGTGTCTCATTTAATTGCGTGGGTTGAGCTAGTTCTTTTATCTGTACACTTCTGGTGTTTCATTGGCGCATTTCACTGCAGTGCGGGTTCTCCGGTTCATGTATAAACTTCTCATCATGTACTTTTTCATCGCTTTGGCGTATTCCGAATATCGTTCTTGCTCCTAACGTTCTTCAGACGCGCCGAAGAACCGTTGCAACAACTTTCCTCGCAGCTTTGTCATTTAGTGCAACAGAACGCGGACTGGATTCAAGTCAGCCCAAAGGAGCATTTCAACTGCTTCGGAGCTTTATTCGCAAGCTTAGATTTTGAATGTGGCTCTAGAATAATGTCCATGTTAGCCTCGGGTTCAAAAGATTTGTTGTAAGCCAACGACTACAGACAGGGATGCTTTTCGGCAGCTTTCCACTCCTTAAATAAAAAAATTTGTTGAGCCAATATTCTTCCGGCTGCCGATGTACTGTCTGGCCGCAACGCTCTCAATAAGAAGCTTGCTATCGTTGCTTCAGTCCCTTCCGTCACTTTTTCGCGTATGCTGTGTTGCCTAAAACAAATAAAAAAAAAAAAAGACGACATAGGGCAGTTTAGCATGCTAGTAAAAGCAATTGTTGAAGAAAAGTGTAGTCGTTGGGTTTCCCATGCTTCGCCTCTCTCCTTAGTCTATAGCTAAGTTCTGTTTACGCTGCCACCTTGTTGGCTAAAGAATAGGTCTATCCGCGTACCGCATTTGTTTAGGTTATCCAGTTAGTTTAACACGAATTGAAGCTCGTAAAATAGGCGTTGTTGTATCTTCTATTGCGATGGGAACGATGTCTGTGTGCTATATAATTCGTCTTGATAATATCGCGAGTGGTAGCGTGCTAGTCTCTAGTGTCCTCCTGCGCTTGCTTAAATGTAGAAATTGCCCATAGTCAGATTCCATCTTCCTTGCTGTAAACATCGTAACATCAGTGGTGGCGACTTTGGCTGTAGATACTGAGTCCTTCTAAGCATGACACAAGAAGTATATTATGTCAAATTCAAGGAAGAGAAGCTAAGTATCTCAGACTCAAAACATTTGAAGGCATATTTATAAAACCAATCGTACTTTCTCAAATCAGTTACTTATGAGGCATCTGTCACATACGATACCTTACGACCCGGTTTCTGTCGTAACTGAGCTATATCGCATGTTTGCTGAATACATTATTTCATCAGAAACATTTTTGCTGAATGTTGCCTTATAAAACATAGACAGATTTGTATTTTGTGAAACTACCACAAACTATTAATGTGAGTTTAAAGGTTGGCTAATAAGTACTTACATGAGAAGCCAATACATACAAAAGACGAAACTTCCAACAAGAATAATCTTGACTAGATAGGATATTACTTGCACAGACACAGACATACTTTTTTTATAAATATATATACGTCATATTATTATTTTCTACGTAACTGTTTTTAACGAAATATTCTGTCATATGGGTTGGTTTTATTGCAAAGATATTTAGCAAAGGATAAACGCTTTTTGTTGTTGATAACAGGGGCTTTCAGTGCTGGTTTGCATAATCGTATGCGTCTGAAGTACGTAGGCCGTGAAGTATGGTTGTGGCACAAAGAAGATATTTTCCTTTCGATTCAGGGTAATATTGGCTCAACGGAAAATTATTGGCTTTTATTCTTGTTATGTAGCTTTAAAGTCATATATCTCTAATAATCTGGGTCGTGACCGACGTTAATTTTACTTGATTTGACAGTAATAGATGTATCGCTAAAATTCTTGGAATGCCTTTATTCAGAGTAAAATAGAGCTTTTCGAAAATGAGTGAAATTACAGTAAAAAATTGGTGTATTTTACAATTTCACGACGAAAATGGCACAAATGCTGTTCAGGCCCATAAAAAAAGGTTGTGTCGTTCATGGTCGATACGCATTATTGGAGAAAAAGAGCTCAAAGTAGGTTCTGTCGTTTTCCTTCTAGAGATTTCAAGACGAAAGATGTTCGTCGTAGTGATCGATAAGTTACGGAGAAAGATGATGAATGTATCATATATTTCTTTTTACGCAAGAGAATTTACTGGATTGTATTTCACTTTACGGAACTCTACCGGAACGCAAAGAAATTGAATCATTTTTAAAGTACTGATCACACTTGGGAAAAAGTGGACCATATGCGACGGTAATGTGCAAAAAAAATGGGGCACCCCACAATGTGTGGCAAAGCTCAGACTGACATTGTGCACTATGACTCGCTGCTAGCCGAAAAAACGATTGACTTCTACTATCAACAAACAGCTCTCAAGAGTAGAACAAGCCATTGAAAAAACTCATCCGTACTAGTGAACAAAAAAGGCCTCACCTATCGGCATGACACTGCCAGGCCACACACATACCCCTCAGCTAGCCGGCAAAGTTAAGAGAACTTGGATGGAAAATACTAAAGGCTTCTGTTGCGTAGCGCGGATTTTGCCCTAGTAGAGTATTTCGGCTATTGCAGAGCTCTCTCAGTGACACTCATTTAATTTCAATGAAGGAATGAAAAATCGTTTGTCACAATTTCTCACTTTAAAGTCATAGAAGTTCTACAGGGATGGGGCTATGGGGCTACAAAAAAATCGCAGACTGTGATCGATTAAAATGGCGCGCATTTCGTTTAGTTTTATTATTTTATCATATAAAAATTGCTTTAAATTTGGCTTAAAAAGGGTCAACACTTTTTCATTAACTCAATATTTTGTGATATTTTTATATAATTATAGGTTCCCCGTCAAAGTATTAAATTAATTCTCTCCAAAACCGAACATAAGGACACTCTTTTGGTGTTTAGGCAACAAAGTTTTTTTACCAATAGTCGATAGCGGAATTATAAAAATGGCAGCTGTTTGCTAGCATGGATTTGTGTAATTTAATTGTAACACGTTCTAGCCTTTGTTAGTTCCCACGGCTGTAATCCGTTCTACTGTAATATGGTTAGGGGCCGCAAGCAACACAGGCGCGATGTACTGTAAACAGGGATATAAAATCGTTTAGTCACACTTTTGTCAGGCGCGTACACAAGTTGAACAGCAGACGATAATATAATATAAAATAAAACTGTGGATATAACAGCATGAATCCTAGAAAGAAAGTTCCGCAATCGAGGTCACAGCAGGGCAGTAACAGCGTGAAATTGATCGCAGTGATTGTCACAAGGGGAAGCATCTTCTGGTTCATGGTGGGTTATCTGTGGTCGAGCTTGACACACATGGACAACACAACGACGATAACATGCTAATTTATCCTATTTGGTTTTTTTCCACTAGTCATCCATCATCGAACTAAATAGATGACGGGGTCGATTTGGCGTTTTCTTTTCGTGTTTATAGATGACTTTCTCGTATAATAGGGTCTGCATTGAAGTATGCAATATTTTCGTACTGTCAACATGATTTTGTATTATACACTGTGAATACTAATCATAACTCTAAATCAGAAACTTTTCGAGATCTGACCATTGTTATTAACTTTTTGTTTAGAGTCCGATTCCAGCTGTGAACACTCTTTATAATGTATAAAAAAAAACTGTATGAGTATTTGCTTGATATTGTACGTCTAGTTGTGTGTAATTCCCTCTGTTTTTTTTCATGGCAATTTTATTCCAGTGAATCGTTATTGAATCTGCATGCATGCAAAGGTCCTTATATTCGACAGAAATATGCCTATATTTATATATACATAGTCACTAATTGAATAATTATTACGGCACATACGGTTTCCGCGGGCCTTTTAGCGGAATAATATTCAACAATAAATATGAAAAATCACTATCAGTTCTCTGTTTTGTTACAGGATAACAAGTATGGCTTCATTTACTTATTTATCTAATACTTTTCTAGAAACACTTTCGGACAAAAAAGCGTTTCTATAGCTTTATGTCGTTTTGTTTTGCTCGAGAGCACTTATGAAACGAGAACAAAAATTATCACCCTACAGACGCAAGGCTCGAGGGTTAAGTACTTGAGTAATGTATTATCGTTAACGGTGTGTTTAGCCTAAAAGATCATATTTTGAGGTATTGCACAATAGGAAACCTTTAAAATTAAGGTTTCCTAGAAGTAGAAACCACAAAGCAGATATTGACACAGATTAACATATACTAATCATTTCTTTATATATAAGAACGATGTAATACTGGAAGTGTGGTTGCACATCGAGATATTTAACGTATGACCACGCTAGGCGGAAACCAGTTTGTCATATAATAATACACATCTACCTCGGGGGCACATACAAATCAAAACGTAAACGATCAAATGAGTGCAGGTGAAGTCTGGGAAACGGCTTTGATGGCAGCATTATTTCCGAGTAAGCTCTCCCAACGCACACCCTAGAAATTAGCCAATTTGGCCAGCCAGATCATTAGCTCTCATGCGCAGACCCTTTTAACATCGAAGGCCTCACATCGGTACACGTTTCATAAAAGACAAATCTTAAAAAAAATGTAATTGAAGATGTTTTTAACAAAAGCAAAATAGTATGGATGTATTTATTATTGGCATTAGAAAAGCTTATTTTAAATAGTTTGAACATTTTGTTTCAGGCACCTACTATAAGCTTTAAAGGTAGGCGAGTTGGGTCAAAGTGTTCAAATAACATAAACTGAGCTTTTTCGATATGAAGAGATTTGAAACGCTTATCCTACGATATCTTAATTTCTAAATTTGCCGTCTACGGTTAGTAATTTAGCCCGACGAAGTTGTACTCTGCTGGACGATACAGTGTCATATGCCCTGTATTGCCGATGACGTTCCTTGCGTGTGTTCTAAAGCTGGTTTCATGTAGAAGCAGACAACTAGCCCTCTATTGAAACAATGGCGTTGGTATTATACGATTCATAAATCGGACGTGGCTTTTTTACTCCTTCGATGGACTACATTTTGCCTGAATGAGAATCATCCTGATGTCATACTATTACGAAGAAATAAGCTAATGTCCTCAAGTTCATTACGATATACTAAACTATATATATATATAGTACAGTAAAGCCACTTATCGTACTCATTATTAGATAAAGCAAGTTTAAATAAAAATTGCATCTGGTTCTGCGATAATCGACTTCTGTCAATTGTACGGGAATATATTCTTGAGTATGGTACTGGTTATGAGAAAGTCAATGCAAGGAAACCAGCCCTATTGTAATTTGACGAAATCAATGCTCAATAAATATTATACAGTCGTATATGCGACTATAGGAACATCATCACACACTATAGCCGAAGCGATACGATCTCAGTAATGATTGGAAGATTCAGGCGAAGATATATGGCATATCAGATTCTAAGCTTTAGTTATAATACACTATTAGGAAAATATAAAAAGGAAACAGCAATGGAAAACATGAAAGTAAAAGTTCAATGGAATCTGTGCTCTATACTACAGCGCATTCGAGTATCCATAGATTTGGGTGATTTTGTATCGCATCATTTCGAAATGCGATCTACTTGCATTGTTTTAACAAAGTGTGGCTTTTAATAGCGGTTTTAGAGGAAAAGTTTATTACGGAAATAGTCTTCATAGCGCTCACGAAGTACCGTTTTTAAGGTCAGCCTACGATGTCGAAAATAGGAAGACAATATGAAAAAGGCCCAGGCAACCCTTCTGAACTCGTCTCGTTCACACTTACTTGACCATGAAACTAATATTGCCAAAGAAGATCGCACACATCTACACTATAGTTCGTAAGCCAGTTTTTGTGTTCTTTAATTTACTTATGAGTATAGAATATTTTAGCCTACTTTAAGTAGGACATTCGTCCTGTTTAGAAATATTTGCAAAAATATGTATGTTATCGAAGGTCTGAACAGATTCCAAGGCTATTTTAAGTACGAAGTATTATCGTACCGAACCTTGGTAGGGTATACCTGGCCGCTGGCCACCTTGGCAGGGTGATCGTGAAGACGAGGTGTAAGTGCAATGACTCGATTTGTCTTTTTAAATTATGATACGATGTAGATTAGATCTTTTTTAGATTAATAGTTCTCAGTGTCTGGGAGACATTATGTATTTGTACGTAAATTCACATGGCAGTCGTACTTAGAGAAAACGTACAAATTTTATCACATAGAAATTCTTAAGGACGGTATAGAACGATTTTACTAAACGGTGGTCTACATTAGCGTAAGAATGTAGAGTTTTCCACGCATGTTCAGGCGTCAAAGTAGTCGAATAGTGTCGAACGGAGGGTGATCTTATATGATGGCGGCGAAAATGTCCTGGATAAAGTTTTAGAGGTGTGTCATGTCGATCAACAACAACCGGAGATTGACTGGAGCCCACACAACTGTATGACTTACATCAAATGATGATGGTAAACCGATTTCGACCACAAAGAAGCGTACCGTTGTTGCTTTTGACTGGGCTTTCGCTGTTTACTGCACATCCTCTCCCGGTTTAAATACTGTGCTCAAGTAAAATTAACCAACTTACTATTACCATTACTATTTCAATTATTATGTGCGAATTATTTATTTAAACTAAATGTTCAACTTAAAAGAAATGCTTATCTTTAGACTTGTTTTTTTCTAACTGAACGCACAAATGGGACGGTATAGAGGCGTTACGGACCACGCGACACTTTGAAGTGGCGCGGAAGTTAATCTCGTTTCGCAGCTTAGCTAAAACACTGCCATTATTATATTGTTAATTTGACGTTGGCGCGCTGCAGTGATTACTTCTTTTCGCGAACCTAGGGATCGACCCTAGAGTTTGTTGCCCCCCTTTGTTGGTAGATGGGTGCACCGTTTTCAAAAGCAAACGGTGTAAGCGAGCCAAAGATGATTGTTGTTGCGCTGATAGCACCAACGTGAACAGTGCGGTGTAACGGTCAATTTATTGGTCTTGCACCAATCGTTCCCAAACAAAAATACCGTAAATCATAAATGTAGAACAGGCATACACGCAGGGAAATTCGACAGAGCGGAGATTTCTATCGGCCAAATCGTACGAAGACACATGCACGGCTGCAGATAAATGTACACATACATTTATCTACAGCTGTACAGCACGTTTGACTTCATCGGCCAGCCAGACATGTGGCCAGACAAAAGAAGTGTACAGCAGGAGACCGGTACCCATCGACGTTAGCGTACTGCCGGCGGCAGTAGTAAATATTCTACTCGGCCGTCCTTTCTCCTTTCCTGTTAATGCAGTTCTTGTTGCTGCTGCTGTTGTCGCAGCAGCGACGTGTTGTTCCGTTCCGTCCCGTGATGTTTGTCCGCGCGCGGCTAGTGCGTGACACCCTTTCTCGCCATGGAGAAAAGAGAAGAAATAATCGGCGGTGGCTCGATTCGGTGTTCGTCCATCGACACCACGGCCAGCAGCAGCGGCCAGTCGGTGCTGCTGCTGTGATGGTAATAGATTGCCCCATGCTGCGAATAAGCAATGATTTGCACGACAGCGCCGCTGGTTGTGATGACAGGGCGGCCCCGCTACTGCGAACTGACAAACGAACAAACACACAAACGCCAGGACGGACCATAGGTGGATTACCGATTTCTACCACTAGCACGATTATACCTTTGCTCAGACGGCAGCAACATTGATCTGTGGGTTAATTGCTATTAGTATTTTTATTGCTGCTGAGTTTCGAAGCAACTTTATGCGGTGAGCTTGACGTTGTAATAGTAAAAGAAACGCTAGCTATAGAAGAAGCAGCAGTAGCTGGTTGTGTTGGGTACGCGTTGGGTACGCAGCCACCGTTGTGCACTGTGATAAGCTGGGGCTGATGGTGGTAACCGCAATAGTTGATCCTATCACACGATCAGAAAAACCAAGTTGCTGCTCCGATTGCGGCTGGAGCATCTGAGCAGAGCTTAAGTGAAAACCAACGGATCCGCAGTCGTGAACCTATCGACACGCTGCGCTGCCCTACACTGCGATTGCAGCAGTAGCGCCGACACGGACAATTTTCTCCATAACTTCAAGTAAAACTAGTGCTACTCTTATAGCAACTCCAAAGGCCGGTGGCAACAGTACAACGAGAAAAAACCTTTGTTGTTGTGTCTTCACTGCTGTGCGCCACACTGATCGATGGATTTGCCAGTGGATAAACTAGAACTACCGCCGCCACTGCTGCCCCCACACGATAGACGATGTACCTTTTTTTCAACGTTTCAACGTCTGCGGGTTTTTTGAAGCGGTTGGCCCACAGATGCGCGCTATTGATATTACTCGCAGTAAGAAAAATCAATGTAAGCAACTTCTAAGATAGCTAGAGTGTAACAAAGAGGTTCCGCCACGAAGAAAGGTGACCATCCCGGACCTATGGAGTCGTGATGATTAGTACAATCGTCGTCAATCAATTGGTTCGTTGGTGTTTAAAAATGATCGCTTTGTTCCTGTGAAGTTGGATAGAAGCGTTGTTATCCGTGCATAACATGGCTCGTCTCATGTGATGTACTAGTTAGCCATCTGATTATGTGAGAACCACCTTTGTGACACATATGTAGATGGAAAGGTGCTTCGGGGATCGCAGCTGGCATCGAATGAAGTAGTAGGAGCCTATTTATTCTTCCTTAAGCGAACAGTTAGAACTTTCCCTCTTCTTTTATTCTTCTGATCGATTAGAGCAAGTTAGAGGTGAGCGATGTACCATGCACATAGATTATATCTATATATGTACGAATATCTTTGCCCCTCAAGTAAAAGAGATCACAACCTTTTTCCGAAAGTAACTAACATGCATTCGGCTTCCATATGCATTTATAAACAGCTGATTGTTGTGATGGAAAAACCCGTCGGACCCGTCAAAACACTAGCGGCAATAGCCAGAATTACTAAAACGAGGCACGAACAATTCTAATCAACCACTGTGCACTCTTATAATACTTACTAATTGTATACGTAAATTCGTTATCATACGACCATTGTGATCATTTGCGAGCGCACGGAGTCCGTAAACGTATGATATTCATACAATCTTTTAAGACATTGCGCATAATTGCTATAACTGACCAAATCAATGACTGGGACACCAACAAATGCAATGGAATGAAAAGCAGTACTGTTGCTGGTCCCGATCGCTGATGACTATATGTTTTACTGTAGAACGACTGTTACTCGCAGATCGATCGGGTAACTCTAACTATTACTGCATCGAATCCCCTTTGTGTTTGGCTTCTTGATTTTGCGGCAGGCACCCTTCACGTTCCCATAGAAGCTTGCCCTGCTGTTGTACAAACCACCTAACGCCAATGATCTCGCCGCCAGTGTTGCTCCTATTTTGTTAATTGTAATATGTCTTTCCAATAGAAGGCTTTTATTATTTGTTGTCGTTGTAGGCATGGGAGTTAACTCATTTCATCGTACAAAAGTCTAGAAGGAACGGGTCAACTAGACTCATAGACATAATGGTGGTATCATTGGCTAGACGATGGCTTTTCACCAACGAAGAGTAGTAGCAGCAGCTGCTGCTGCTGCTGTATATTCTTCTATTACATGGCCCCAATCTAGTAGCAAAGCCCATTTCCCCAGTTTGCCCCCCTCACACACACGACACATCCATGGGCTCTTACTGCTGCCGCTACTGTGATACTAGTGTTAGCTCCGCCGCTGCAGGCCGATGTCATTGCACATTGTCAATCGTCAGAAAGAAAAAGAAGAAAGAGGTCCGTGCAGCGTGATGTGCCTTAGCATATATTATATCGTCATATTGTCCATAGGTGGCCAGGAAGCCAATCAATAACCTAATGGTCCGAACAAAAACATGAGATCGCTGCTCTAAACATTCCACTACGAAAGTAGTACTACCGTACCCACTATGTATGTGTATACACATAGGGTGTGTATGTCCTACATGTGGTTCAAACTTAACAAGAATCTAACTGGATGGTGAAATAGGACAATCTTTGTACATTCACTTCTTAGAGAGATCACCTTAAGTCGACCACTTGAGTCTCTACGACATATGCTTTGAGACCATGCCCTCGGCTGGTAACAGCCAGGTAACAATAAAGAATCGCCATTGAGAGTCTTTGGGGGGGCGAAATGCTTTCAACAGTATTATAATTTTCTGTCGAATAAAGTTAAGCAGTTGGGTACTAACTGGGTATTAGGATATGACAGATGTAGAAAACCGTAATCCGAAGAAGAATTGCAAATGATTGAATATATCGAAAGTATATTGCACTGTAGCTAACTAGAAGGAGCATGGCATATACGCATGAAAAGTCGAATCCAAACAAACCAGAATTTTACTAGAAAATCAATTTACTAGTGCATATTGTAGGCGTTATATAAATAAACACGGCGCGGGACAATATCCTGGTTGACACGATGGCAAGGCTGTAGCTGACACGCGCATACAATCCTTCTAAAGGAAGTGTGCTTGCGATCATGGGTTAACGGCAGTTGACCGTAATCACTGAGCACATTTTACCAAGTAGGCTTTACGTTCCTATTTTCACCAGTTTTTATGCATAACGTTTTGCCTTGAGTTCTCAGTGGAGTGTTCACTTGAAGGCAAACCAACAATTGCCGCTGTTTGTAAGCAAAAATATCGGAAAATGTAGGCTATATAGCTTCTGTTCGCTATTCGACGAAACATTTCATAGGCTGAGCGTGTACGGGCGAAATGCGCGAACGTGAACGCGAACGGTTGATTTTGAAAGGTCTCTTCTTGAGCGTCCGCATGGCTACGAAGTGACTCGTTGCCGGGAGGTGCGAACGAACCGGGATTTTCTCCTTAGTTACCTTTACATGCTTCGTAAGTGGTGGTTTTAATAGCGAATATAGCGTTTGCTTGTTATTTTAACACTGATTACGTTATGCATCTTGACACTCGACCGAGTCTTCTAAGCGGCGTCTTTGATAATCTCAGTACTATCTGACGTCCTGGCCTGCCCGTGATTAGATTTTTGTCCAAAGTTAACCATCGGTGACGTATTGCGGCGCACCACAGCAAAAAGATGAGTTGCTTGAAGGACACGTACAACTTGAACGGCATACGTTTGCCAGCAGGCTCGTAAATGTGTTAATGGGCGTCCTTGCTATCATAAATGTTACTGATGTCACTGGTATACTTTGAAAGATATGGATCTTTCCGTTGGTTGCTATGAGCTTTCATGCTGAAGCAGTACTCTATGAATGATATATGTGATTAGTGCTATTTTTTCTTGCAGATGCCACCACGCCGAGTGGCGGGCTGCTAGATAGTGAATAAGGTGCGTATATATCAAATGAATGAATATTTCCTCGGAGTTCCATGAACAGATATAGCACTGTTCCTATATAGGCCATATAATCGTTGGGATTAAAGATAAATAGTAATATTAGCATTTACCTTACTTTTCTGCACTTAATGCATCTCGGGCAAGTTCGTTACATACATAAGTAACGTTGACCCTTAAATGTATCGTATATTTACGTAAGGATATTATCTGCGTCCCATTTTATTAACCAAAAATTTATTTAAGCGTGTCTCATCTGAAATTTTTCATATCGCTTCTATCGATAACTATATCAAGCGAAACGATCGCAAAGGGGTGATGCAGCGCGGGGCGGATGAGGAGGGTTTCAGCTGAGGAACGAAATTGCGCATTGGCCAAGCAAATAAAGCGTATTCGACACTGAGAAGAAGGTCTACAAACATTAAGTTGTATTTACTATCTTATCAGACATGGCTGGGTGAGTTATATGGCGAAAGAGGCAAACTTTTTGAAATAAGGCATAATATTAAATGGCAAACCAAATTCTACTATAGTACGTTTATATCTGCAGTTGGTTTTCTGCAGAAATAGCTCGTGAGCTGCCACCAGCCCATCAAACACCCACGCGAAGCGGGAGCATTTTTATACGTTTACGTCGATTAAATTAAATTAGATCGATAGTGGGTCGTAAACGTGTTGAATTTGTCAAAACAGTCTTGTCGTGTTGCAGTCTAAGTCCATCAACTGAAACGCCATGTTAGCCGCATGTTAAAGATTTTTCTCCATGTCGAATAGTTACCAGTTTCGTTAAGGAGTAGCTTGGATAGCCAGGTCTCTAGTTGAAAAAAACAAGGGGTCACTGAACGAACAGAGTTATTTTGCTACTTTCCAGAATGATCAATGGTGCCTTTATTCGTTAATTGAACAGCTAATTTTCACGTATGAAAAAAAGAGCTTCTTATAAAGCTTGTAAAATCCCTTAGGTTGTCTCACAGCTAATTTATTGGCCTATTTCAAAACGTGATGCATTCCCATTTTTTTAGCCCCATCGTACATAAATCTTGCCGCTGCTTGAGCACTTACAGCCTGGCCTCATTAACCTATCTGTACCGCTGGCCACATGAAACCCACAACTCACATTTTACCAAGTAGGCTTTACGTTTCTATTTTCACCAGTTTTTATGCAGCGGTATTGTGCCCGTGTCTGCATTTATTTTGTTTCGCCTTTGCTCGATTGTTCTGGCCGCAGAAACTGATATTTCGGTTTTAAAATAATATTCAATAGAACACGTTTTCTGAAACGGACTATAGTATCTTTATAGCTGGAAGAGAAAATGGTCACGGTGATGATATTTTAAGGAGAAACTATTATAATATTCATTTGGTTATATCAATCACCCCATACGCTAAATCTGGTAATATAAACGTGCTTCCTGATTCTAGTCATCGATTAGAGCATATTCCCTATATACATTACGGCTTAGGTTGTGGATGCCTTATCGTGCTTGTGGTCCTAGTAACTTTATGAGAACATTCCTCGTTGGTCCATGTTTGAATTTTTCACGTCTCCTATCATGATTACTATTTTCTTTTATTCATAGCATTATATATATATATATAGTATTTCCAAACCGAACGACGCTAATCATCTGGGCTAAAGGAGCGGATTTTAACGGATCTCGCACTGTGACGACGCTCATCCTCATAGGATTAATGCGCAGCAGGACTAATTAGGTTTCAGGTATTAGATGAAGCGTATAGGCTAGATAGGCAAGCTTAAGCCAACGAAGCGTCGCTTTATATGCACGAAGACCAATCTCGATATCCTATTTGACAAGACTCGACATTTGCATCAGGACAGCGATTGTTTGAAAAAGGCCAATCTTGCCCAATCTATAATAAAAGGCACATAGTTACAAGCAGCTGCATACAAAAGCGCGCACCAAAACTCTGCGTATAGTTGATTTTTGCACCGGTAAACGCTAATAACACGTCAGTAGACAGCGAAATTTGAAGGTTAAGTGTAGAAATAAATCCGAATCTTATGGCCCCACAAAGCAATTATTTCACGGTTTTGTTTACTCCTAACCTAGGCTTATCGGTGAGATGTGGGTTGGCATGAGCCAGGCGCGGTTACCATTCCGAAAGGTTGCCAAACCACATCGAGGATTTTTTGCGACGTGTCCACAAGAGAGAATGATTGTTCTATGGATGATTTCAGCTTATTTAACCCAGTGCTTCTGTCCCAAACGATACTATTGTGTTTCTATCATTATTGTCGGAAGCCTGATCAGTACAAGTAATTTGTTTAGGACATGCACTCATTCGAAAATGAGCATACGCGTAAAGCGAAGTTTATAAGTAAAGCACTCACAGACTATGGCGAGATTAACGAACGTGTGCCCCACTCGTTTTGCCGAATGCAATGGCGAAAGAGAAAGCCATTATGAACTGTTCAAAATAAAAATTAATTGTTTACAGATGTCGTATGTCGTCTAACATAAAGACGTCAATGCATCCATAACCTCTATCCGCGCATCCTATCTGTGGTGGGCTCGTTCTGTATTGAACGTAAGATTCGGGCAGACAAATACAGGAGGGGTTGAAGCAAATGTCATAAAGACGATATACTTTCGTCCACTCAATCAGTTACTGAGTCAAGACGCTCTAAGGCAGCAGATACCCCACTTGACGTTCAACGTCTACGGAGACAGAACAAATACCGATATTACTCTACCATCATAGACGCGGTAGACTCGCGGTAAGATTAATAGACGATTACATAACACGAAGGATTACATGAAGGTTATACTCAGAAAGACAATAAGTTCACGTCTGCGAAGATACGTACGTTGAGTCGATCCTTGAGATTAAATCCAGCAGAGTTAGGTAGGCAAAAATGTCTCAACTAAATTCGTATCGTTGCACGATAATAATGTCAAACTGATAGAAAAAGCACTTAGAACCTAATACTGACATGAAAAACTTCAGGATATATCTAAAACACTGACCTGTCGTCTAACTTCGGTTTCTATACACTCACTCGTTTATATCTACCTATGTGGCTTTGATGCGCATACGCCCCCCATTCAAGAGACAGTTGTATAACGGCATCATTACAGGAAGCAGCGTAGACTGCTGTGGATGATCCTGGATTTATAGACGGTTTACATCAAACAGTTGAGGTGTTACATCAGGTCTAACGCCACGAGCGTGGTTGTCATGTATATTTGGTCATATATACCTTAGGAGAAATTTGTCCAATTTTATCCACACGTTGATGACCAATAATTCATATTGTACTGAATATCTCAGTCGATTGGGGTCCGTAATGTTTATTTTCGACTTGACTTCAAACAGGTTCAATAATGGTTCGTAGCTAGAGGGCATCTAATTGTTTTCACGATTACCATTACGCGTTTCTTCAATAGCCAACATAATTTCTAGCTGAACTCTGATCCGAGCGTATTTGGTTCTTGGTCAGAAAATCCCTTAAATTAATGCAGTGCAGTCCATTGTGAATAGGATAGTAAAAACATGGAGCACTAGGAGAACGAGCCGAATCATGTCGCTGTATGCCCCGGTGCATCTATCTAATTTTATGAAATACTTATCAGGCCCCTGTATCCTCATTGCGCTTAAGGTGTCAAGGTGAAGTTGGGTAAACACCTACGACTTTGTCCTTGTCTGTCTGTCTGTCTGTCTCGATTAAATAAAGTCAACTAAATACTTTTGCTAACGTTGATCGTTGCATTATTTTGATTGTAATTTACGTAGTATGTACATGAAATGGTCGTTTTGTTTAATGGCTATGATATGCAATGCGGAATTCCGTCAAGAATCATTCATTCTTCATTGCGCTTAGCATCATGTTACCTACAATAACATATATATATGCAGTGCTTCCGTAATCGTCGGTCATTTTCTAGTCATTAATGGTCGCGACTATATTTAAGTGTAACGTCTACGAGCGTATATTACGGGTGCGCTACATCAAACTGAGCTCTCACAATCTCAACTGCAGATGGAGCAATGTAATATGTTGAAACGTTAATTGCAAAATTTCATCAGTAACCAAATGTTGTAAAGACCCCTATTGTGGTAATTATAAGAGCGGGACATGTGTACAACTGTGCGAATTTAGGTAGGTTATAATTTATAGTAAGCCCATGCATCAGCTACCACTTTTTTCGCTCCCATTTTGATAAGATGTATTCATCAATACGTATTAGTCGACGTGTGCGCGTGCCTACCGCAAACGGTGCCCCCTTCCTCCGTTTATACAGACAGTAATCTCATTTCGTATCTTATCTGTTGGAAAATTCTCTCACGTTCAAATGGAGGCATAATTTTTCGGACTATGATGTTATATTTAGTTTCACTTGTCCGTAAATGTCCAGTCACACTGCCCAGGTAATGGGCATTCAATGTGGGCGAACCCACTGACTGTATCTTTGTGTGTCTCGGTACCAAAGTGCCCTCACCGACCATTGCGCTGCTACCCTTGCAGTACGGATTATTTTGATGGCGCAGGGCATGCGTGGTCCAAAGAAGGTATCTTTAATTCAGCTACCAGTCTTACCGATGAGAGTGTATCTGGTTAAGGTAAGCATCAGCTCTCTTCTTTCTCGTTTTTAGTCTAAAGCTCGTTTTCATTACGATCACGTACAGCAGCCCTATAGAATCTTATAAGTTCTGCTGGCATTACCATTAACGCCGCTAGAGATACGATAAAAGCCAGTCGATTAGCTTTCTGCTCCTAAAAAATCGATTGATCCAGATATAACAGATTTGGCTTGACGAGAAAATACGCAAATGAAACTGATGAAAAGTCCCATAAAAACTTCACAAGAGCGTGTCCCGTTCTATATTGTACAGCAGTGGCAGCAGGAACAGCAACGCAAACGAATAGCGTGTCAGACAGATTCCGTTGAGATAACATCACTGTCGCCTTTACTGATGCTGGATCTATCTTTCTGTCTACTGGATATGGCTACTTATTCTCGTTGCATATGTCTAAATTGGCGATGTTGCCTACGAAATCAATCGCATGCCAGGCTTCTCAATCTAGAAGGAAAAAACCAGTTGAAAATTATACGGAAGACAGCTCAAAGTTAGAACTTACACAGGAGCAGCACACCTCTGTGGGTATGTATGCAACTACATGAGCCCATATAAAGTGTACTTCTGTGGAAATCATTAATTTTATGGATGATTAAATAACAATTCTATACTTTGAAGAGGAGTAGATTTGTATCAATGTATACAAATGTGCCGATCGATAAAAACAATTCCAACAATATACATAATTATCTATATGCAAGCTCGCCTCAACGAGAGAGCACTATGTTAAAAGCGAGACGTCTGGGAAGAATCGGCTTTATTTTATACAAAAAGCCCCTGTCCCATAAATCCCAGTATCAACTCATCTGCTTGGTCAACACGTACGCTGGTTGGCAATAGCCAGTGGCAGTAATAATAATAGTAAGAGGCCTTTGGCTTTGTGGCCTACATTTATAGTTAAATTAACCCTGAAGTTGCCTAAACCCATTTGAAAATTATGCAGCACGAAAAAAATGTGATCCTTTCGTTAGAGGATAAAAAATACTTTGCGCAAATACTACAGTTATATACAAAGTGGCAATATGTTCTACAATGCCGTAGACCGTATTCTATCAGTTCTCCTTTGTCTATTATTTTTTGGTAGTTAGTCACCGTTGTTATTGCTGATCAACGTCACGATCGTCGGCTATTTCTTGTATCAAATCTAGGATTAAAATATTACACTAGGGAACAACTAAAAAATGGCCTACTTATTACTTCCGCTCTGGTCTTCAGCTGTCTTGACATACGAGTAACAGGTGGGGTTGGTATAATGCTATCATTAGATGCATGTTGAAATCTATGGTGAGTTTGTACTACCCTAGCACAATACTGTTTAACAAATTTCTATTGTTCCTGCTGCTGCTGCTGCTGCTGCTGCTGCTGCTGCTGCTGCTGCTGCTGCTGCTGCTGCTGCTGCTGCTGCTGCTGCTGCTGCTGCTGCTGCTGCTGCTGCTGCTGCTGCTGCTGCTGCTGCTGCTGCTGCTGCTGCTGCTGCTGCTGCTGCTGCTGCTGCTGCTGCTGCTGCTGCTGCTGCTGCTGCTGCTGCTGCTGCTGCTGCTGCTGCTGCTGCTGCTGCTGCTGCTGCTGCTGCTGCTGCTGCTGCTGCTGCTGCTGCTGCTGCTGCTGCTGCTGCTGCTGCTGCTGCTGCTGCTGCTGCTGCTGCTGCTGCTGCTGCTGCTGCTGCTGCTGCTGCTGCTGCTGCTGCTGCTGCTGCATAGTATTGTAACGTTATTCTTAGACAGATTTTCGAACTGTCCAAAGACCTTAGCCTGAAACTAAATGTTACGGTTAGCGCTATTATACTATGTCTAGATATATTTTTTTAATTTACTATGTGTTTTAATGTATATCACAGTCGACTGCAGTAACGCGCCTTTTGTCGTTTCGAAATCAAGCTGCATCACGAAGTGGAAACGATATCTGTTTTGTCAACACTTGTTTCTCGTGTGAGGATAGTGCACGGACTTCATAGCGTACGGAAGTACCACTTCATTTTTAAAGCATATTGTATCTACTACGACAGTAGTGATATAGGCAACCAGACGTACCGCTGAGTAAACTGTATGTCAAAACTTACAAATAACTAAAAGTCCATAACTAAACCAAAAACAAGTATTTCGGTAGCGGTTTTCAACTTGGTAGCTGGGCAAATACGTAAAACAATAATATTATATAAATATTATGTCAGTTCTGTTAATCGCATCGAGCCTTGGAACAGTTAGAAGTGCAATCCTTTTAACTACCCGATCGAAAAGGATTGACGATCCTCTATTTTAGCACACGTCTATTGACTATATATGGGAACAATTTTTATCACGTGCCCTAGCTTTAAACTTGGCTCTAGTTTCCTATATTCATATCTCAAGTCTTATGCGTGATGCTAAAATGAGGTGTTTGTTAGGTAGTGACGCCTCATACATATCCACCTTTCTTGATTAGAGTAAATAAACGTCTGAAAATTTTAGTGCGTTGAGGATCAGACATCGTTGACGCAATGAGTAACCCAATGATCTAGGACGATAAGCGAACACCTGTAAGATTGCTACGAGGAAAAAATCTTGCAGGCCGTAAAATAATTGCCTAAGTTGTCATTGAGTTTATTACCTAAACTCTATTTGGTTTTGAAGCCTCTATGTTTCCGGTTCTACGTCTGCTATCGCCATCAGTGCCTGCTAATTTTAGGGACACATTGTGGTCTGAGTTTAAAAGCGTAGCTGCTACATAGTGAACTTTATTTTGAAGTATCACTGCAAATGGTTTTGGATCTGCGTTAGATATTTTGTATCCCGTGCTTATGCAAGGAGCCCAGCACACCTAACCAGTGGGTAATTTTCAAATATTTTCATTTCAAGTTATACGATGTTTTCACGCAAATTCAAATACCTATCAAATGGACATTCAAGTTACCATACACTGCTCACTGTATGTTTTCCCTTATGCATACAAGAAGATGCGTGCATATGTAATGTATACACAGTAGCTGTAATGAACATAAAAATGTAACCCATATGACTGTCGCAGAGGAGCACTTTGACCGATACCGAAACACCAAAGAAATGTACGGCTATATACAAATATGCAAAAACGGAAAGAAGTCAGCTTTTTCATTTCAAGCAAACACCTTCTAGAACTAATACGCGTATCAGAATCAGCGACGCCATATCGGGTAAAAATTCATTTTGCTTATAAGGAAAGTCTAAAATACGAAAAAAGTCGCGTAAGAGTTGATCTCAAACTGGGTCTTACAAAAGTTGCTTTGTTATCGTACATCCCGTAGGCTGTAACTAGAGCTACGTATGGTCTTCAGAGAATAGTAGCAAATTGTATACTTTAATAGAATGGTAGTAATAGACAGTAGAGAATAGTAGTAAATTTATAGACTTTACTTCTCAAAAAGCGATTTAATGAGGGAATGCCAACGAGAAGGCGGGTTTAGATGCACGCAACAAGAGCCCTATGGAAACGCTGGTTATCTCATTGTGGGAATATTTTATAGCTTCTAAATACTTGATCAGATCAGTGAACGGGTCGTCGTAAGGTCCCACAAGATCAGGTTCCGTCTACCTGACCTTCAATAGCCTGAGAGTTCAAAGGCAGGCGCCAATTCAGGAGCATGGCTAACTAAGACTATATTTCAAGGTAAACATAAATCGTAGTTACACTGCTATGATTTATTCTACGAGCGTTTTAATCATAGGTACTTTTTTACTATCGAAATATTCAATTCGGCGAATTTCCTAATGACAGTCTGATTATACGTGGGATGAAATTTCGTCAGTGGTACTTATAAGCAATAGGATTTTTGGACAACATAGATGCAGGTTATAGCGTTTTTTGTTTTCGTGATGGTGTCTACAGTAGCAACGGATTTGCCCACTAAAATAAGGTACACAAACGGTTTAGATTTAACTCCGAGCGTAATCACACTTCGTCCCGTTCTAAGAGCCACCCGCCTTAAGCAGTGCTTAAGAGCAGTACTCATTGCAAAAACTCTAAGCATTTATTCTCCGTAGAGTCGTACCGTAAACAAACCGCTTGCAAAGCCATAAGCTAATATTATGTAGCAACGAATCACTTTATCTAAATGTGTCTGAGTGTGTGTGATACCTGCTGAATGAGTCAACGCAAAGCACTGGTGTCAGCCCTCTGCGAAGGAAATTTTGTAAGCCGGGTTAGAATTCACCAGGATTGTTTTTGTTAGTAAAATAAAAAAACCGATAACGACCTTCCATTGAATACAGAGGAAAGCTTATCAAAAAAAGAATATATATATATATATATATATACATTCGAATCCAGCAAAAGGTGTCCTAGGAGACCGCAAAAATAAACTAGCTTATAATAACAATTAAGCTGGTGATCTCGATTGTATCTAATGGGCCAACACCCATGATTTTCTAATTTTTTTTTATGTTAGCTAATCCTCTTCCGTAATTCTATGGAGAATGTCATTTATTCATGGAAAAAATTGGCAGTCAAGTCCTTCCTGATTATCGATCTGAATGAAATGCATTTGGTTGGATGAATCGGAGATTGTGGCAATAGTTTTCCAGCCTTAGCATGATCTGTTTTTCTTCTTGTATTGTAACTTCAATACCTTTTTCATTTTAAGGGGCTTGTATTTGTGCATTTGAGTTTATCCTTTTATCCGTCCAGTGTATGTCATAATCCTTGGACTATATATGTGGGGTGTCCTAAATAATGAGCTACGTGACAGTTATTTTATCCATAGTGGAATTAAATGAAAATAACGGGTGGACCAAGATTGGTTTTTGAACAAGGAAAATTTATCTGAAAATGTTATTGAGGTTATGAAAATTTAGCGGAAGTACGAAGATAATATCGTTTCGAATTTCTTTGAAACGGATAGAACTGTTCAGGATGTTGACAGACAACGTCTTAGGAGGTCAAAAATATGAGTTCTGGCAAATTATAGAGAACTGTATGGAAAATTTGTGTGACAATCAAAAATGTCAAATGAAGGGGCCATTTCATTTTAAGACTTTGTCAATGGGAAAATGATATTCCAGTAACTGAATGTGCTATTAACGAAGGTGATCTGGGTCAGTTCTGCGAATGGTAATTGGAAAAACGTGGATGTACCGTTTCCGGAGTACGCGTACTGATAACTGTAAATCTAAATATCAGGCCAAAAGACGACAATTGTTGGATGCGGCTTTCCGAACCAAAGATTCTCGGTGACTGTTTTTGCATCGATTAAATCTTAAACCATTATGTTTGACTGCTTGAAGTTATATCAACGATTCGTTTTACTATGTATATGGAATGACCTCGGTGAAAATAGTGAAGTTCCATTTTAAACCACTTGTGCATTACCATCGTGCGGTAAAAGGAAAAGTTCTAAATTTTATGTAGAGTGCAATTTAATTATTAGCTGTATGTGAATACCTAAACTTCAAATTATTTTTGGGACACCGGTTGAACCTATATAACACTGTTACGTCCTATCTAGACTAAGCACATGTATAAAGCTAACTGGAATCGAGATTGCTTCATCGTCCTTCATTAAGACCTTCGATGAAGCAGTGGCATGTTAATAATAGGACGAACCTAGGGTACCGTCTTTGCGATAGGCGACAGTTTTATATATTTTTCTTGTTCTGACATGTTACAATGCTTGCTTTTGTCTAGCAATGTACCTATTACATATATGGAGTCTCAGTTCTAGCTACTATCGTTCATCGATGCGGTTTGTGTACTGGCAGGGATAGAATGAGGAAAAATATGAGAAAGTCAGGCAATGCGTAAAATACATCTGTTCGCCGCGCGATCGATTGACGATTTGAGAAATCGATGCAAAAGCAGTCACTGAGAACTTACAAAAAACAATCCAGAGAGGTTAGGCAGTGGAAGCTGCTGTTTCGACCCGGACATTTCTAAAAGAGGGAGCGAGGCGACACTAAAGATCGAGTAGCGTAATTGTACTTGGGTGCTCTATCGGATGTTCACATTAGAAATGCTTATAGAACGGAAAACACTATCATCCCTTCGACAGCAGGGTTTGTGTGCTCTTTGGCTCTTCAATTAGACACTGAAGGACGGTCCAGTTTGCAAAAAAAAAAAATCAAGAGAGTTTATTTGTCCAGCGTGGAACCTTACTCTGGTCACTCTGGTTTATTACTTGCAAAAGTATAAGAGGTAAGCTACGAAATAAGGATAGACATAAACGGCGTATCTGGTATTTTTCACATTGTTTTTATTTAGCAATTGGTAGGTAAATGTATTCACCATACTGACTCATGCGGAACTGCTGTATCATAGACGAGATTAGCTATATATATCCGGCGTCCTTCTACCTATTCAATATGCCCCTGCTTATGTACGTTTTCTTTGGTCGATGTTTGGCTTGGAGGCACGCAAATTAATTATCCCAATCAGTTAGTCTGCCCGAAAGTTCCTACACGAAAATGATGAAACTTGTGTTAACGATAAGCCTATAATATAATCAAATAACAAAGATTATAACAAACTAGGATGCGTGTACAATGCTAAGTGTAAACGTTTTTTTCTAGCTCTTAAAGGAGATTAGTCTTGTTTGGGCAAATTGAAACGCTTGCATTGAAGTTGTTGTCTGTTTAATTAGAGGCTGAACATTATCTTCGATGATCCTTTAATCCTTCATTCAGGTCTCAGACATGCTAAAGTGTCGGTAAAAGTTCGGTAAAGCCCCTTTGGCAGCTTTTCAATGTACGCAGAACGCGTCTGGCTTCTTTTGATAGCACATGTATACAGGATAGCATATATATATCCTGAACCACCGCCGATCAAGGTTATGCCACGTAAACTATTTAGCACAGGCTGCCTTCAGGGGCAACAATCAAAATATCTATCGAACAAGGCAAACCTGATCAGGCCAACTAAACTAAATTAATCCTCATTACAGTCTCCCACCACCAGTGTTTGTCACTTAGTCCCCGAGCGATACGTCTTATTTAATCATTTAAGAAACCACTGCTAATACACATCCGTAATTAATAATGGCTTAAAGCCAGATTTGATTTTCGACTTAGCCTTCTGCTCCATAGGACTGAGCGTCACTCAAACGGTCCTAGTAAATTACGAGTTTATTATGACTTACACTGTTTCACGGACCGTCTAGTTGCTTTGCAGAAAAATCTTATTTAGCCATATAGCATTCTATGTATACGCCTTGCATCCATGAAGCATAAGGCTATGTATAGAGAAACAATAGTTGATGTCTCCGGAACTTTATGAAGGGAAAAACTCAGCGCACACTTTTCACTTTTACCAGACATTCGGTCGACGACATACGTTAGAGCAGACGAACCAGAAAGCTGAGATCAGCATCAAATGTACGGACCCTTTTTACGTTAATACAAGGCTAACAAGTAGCTTTTAGACTTGCCAATAATCCCATAATAAATAAATCACTATTTAACATGTAAATTGTCTCAAAGCGATTTCAAATTCTGAAATTTATCAGCCGAAAATCACATTGAATCAGTGTTGTAAAAAAAGACATTGATTTATCGGAGAATCGAACTACAAGTACGCGTTCTAGTAATGTTAATTAAGTTGCTATCTAGCGCGCGGTAGTTGACAGGGCCTCCTGGCCCTTAGATATTATCCTTTCGTTTATTCGTCTTTGACAAGTAGATATTGAACAATACGATTTGAATACGTGAAACAAAGAAAGGACCAAGATAGTGACTTTGGGTCAGGCCCGTTGTTTGGAAATAGGAGGAGGGTAGCGCCCGTTCGTCAGTACCTATTTTGTGTTCTTCTAGACGCAGCCAGTAAAGCTAGCACGATTGACGGGAAACCTATGTATACTAGCTAACGTAGGACCTAACCTCCGGACGTAAGGTTGAATGCAACCTTAAAACTGACAAACACCGCGCACCGAGGGCTCAAAGGGGTATTGAATGCCCTTGTAACGCTGACTAGGAAAATTCTGTATGCCGTTTTTTCAAACATTTTCTATTTACCTGTTGTTAACTACAATGCAGATGTACAGAAATATCAGTCAGTCAGTACAACGGAACACCGTTTGCAGGCAACTGGCGCCGTGTTCTCAGGAGTATATTGTATCAAACCGGCTAGACAGAAATCGTACCGGGAACAGCAGCAGCACCCCCAGAAAATCAATGACAAGTAGATCCGGTATGATTTGGAATTCTGATTTATTTCCACTCTATTCTCAAGAAAGATTTGAATTCTTTCTATGGCAATCTATGGAATCGGAAATCTATGGGTAAATCGAATTTTGGGAATTCATGTTGATGCTTCTGTCGCAAATTGGGCCCGTTCACTTCGGTGGGGTCAAGCTACAAAGAACGAACATGATATCAGGAATTGAAAGTCTTCATGCAACAGTTTCAACAATGTTTGCCCTTAGGCAAGCAACGTTTAAGTTAATCAAGTCATTTAGATGCACTTATAATCAAGGTAATTATATTGTACATCAGGTGGCAAAAGTGTGATTTTGCGCTGCTTTGAGGCGGTCTCCTAGTCCTCATGAAAATAGGTTTAGAATTTACCAGGCTCCAGTCACCGCAAGCGATCTGACATTTCGGCCACTTAGTAAATCAGTTGGTGAAATATTTATCTACCTAAACATCGCAAGCAACTCTTTAATGCAAACATTGGTAACGCGAGTTTTCTATCTAAAGATGAAGCTGGCACTTTTCGTCATCTAAGCGAGTCTTCAAGTAACACTGCAGTCGGTCAACAGCCTATGCCCTGTGCGGATTTTTTTTTACCTGAAATTTCAAATTATGAACGATAATATTTCGTTTTCATCCTGTAAACATCGCCATGGTTTCCTACGCCGGGCGAGAAATTTTAAACGCTAAACAGGGCCGATACAATTTTAAATCAAGTCAACATTTCTTCAATCGATTAAAAAGCAGGTTACATGTACACAAAAACATAGAAAAACTCTCATTAGTAGCACCAGTCAGCAAAATCGCACACTACTATGTGTTTTTTTTTTTATATATCATTTGGTTTTTCGGCCCTGGCCATAGTTCTCCCGCATCTGAAATGTTTGTAAGCTAAACGTATTATTTCTGAAATATGGATGCGTCTAGAACGCGGATGGTAGTTATAATCATATGGGAAAAGTCGATTTGCTTCGCGAAAATGCAACGCTATATTTAGGCAGTACGTGTTATTCATTGAAACAGGTCCACTAAAACGAATACCTTTTTGGCCACTGCCGCTGTTTTAAAAAGTAACCCATAAATTGAGCTAAGTAAAACCAATTCAATTAAACCCATAAACCCAAATTAGAACATGCGGGCTAAACACGGCTTCGTCATGTCACACGTCCTTCACCCTCTACAAAACGACCTTGGTTCCCTGTGGCCTCCCATCAGTTTCATTGTAGTCATAATGCGCTTACAATATTACGCTGGAAACATAACCAAATGCACAACCGTAAGTGGATAACGTCCAAAGAAAAGCCGGAAAGTCAAGCTGACAACACCAGCCTTAATAAAAATACGTGATATTATGTAAGAGCTGTATAAAATTATGAAAATTCGTTAAATCTGTTGATCTTGATTACGACAATCATCACCATTGTTATTGATATTTTACGATGCTAGCCTCTTTGAGGACACAAAGCAAAGTATTAGCTCATTTTAAATCGTTACTCTCATCTACATGACGTCCAACTCATGAACCGTCGTCGCTTGCCTCATAACGACGAAATGCATAAAGTTTGTAGATGTTTTTGTCAGACATCTAAATATTAAATTCTGAGAGCGGAAATTATTTATTAGTGAGAATGTATCCCTTAAATAATTTTATCTAAGTGTTGAAAAACTATTCTACTAGATATAATAGCTATATATATATATATATATATACAAAATATCGCTTTGTCGCCATATTGAGTCGCCGCTAGATCAGCGGACTTCAGACTCGGAGGTAGTAGCTGCTGCGATGTCCATTATCCAATTTCGTGCTTTCGAATGAAATGTAAGTGGATTCAGTTTTACGATATTTTACGGCCTATAATGTTACTAAAAACGTGCTTGTTTTAACTATTACAACAAATATACTGATCGTGTCTATGAACCGTTTTCGCCACAATTTGAAAAAAAAAACAAATATTTGTTAGTGGACCTCGACCGAGCTTAGGAAACTATATCTTTTATGTTACAAATAATGATTTTCTCATTTTAAATCTTTTGTCACTATACATATTACTATTAGTTACTCGTTTATGAAAACCAAGATCAGCTAGGATTTCATTGCTCTAGTATAGCATCTAGCATTTTGTTAGTTACTATTTTGTGTTACTTAATATTGCTAATTGCGTTAAAATTATATAACACATAATAGGGACCCTCTCTGGTCCACGCGTTCGACCCGAATGAACCTCACGAAACAATTGGACATTTGATAATTCTATTATATACTCCTTTCTTGTTGTGATCGATGAAACTAAACTGAAATATTGTATCCCTCTTACGTGGATGCTTATGTGTATATTCGTGTACGTGCTTAAGGATTATCAATGATGATAGCAAGGCTCTTATCTTTAGAGAAATGCGAGATATACGGTACAAGTGAGGTACAAAGTGAAAAAAACACTCGTCTTTGTTACGGCAGCACTGAAGGTCTGCTACGTAATATTTTACTTTTATTTATTGCATAAATAACCAGAAAATATAACTGAATACACAATTAGAAAGGTGAGCCTCGTACATCAGTAGGATATTGGATGAACGGGCTAAGCAGGCAGCTCGATGCGGGTGCTATTCGGAAAATGTCAAGGACTGTGACAAACATTGATCGATTACGTTTGCGATCATTGCCGTATAAAAAACTCCAGGGAGTATAAACATTTTCAGATTTTTATACAAAATAGTCAAAGGGAGCGAACGATGACTACACATCTGAACGAAGTCGGGGCTGTTGAATAGTTCCCTTGCGGTGCATTTTGTCTACAAGGTGCAAAAGAAAAACAAAAGCGTGCATTGAGTTACAGATAGACTTGTCGCTTAGCTGTTCGAATGATAACTAATCCCTCCCGAGATTTCATTTAGGATGCACATCATACATGTACTTGGAAAGGCACTAGTATAATGATAATCTACTTCTGAATATTCTGAATTCTAGGTCCGGTACTTCGGTTAAACGCTGCATAATCTATTACTATACTGCATTTATGGACAACTTAGTTAAGATGTTTTAGAAGCCGCTTGATATCGTTATTTTATATGCACTGCTACTGCTTTGTTCTTTTGTAGGGTCAGGCTACTTTTAAACCACCAGAAATAAGGCACACAGGCATCTTAAGCGTCTGGTTGCATAGTTGTCAGTGATCATGGTCCTGTGCTTCTATGTATAGTTGAGAGCGTTTTTTTTCGTCCATCTGTGTAATTTGATCTAAAGCCTTCGTAAAAAAGCGAGCCTCCTTATCATAACTTCATAGATCATCCAGATAAAAGCGATGTCACCTAAATATTCTTGTCAGCTTATTGTTGGAATCGTATTGAATGAAACTCAAGTAAAAGGCGGAACGCTTGCTTTTGGATCTGTTGATACTCCTCAAAATTATTCCCGCTCAAATCCCGTTGTTTTCGTATGAACAAGTAATATGGATCTTTATGATTCCTTTTAGTCAATTAGTTTACTCTGTATTATGAAAATCAACGGAAGCAATAGCTTTGTGTCGCTAATATTATTGAGTTATCACTGATTTATCGTTTTTTTCGATGTGTCATCCAGCGCACTGGGTTCCTATAGGTTCTAACCCATTGAGTTGTGCAAGTGCTACGAGCATTAATAGCCAACGGCATTGCGAAAACATCTGAGTATACGGAACACGGTATCGGCTGTTAATGGCGGCGGTTTTAAGTAATTGTTTAAGCAATTGTTGTTTGTAGCTAAAAAAACGCACATCTTAAATGACAATCAGTTAAGCGAGCAATGATTTTTAGTTAAAATATTCGTGATTTATCTATAGAAGAACCTCCAGTAGATTTATTATAGTTTGCTTCTTACTGGTCGCTATGAAGTAAACACGCTCGAACGCCGTTGTTGACATGCTTGTCATCTGCATATCCGATAGCTGTGCCTTCGCTTTCGTGATGAGTCCAATAGATCTAGTCGACGTTTAAACCTTGCGCAGTAGGCAGAATTCGACCTCTAGCCAATTTTAAAACCATTTACACAGAAGGTGATGTCTGAATTCCGCAGAAAAGGTAAGGCCCATTTTAGGCGAAAATGGACCTTACTTGGGCGACGGACAAGCACAAAAAGAAAGGATTGTTGCCATTATTTCGAAAATGCAGCGTCGTCTTTTTGGCAAATCGAGTGTCCCAATCCCAAAACTCCTCTCTGACTTTGCTAAAATATTTCTGGGCTTTTCGGACATGAATGAACAGGATATAATTTGCATATGCGCACGTGCGTTGCTTTCTGTAAAATGTTCCGAAGAGCAATGAATGATGTGTTCGCTTCTTAAGATTGACACCATGGTTCATTCTAATGGTGTTACTCGGTTCCGGAAATCAGGCCTTCACTCGTTTGTTGTAATAATAAATCATAATATCATGAAAATACTTTTGACGAACTAACCTGCAGTGCGGATGTGGACAAATAGAGTTACCCTAATTGTAAACTCTACAAGCAGAAATTAGCATTTTATATGCTGACATTGGTATTTTCTGGGCTTTCACCATCAGGTCATTAGATTAAAGGCCTTCATACTCAAGTTAGAACAAGAGAGAAGTAAGCAAGCCAATAGCTCGGAATGGGGGCTAGTAACGGGATAATGCCTATTCCTTATGATTGGTTGTTTGATCGACCTTGGTTCCTCTAGTGTTCGCTATATAAATCCTACTATAAGCACGTGTGAAGTAAACAGAAAGTTCGCGAGATTTGCGGCCCATCCTTAAGTGAGCTCAAATAATCCAAGTTAGACTTATCCGATATCTATAACTTATACCTTGTTGCTAAGACTTGTATTCCTGTAATACCAGCAAAGACCATCTGTTAAAACAGATTGTGTTGAATATGTAGGAAGAATAATATTGTCCTATTATCGAGAAGAGAAAATATATTGCGTCTAGTCTAATTATTCTAAATCAATTATTCTTTATAGTTCTTCTTAACATTTGCTCCGACATCGCATCGAATCTATGCTTAAATTTCGAAGGCGCTCAGAGAACTTCATAATTAAATAACAGGTTTCAAGCTAATATCTCGACACATTGATTCACACACAGGGTTTCCAGCTTTTGATAAAATGTTTACTAGAATGGATTTGTATCGTTTTCATGGCAGTGATTCACAAGCATTTTTTCAATATGGGTGCTGGCCAACCTTAGATGAATTGCTTTATATCAATATATATAAAACAACTTTATGCGATTATCTAACGTGTGGATCATGTATCAAGTGCAACTGAGTAACAAGCAGCTACAAAACCCCTTCTTCGTTATCTTGTCCAGGCTCTTTCCGCATTGTAAGGACTGTTCAAATACGCGACTCAAAAATACGTCGCCTGATTTTCGGAAAGGCCCATATTATTCAGTGCTAATTTCACAAATCGCTTAATCTATACAGTACTGCATTGTTTTTGGTGTTAATTTTTAGAACGTATCCCTTGTTACTCGATAGGAGTAAGAAAACCGGGCGACTACTCGATGTCACCCTCGTGCGTCGAGATCAGCTGATTTTGGAAGATAGTTTCAAGCGGACTGATTGTTTTTGGCGCAGTTTGCCAAGTTACCCCATTGCGCTGTGTACTTAGCCTAGCATTACCATACCCGATCTCCTTGACGATGGCTGGTTTGGGATAAGCAACGCTGTATTTTACGACAACCTTTGTCGAGGCAAAATGGAAGTGACGCGGATTCCTTTCTGAAGAACTGAAGGGAACTGAAGCCATGGCGTCGACTCTTTTGTCGAATTAAAGTCGTGATTTAAGCTTGGCAGTCAGGCCGTGCGTTGTTATCAAACGATCACACACTGCACGTTAGGTTGCCGGGTACACATTCATGAGGTTCTTCAGGAAGTCAAGATACCTGGCGGCACTCACCGATTCCTTGTTGGACACTATATTAAGATAGTGTCTATATTTTAAAAGTAGCCCAGATATCCAGTTTAATTTTTTAATTTTTTTTTATAATATATATATATAATATATATAATAATAATAACAAATAAATAAAAGTTTACGCCCGAATTTATCGGGCATCCCACCGAAGTCGGTTTCTTTCATGTTAGAGGCCATTTTCTTACCTACTCTCCCTCTCCTGCGCAGTGCTTCATTTTTAATTCTTTAATGTTTTCGTTATGAATTCATAATACGTGCTTCAAACAATTTCCTATTGAATCGATAACGAGCGCACTGTTTTGCCTAAAAATCTTATAATTCTTTCGTAAGGCATGAGGTGTAAGTCTATGTAGGAAAAGCTATGAGTGCTATTAAAGAAGCGACACACTTTCCCTATGCGACACCGTGTTATGGGTGCGAACACTTCAACTTATGTAAGATAAATACGTATATACAAATGAAACGTGAACCTTAACGTAAAAGATGATCACGTTCGTTCCAAAAACCGAACTATTATACACGTTATAAAGGAGGGAAAATGTTTACTACAACTACATAGAGTACAAGGTAGTTTTTTTTAAAACGTGGCATTTCGTTATACTACGTTATACGACGTTTTTTTGGCTATCCAGTATTCATAAAGAAACGAATAACTGCCTTAATCAATTAAGACAAATAATCAGCAACGTATTATACATTGATGCTGTAAAATGTGTGGTGAGTGGTTTAACGATGGTTCATTATCATACCTTTGGACGAATAAGATTAATTTCGGCAAGCGAAAAATACTTCTGGCATCAGCCTAACCGCTTGACGTATGTAGTGATGCGTAATTATCCATAATCCGTCTCTGTTTGCTGAATAAATCGATAATCCCCTTCTGCTCATAGGGACGCGCGTAATATAGAGGGCTGTATTAATGTAAGCGAAATTGCGCCTGAATCTAAAGTTTTTTTTCTAATCCGCGAGATAAGTCAGTCAAAATATGTAACGATTTTCTATTAATTAGAACCGCGTACTCAGAATCGCGTCGTATTCGCGTTCGAGGTGTTCCTAGCTTTGCTTCAGCTAATGTGAATGAATGAATGCCAACCCAACGGACGTATCAGGAGGAGCCTTAACATTAAGACGGAATTTACGATCTAGTTGAAACTTAAGCTATCGTAACGGACGTGCTAATTTGGCACGTTATCCTAAAGCAGTTTAGTTCGTTTTGTAAGTCCGTAATAGGTCTTAGCAGCTTCAGGATTGTTGATTCCAACCCCACCAAGCGAACGAAAGTAAGTGCCACTACTCTACCACAGAAAAAAGCGCTTAACGTTTTACCTCGTTATAAAGTACTGTAATCGCTGGTGATCGTCCCAATGTGAGCGGCATCTATTAATACTCTGTTAAATTTAGGCGAATTTAGCGTTATCGCAGGACGATGCTGAAGCAGGCTTCGACTACGTCTAACAGAAAATTACCGCCCTAAATATTGCACACGTGTATGCATAAATGTAATTTATTTCACATTTTGATTCGGTGGAGTATCTTTCACAATGTAAACTCTTACCTACGATACCTAAAGCCATCTTACTTTACAGATAATACGCCTCTTTTTATCTCGGGTGTGATCGTGCAAACCACATTTTAAGGCATGATATGCCTCGCACCTATCGAGATTTATGTTGAGTGATGAGTACGATTGCAAACGCGTACTTAGAAATGTCTTCAAGAGCCTTTCTTCTTATCACCCTCTTTATTGAGCTATTGAATACGCCTACATCAAACAGGAATAGCTTTCGGAGCTTGTCACTGTAACGTGAGGTCATGCGGGTCTAGGTACTGGCGTTATGTAAAACAAAACAAAGGCCCGAACCTTGACAACCTTTGGGAGCCTGTTGACATTGATCTGGTCTGCTGCGTTTACGAAGCATACGAGATAGCAGCGTACTTATCATTGTAGTGTTGTTGCTTGGATGGCAAAACAAAACGTTTATATTAAAAGTTCATTTCTGTGGAGCGTACTGTCACCGAGCGCTATCTGTATCTAGTCTAATAAAGCGAGCAAGTAGTTCGACAAACCAGAAGCACTAACAACAGCAACAAATACGACGACGACAGGCTTTTGGAGAACGACCTATTCAGTTGCAAAGCGGAAAACAGGAAAGCATGGGAGTATGGGCTGCAATTTCGTGGTCAAAATGGCTCAGGGTGATTTGGACGAGCGCGCTTCACTAAACATGGCCTACTTAGGGCGGCGGAGGCCGAGCAGAAAGAAAAACAGAGAACAAAGTGCTGTAAATATAGGGGCTAAGAATTACTTTTTTTTCCAGGTATAGCTGAGTTTGCAGATGATAAGTTAGGTAGCCATTGAAGATTCGCTTTTATATAAGACGTCCTTCAATTTTGTAAAGGACGGTAATGAGAAGGAGACCTTATACAGAAGTCCTGTTTTGATCATAGTTGTTTGTAGCTTCGTTTGTAAGTAAAGGTATATGAAACCGTCTCATAATTGCAATTCTATTATATCGGAGTCAAGATATAAGAAAAAATGTTACGTGATAAAAGTAATATACGATCATAAGGGACATTAGGGCGTTTTGAATCATAATTTCATTATCCATATTTTCTGTTTTTACTGGAACTGTGGCCGCTTTTAGGTTTCAAAATGCCTTAAACATGCTGTTTGTTGTCACCGCGCTACTTCCATGTCTCGCGCATAGAAAGCCAGGTGGACCACCGATCAAGGACGGCTAAATTTTTGGACTTCGCGTAAACTCGAAACAGATGATTCACAACACATCCTCCGAGATCTTGAGTTAATAAACTTGGATAGGTATACGCGTTTATAATGCTGTAACGAGTTTTCTCCTCAGCTCAGACGGATACCAACTGTAGAGGACTCTTCTGCCGGTAATCTATGATGTCGATAGGTGTTTCCGCGAACGCACCCGAAAGCCAAACTTGTATCCTGAAACGCATCCTGTCGCAGCCAAGACTGCTCCCTTTTAACGGATGAACTGCATTACTTAATCATCTGCTATTATTGTATGCCAGACTTAAAAAAAGGATAAGCTAACATCGTAAAAGCAATCACTTATTGTAAACACTCTTTGAGTGCAGACTACTGCTTTTCCCGTGCAACTCATAAGTTGTACTATACGTGCGTACTTTATTCATGCGAATAGTTTGGCCTATGGGTACACAATACAATATTTTTGCAGACACATTGAAATAAACGTATGTGACTAACGCAACTTGCTTTTTTTTTTTATGAACAATTCTTTTTGTCCCGCTATATATCCTTAACAAACAAAGTAAAACCAAACGCGGTATAATCCTTTGGTGAGACCGGCACGAGGATTTATTACAATGAGGGATTTGTGGATAAATTTATTACTTTTTTTTTTTACGAATCCTAGTTCTTCAGCAATGAAGATAACGAGCAAGAGCGGGCGACACTTGCAAAAAATAGGCTTCAGTGTAGTGTTTAGCAATCTTATAATTTTGCGCCGATAATCAAGCCAATATACCCTTACTAGAGTAGCTTTGTCATGCCAGAAAAAATCAAGCCTCCGTCCATTTACACTAAGAGCTTACATGCATGTGCGCTTGAACGTATCTGTCCTTTAATCGAAGTGACCAGCTTCGCAGAAACAGTTTCCGGCAAAGTATACACTAGGCAGATACATTTATTGCACGTACGTGCATGCGTTGCGGTTTCCCCTTGTATGCATCGTCGTAGACCAACAGTCTTGAACGCCTATTCTTGTCTGTCCGGGGAGATGGATCATAGCGCCATAAGATGCTTCTTCTTTTTTTTTATCGCTATGTTGTACAGCGAAATAATAAAAATCAAACAAAGGTATGCCGTCATTCTTTGCTGGAACAGTGACTAATAAATAGCTGCGGAACTGCAAGCAGAGGAGTGCTCTAGTAATGATGCTCATGGGGATGAAGGTGAATGAGAAGCCGTATCGTTTTCGACCGATTTGACTCTATTCTTCCACCTACAACACTTTCTATTGCCACGAAACAAGGTGCTTTGTACCAAACGCTTGTACAGCTCGATCCAGAGAATAACCTGCCACCGGCGAATACGGCAGACTTTGAAGCTGAATGACTTTTGGACTAGTTGAGCTAGAACGGCTGGGCTAGAACATTCTTAGAGGTACTTTCCTTTTACACGTTTGTCTTTATGAGATGGCGCTCTCTCTTCAGGTCTTTTAAAAAGACCTTGAAGTCGTACTGGAGCCGCACTCAGTTCATCAAAGGGCATCCTTTCTAGACAAACGTGTATCTAGTCCTTACACTTTATTGCAACTAGGCGGAATTTTGATTCAGTATAACACAAATTTATCGGTTCTTTTGAATGGCTTTGCCGAGACTCGATGGGTTGACACTGACTCTTGATAATTTTGTTAACATCAGTCTTCCATAAAGATTTAGGTATATTTTAGCTCTTTACCTCATGTCACCCAGTTATCTTCTTTTTACATTACCTTCTTGAATATAGTTGCATATGCTTTGCCAAAAACATCCACCGAGGGACCAGGCAGAGAGAGATAAAAAAAGAACTGCGACCTGCATGGCCCTAGTAACATGCCTAGGTTTGAACTTACGTCGTCTTTTTGGTGACGGCAACAGCAACAACAAAACAGCTGGAGCAAAAGCCAACTGCCGACTGAGCTGATCGAACAATACTAGCCGACGCGGAAAGAAGCATCCGAAGTGTTTATTGCATCTAAACAGCGTCATTAAAATTAGCGTTGGATGGCGTGTCATAGGAACTTCGACTTACCGTCTGTAACTGCATTTTTCACATGTACCATATATTTTACAAGCACACCATACGTCACAGGGTTTTTTTGCATGTGAGCTTCGTTTGGTTTCTTCTATTCTGTTCCACTCTAACGTTCGAGACGATTGTAGAACGTAGAGAAAAGAGGTACATATACACCGGTGTAGAGTAATCCGCTACGATACTGCCCAGGCATAGATTGCTGTGGCTGTGACGTTGGTTGAACCACTGGCAGAAATGCCAGTGGTCGTCGACCCTTATGCCCTTACACTGGCACCAAGTGATTTGTGTCACTAGTACTCGAACAAGCGATTCTCACCTGCGGGTAATACTTTATGGCTATATCATAAATAAGACGGTAGTAAGGGCGAAAACGGAAGAAGTCCTGCTTTTTGTTTCCGCACTTCCTACTATGAGTATGTGTGCGTGTACGACTGAACATAAATGGTAGGCGCAAAAATAAACCATTGCCCGATATGGTAGTTGTTTTAGGAAGGGATAAACAGGGTATTGACTGCGGGCAACAAATACAGTTATGGCTAGAAGCCTAACAAAGTCAAACTTTTACGTGTTCAGCACTTGGTATAATCGTATCAAAATCAAAAAGAAGACCAAAGAACTCGCTTCTACGCGTGTAACGTGCAAATAATTTCCATTTCGCTTATCTTGTTAAAGCCTAAAATAAACCAGAATGTGTTTTTAAACCAGATAGGACGACCGGCAGAGAAGATATTTATTACAAGAGCTATTCTTTACTTCACGTATTAGCACGGATCTTCCGCCATGTTTTATAAAATTTCGCTGTCAAAAAATAGATAAAAATAAATTTGAATATGGTCGAAAATCAAATATACCGCTTCTGCATCGTCTTTATTCCAATCTGCGAATCGTCAGGAAGAATTTGCTGTAACGCTCAGAATAGAACTACTTAAGGTTAGCAATCACTTCAACATTTCACGAAACAATTAAGCCTCGTAGATAAAAGGTCTTGAGTTGAAAGCTATTCAATCGTTGACTCCTTCGTTGACTGAAAAATGTCCGCGACATTCGAGTGGCGGTCTAATAACCAAATGCGGCATGTCACACAGCATCTCCACTGGTGAACAAGCGGTACGTTCCTTGAAAAAGGATTTTGTGCTTGCAACGTATGGGTAAAGTCTCACATTTACCGGTGCCCTACGGCAACATGCTTTCTCTTAACCGCCTTCCACAGGACTTTTCTGTCCGGCAAAGCATAGCATAATATTTATGCCCTTGTTTAGCCATTTAATCTCATATATACTATAATCTCTTAAATTACGATATGATAAAAATCCAATAGTTGAGCTGGTAGATCATTTGCGTAATTCTGCTTAAATAGTCGTCCATAAATTTTACATACATCTATATAGCACAACCACTACTCTGCACATGCAGTGAACAAGTAAATAAAAAAAATCTACTCGAGTTGTGATTGACGTCGGTCGCTTATTGTGTACGGGGTCCATCGCTCATGGTATATAAGGGACCTTTAGATAGGACAAAAAAGTTTTCCGTGTAGTTCCGCTACCAGATTTTAAGAAACTTCACATAAGTGATGATGTATGTGAATTTTTTTCTTGTTTTTAGTAGGTAGAGAGACTAAAATTTCGAATAATCGGTGTCACTGTAGGCAAAAAGTAATACCAGTACATTCGCGAAAAATTTTTTTTAGCATACTATATAAATGAACTCATTAATTTTGAACAAAGTATCGATTAAAGATATGTATATTGTTAGCTTACACAGCCTTATAAGGCAGAGTTTTATGAGGAGGCGAAAGTCGGACCATATGGCTCTCCGACATTTTTTATAAACAATCCAGTTATGAAAAAAAGTTAAAAAAAAAAAAAAAAAAGATTTTTTTTTGCCGAAAAGGGCTGTCATTATGACTATGGAGATCAATTAATTATAATTCTTTACTGCCAAACTAGACAAGCCAAAAATTTGTCTATTTTATATCTACATCGTGCGAGTTCGTCCGTTTAGTGTAAAGCAGGCTTTTTATCGCTCAACTAATGGTACAGCCACAAATTATAATTGATTTAACAAAAGAAAATGAAGGTAGATATGGTTTCCTAAAACCTGAAGCCTATATAAATATCGTAGTTATACGTAATGCGGAATAATTCTGATCCATGGCCATGGTCATGGTCACTCGCAGTATGGTGTACATGAATATTATCATTGTTTATCCTAACAATGCATTACGCCAATGAAGCTGTTAAAATGTCTTTCAAAACCAACTAGATGCAACACACTGCTGAAAACGGTTACGAGAGAGCGAAAATATAATGTCCTACTTTATGTATGTATATATACAGTAAACCGAGTTGTTCTCTGAGGCTCATTGGTATTTTCGATTTCTTCGTAAAGTTAGCGGCGACAGCATCCGGTTCGATATATGCACGAAATGCAGTGTCCCACATGGCTCCCAGCGCGGTCATAAGACAATCGTAGGGGTACGTTGTGATCTAGGTTCAAGCTCGGGCATAGATACACGGTTTGTTTCGTGCTGACAGGGGCCAGCCAGCCAGCCGTCGGACAAGATGCCTAACAGCGATACCGGACGTAAAACTCGAAGGATAGAAAGCGATTGTGAACTCAATGTGACGACATTCAAAAGACATTACTTGCTCTCAGTTTGTGGCTCAAATTGCGGCTTTGGGACTTACAAAATTAGGGTAGAAAAAAGAGCAAGGTACTTTGATTATTTATCCAAGTCTAAAAAAAAAAAGTTTAATAAATTGCGGAAAAAAATACTCGAGCTTTTAAATGCGGTCAATAACGCGAGTTGCACCACACTTCTAAGCCGTTTATATCTAGAAAATTGCTGAGTTTGATAACATAGTCCCGGTTATTTCGACACTAAAAAAATCATCACGACACTGTAGCTAAAAAAAAGAATATTACACTATTGGATGCAAATATAATAATTTATAAGATAAACAATAATATAATAAATAACCATAATGCGTTTTATGAAAACGAACGTTATCTTACATTGTGCTCCTGGTTATTGATGGTTTGTGTTTCGGTAGGTAGTTTTTTCCTAACACTTTTTTATGCAACACGCAGTTAAGATATAGAAAATGTCAAATATATTAAACAGGGTATGTTCGCTGCAGGCCATAGTGCTCTACCTTGTTATAATCGTGTTTGAATCAGGTAAAACCGCCACGTGCACGCGTGCGCTGCGCATACCCGCAGCTTCGCGAAAAATCCTGGCAGTAGAGAGTTTATTTCTCATGCGCGTGGAATGTAGCGGAAGAGGTGTCTAACTAAGACCTGATACGTAGTGCAGCGTAGCTTTACACAAAAACACGTGCTTACTGCGGGTTCTTCGAATACAACGATTTAATGTATTTTTTTGAAATAAGGTCTCTTGATTAAAAAGACGCTAAACTACATCCCAAGGATTGAGGTACTATCCGAGACAAACAGGTCTTAGCCTGCGATGCCATGCAAAGTCACAGAAATGAGTTAAAGTTTTGTTCATATTGTGTGTGACCAATCAAATACACACCTGGTTACCTTAATTTTGTAGGAGCATCTTTTCCGCATGCAAAAATGTGTTTTATTTTTAATCCATAGGGGCTGTGTACACATTTAGCAATGCGACATCTCTACATGTGCTTGTAAATATCTCAAACGTTTTGCGAAAATTCGACCCAACTGTGACATAATAACACCCTGTTGTCTACACTGATTTCGTGAAGACGGGATTCAAATAAGTGTACTTAGGATCTGTTTATAGGAATGTTAATTTAACTATAATGCTAATGATTCTACTTAGACAAACATTGGATACAAAGAGACGTTCTAATATTTGGATGGCTAAGACCATCCATTATATGCGCAGTTGAACTACTGTAAGATAATAGAATAAGAAGATGGCCCAAGATACCTCTTACATCATTATAATTGTCAATAGTGGATAAAAACACCCTCACAAATCGCCCTGGAGGCAGCAATTTTCATGGATTGGCCTTGCTCGTAAAAGGATGCCCAGCATATAGATGAACCTACTATGGTAAGAAGGTAAATATAGGCATTGTCGATTGCCCGCAACGTTGCGATTGCTATTCAAAGGTCGTATAGTATGCATGCATACATTAACCGCGTTCAACTTTTGACAGACGATTTTTTCTTCGATGCTCTGTCCGACACTGGGACGTAGATATAAGGACGTACGACAATTTCCCTCTTTAGGGCATTGGATTATGCGGGTATTTGCTCAACCGGGCCACGTACCTTACCATTATCCGCTTCCATAATGAAGACGAATGGCGGCACACCTGCTAACATCACATTTTAGCGTACAGCTAAAACAGTACTGATCCTATTAACGTCTACTTACGTTGCCTACGCGTCCAACCGTCACTGCCTGATAGAAACAGCATAACTTTGTCCTGCTTTAACTTTCGTTTGGCCCTTTCACCCACCGCTACGCATCGACTGAGGAACATGCGATTATTTAGCGGCGCGATCATCTGTCCCTTATCAATGAAATGCAGACAAAAAAGTGTGATAGCTGTGCTCTCCCCGCAAGTCATCGAAAGCGCTTGTTCTTGCCTGTATTTTCGTTTCTAGTTACCGAGTCCTGTTGTTTGCCAAACGTTGCATCGTTTTCTGCCTGCTACCTATCGTCATTCGTTCCATCTTCGATGCGAGCGCTGCCATTTCGCGCTGTTACCTCATTCGACATGTTCCTCAAAGCCGGCCTGACGTCCAGAGAAAATCTGCCAATTCCTGTTCGAATGGATTCGTAAAGTGAAAAACGCCAGGGAGGCGGTGCAGGGTTCAGGGGACTCCTCAAACCCTTTTAGAAGGTAGCGCTGCTAGTAGCGTTGACCGTCATTAGCTAACGTGTAGTAAGTAGTGGGCAAAAGAGGGATATTAACCTCGTGTTCATGGCTACTGGTCGTGACCTAGATGCAGCTCATATAGTTACGAAGAGCTTCCGAAACCTTATGTCCCAACAAACCCTTTCTCATTCCTAACCCGTAATAAAACGCCACCTCCCATACACAGGGTATCACCTCGATTTGCTCGAGTCGCTCTGTCCTATGAGTCTGTCCTTGTGTCCTCGTAAAAAGCGCCTCTCCTCCTCGTAGTTGCATACGACTACCTCTCCCTCACCACAAGCCAAGTTCTAACACTTGCCCTTCGCAGCCCTCCTCCACGCAGCCGAGTGCAACAGGAGACTTGTCGTACAGGCTGGCGTTTTAGAGGCAAATTGGCTGGCAACTCCGGCGATTCATCACCGGGGCCGGCAAAATGCACTTCGCCGTTTATGCCGTTTACCCGGCCTTTACCTCGTGCCGTATTTGGCATCAGTGCATCATCGTCGTTGTCAAAGTGCTACTTTTATACAAACTTCACCTTGTAACAACATCAACAACACTTCCAGGAAGCAGTGAGACTAAATAGTAATATAGATGTCACCTAGCCAGTGTTGTTTAGTGGTTGTGTTAGTGATGGATGTGGTCCTGTGAGCACCGTCAAACGGATACAATCAACTAATAGCAGCGAACATATCCTGACACACATCTCGTCATCAACAAGAAAATTGACGTATTACCATCACCGATACCTGGATCGGCAGTCGCGCTCGGATCTGCTCAAACGTATGATAACAACAACAACAACAACAACAACAAAAGGCAGGAAGAGCACAGCGAGGAAGGCAACGTAACGAAGGCTGCAAACGCTATGAAAGATCGCATGTACCAGGGAGCATTTACAAGTGTAGGTTGAGGGCAGTTGTCTTAACAAGAAAAGAGGAGGAGGCCAAGGCCAGGTTGGTGTCATAGCTCCAAGCGGCGTAGGGAGCGAGCGTGCGTGGAGTCTGGCTGAGCCCGCCAGAGTGGCAGACTAATAGGGAGCGGCATTCTCGTGTGCCCATATGTTCAACCAGCTAGTCTCTGAATTGGTACGACTCAATGCTTACGGGCTCTGCGAGACCACCCAGAGCATTACCGCCGTTGTGCGCACGCGCTCTGTAGGGCACCAGAGAGGCAAAGAAGAAGCGCGTGCATTGCACACGCTTGCTCCTGCTGTTACTGCAGCGGTCGGCGTCGCATGGCCAGCTGCGGCAGCTGCAAAAGGCTGATCGTAGCACAAGCGGTTCCCGATGTAAAATTCGAAGCATTTAGCAGTCGTAATGGTAATAATGGAGGTAACGTATGAATCTATGCTTAACGCTAGTGCCGAAGGCACAATTCTGACTAGAACGTTTTCTGCATACTTCGAGCCGCGCCTGTTTTGCTATCAAGCGCATTTTATTATACATGTATAGAGGTTGAATAACTAATCGCTATAACCTAATAGTTTCTCAAGCATTGTTGATCATTCAGTGCAAGTTGAGGACAATGTTCAATGATGCTGCTCGTTGCAAACGGCAATACAGCGAACATGAAAAGTGAGAAAAGGCTCGTTTACCATGATACGCTATATGGCAAAACTATATTTTGGCCGCTAAGTAAATAAGTGCTTGGTCGACCGATCGCATATTCGGAGAGACCTTCCCAGGATGAACCCCCTAGCGAGCCAATTCGACCACTCGAAAAAATCGTTTTTGGGTCTGACAAAGAAGCCGTTCAATGGATGCAGACTTCTAGCAGAATCTAGTAAAGAGATACAGTTTACACAAAGGAAAACAGAGTGTACAACACCGATTAACCGGTCACGTGCACTCTGATAAAGAAGCTTTAAGAGCTTTGGTAGATAGAAATGGCTGAGTATGATCCCTTAGGCTTAGAATAGTTGCTCTCTGAAGCTTTAAATCACTTGGCTTAATGTTGCTCACTTTATTTCAGCTACTCTTATTTCTACGCATGTAGCTCTACCTCGCATTTATGATATAGAAGATTTTTTTTATGTGATAGAAGAAAAAAAGATTTTCTCCAGAGCTTTCGGTAACGATTGGGATGTATTGGATCCTGTAATTTTCATCACAAACGAAGTGCACGTGCGGGCATACTAAACAATAATAAAGATTAGGCAATAGATGGAAATATAAATAATTTCATGGTAAGCTTTACCGGAAATTGATTATTGAGGGTCGCGGTTGGTTTTGCGAGGAGCGCAAATAAAATAACTCTATTCATAAGAAATCGCATTTTCACCGATTAGTTATAAAACGTTCTAAATTTAACCGACCGTCAACCAATCGAGTAATCGTAATTATTAGAACTGTACCTATTGGGTGAACATGGATTCGGTTTTTATGCCAGCGAATCTATCCTTTTTCATGAAAAATTTCATCACCCTCATATGTTAAAATGTCCTCCTAGCCACTTATTAAAGGATCCCCAAATAGTAGACTAGCTATATATATGTATCTGTGGACTAAAAGTCTCAGGATTATTTTAAAAAAGCCTCTTGGCAGTCGGAGAGCATTTCCTACCTGTCAAGGTGGCAAGAAATCTATTTAATAAATTCAGCCTTATAGTAAGTACCCTTATATATAAGGACACTGTACCAGTCTATAACATGAAGCATATTAGAGGGCACAGTTAAATGTACCCTTTATTACAATGATCGATTCATATACAGTTATTATAACATCTATCGTTTAATGAAGATTTTTCGACTATCAAGGTGCATTTTTATGTTTGATTAACTATTAAAGAAAAATCATTAATTCTTCGAACAGAAGTTCAGTATGAGTAACTATCGCAGTTTCTATCAGATAGTTTACAATTTCCTATCCGATCCCAAAAAGAATCATTTCAATGTAAGTAGTTAGACCCTATGCTTCTAGACTGGTTCATACGATGATGTATAGAATAAAGGGTAAATTGTACACAAAATTCAAAGTCGATCCTTAATTATCATCTCCGTTGTTATCCTTGAAAAGGACAATTGCAATATGTAAAGGACAATAAAAACCAAACACGAATCTTGCTCTCAGTGTCAGATTGTCATACGTTATAACAGCTTATTTGAAAAGTTCCATACCGCCCTAGGAAATCAATGGAGACTAGCACTTTGTGTAAACTTTCTGATTTTTAAATAAGTATAATGATTAAAACGTAAAAATATTTTGCGAAGCATCACCGTTTGCCTTATCCCCCGCGGTCGAGATACGACAGCTAAAGTATGCTGCGCGTACTTTAGCGTAGCTCGTCGGCGACTTCCCTAGTTAGTAAGTTCTAATAGTTTAGTTTAGGGTAGCTAAAAAAAAGCATCCCATCGCTAATATCGATTAGCAGTGGCCTGAAGTAGCAAAGTAAGTTAAGCTGTATAAGGTCCTGTAGATCTGCCTCATTCTCGTACGCTTAAGCCAGTAACCTGGGTATCGGAAATAGCGGACCTAGTAGGTTACATTTGTGCAGAGAGTCCAATTCGTCGATATGCAAGACTTACGTTAACCAGCGAGAAATCCATCTTCGATAATCGGTATTAACACGATACATATAATATTTGTTGATTTAGACTCTAATATATTAAATATAAAAATATTAAAAGAGGCTCGAGGTGTTCTAAAGTAAGTTTAAAAAATAGCCTCGTCTTGATTTCTTGTTCCTCATAACAGGCCGTGTCGCTTATTTACTTATTTACCGCAAACTTATTAAGTCCTCTACGTAAATGCTTGTTCTGTTGACTAAGCGTGATCGATTTTGCTGACGGGGCGCCAACTTTGGGTCAACGAATTTAGCAATGTTCTTTTTACCATACAAAAACAGATCCAAATTAGTTTATTCGTAGTAACTACCGCTGAAGGGCATTAAATAACACCTAGTCTTTACCTCGTAAACAGGTGACAATGGACGGGCGAATTGGTGTTTCGGTACCACTTATCCACGATTAGTCTACATTCGATCCTTTATTCTCTTTAACTGTCATTATTATATATTACGGGATAATTTATTTACACGTATCTTAACGACCGAGTAGCTTCCCATTACATTTTGCGCTCCCTCTAGTCTCCGCTTGCGTAGAAATCAACTTAAGTGTCGCGTAGAAATTCGTCAGCGGCTTGGAAGCGCTATGTTCTCGTTCTGCTTTTCCTCTCGTAATTAATGGTGAGCTCAGTGTTCGCTTTGACTAGCCGAACTTGAGTAGTACTACGGCCAACGATGTCGCTAATTAATCTATTTCACCTCGATGCCTAGGAAACTTGGCGTCGAGGTTACATTCCTAGAAGGTTCGATTTTTTTACAAGGAACGAAACCTACTATAGTATAACGTCTTAGGGTGAAAATCGTTTACTGTTAGAAGGTACAAACATTCGTGATTACATACCGATGGCTCTCCGTCCAAGTTGCATCTGCGCGGACAGTCAATTATCAAGCTTCGCCACAACGCTTAGACATGAATGAGCTTCTAAAACGCGCCCACGATATCCTCTTCGTATCTGACGTGCTGGATGCCAAAACTTATGCGATGTCTTTCGTTGAAATCCTCCAGTATACTGCACAGCACTTCCGTGCCCTCTGAAAATACAGGCCATAGTTATATGTATACTTGTAGTTTTGCTCAGAGGCCCAAATGGCCTTTAGGCATATATTCGAGGTACAGCCTGAGTTCTACCTTTCAGCCTTCGCTTTTCGGACACATGCTAACACATTATGGCAGTTCGGTGGTTTGTCCGATTAGCTCCTCGTCCCTGATAAATCACTTTTTGGGACACGATATTATGGACGGTGCCCCCTTCGTCTGCGATGTGGGAAAAAAGAACCTCAATACCATTGGATATTCTTAAATCAGATTTCACAATACTGCATGTAATGCGACGATTTGGGAGCTCGTATAAAAAGAAAGCGGTCAGTTCAAGTAGGGTCTGCAGCTAGCGCATTGAAGGCGTTATCGCTCTTGCGTTGCGCTAAACTGCGCTATCTAATCAATGTTTGCATAGTGGAGTCTAGTGGAGGGATGCTGATCCCTAAGAGAAATAGCAGTCCAGTCACGCAGTCATTTCGGTAGGAAACAGTGAGGGAAAACGTTTGTTATGAATTACTCTGCTGCTTACTGACTATATGACTATGGACAGCTACTTAGCGTATTAGTTAACCCAACGGAGCAACGTGGATTCGGGAGAAAACGCACCTCAGAAACGGAGCGCAGCACTGTGATGACCGACGTTAAGAGAGCATTGCAGCGCCGATGCAATCTATCAGCAGCTTTCGTTGATTTCAAACCATTCTTCGAATAGGAGCCTTGGGACAAGGTTACACTCACGTTGGGTGAAGTGAATGTCCTTATAAATTCCTTCTCGATGTGATTCTAGAGGAGAGCAGAATAATGACCAACGACGGAATGACTGATGAAATGATGAACTCTTAAACACAGATAATTGGTCTGGCTCAGAGAGACAACCTAATCTCGTTCTTATTCTCCATCTTGCTGAAGGCCTTAATCAACTAAGAGGGCAAAGAAAGTCAGTCGAAGCCATCTCGTATGCACACGACTTAGTGGTGTACAGGTCGAGCGGGTTTCGAGTGCAGGAAGCTCTAGGCCAGCTTCACGTGGTAATCGCAGATTTTCGACTGACCGCAAACCTGACAAAGGCACAGGTAATGAGCACAGTGACCACGAACACTTTGTACCTCGCGAGATCACCGCTTACCTATGTGATCCACTTGCTAAAAGTTGTTTTCGCTGCAAACGGCAAAAGTTTAAATGTGCAGCTCATCAGGAGATGCAAGAGGGCAGTATTGGCCTCATAAGGGATTAAATTGCCTCACGTCTTATCTTTCGAAAACTCTTTCAACTTGTTCAATCTCAAGGTAGCTCCGACCACAACGTATTGAATACGCACCAGTTAGGGCACAATCACGAACAATTAAATCACATCAAAGGCTCTCTTTATATCAGGGTACTGGGAGTATACGTAACGTCTTGAAATCAGCTCGCGTACCACCTGGCCGGCTTTTTAATGCTTTCCGAGGACCTGCATCATTGCTTTGAGTTCAAACTAACGGAGGGCTTCAAAATCAACGTTAAGAACTTGGCACGAAAATTCGCAATGGTTGATGGGAATTTTTTTTGGGTGCGATGAGAAGCAAGGAGTGGAATGAGACGAACCGCTTTAATAGACATATCGTGACTCGCTTTGCCGATCATAGACTCTGCAGGAAACCAGGTTTCAACGAACCTGACGATACATATAGAGGATCCAGATGCGGGATGAACTGTAGTAAATATTGCTTGTTGTCCTCTAGTAGGAGATCTGCCAAATCTCTTAAATTAGCTTTATAAACTCAATAAGACTCGTACAATTTATACGACGCGAGATGCGTCGAAACGTTTTATATATTCTCTTTGATATTAGGTTGTTATGCTGTTGACTTGTATACATATGAAATTTTTGGAGGTGAATTTGATTAAGATTATTTTTGCATTTAAGATGAAAAAGGTCTGAGTAAGTTGCTACACGTAATTTTTCGTGTGATTATTTGTTGCCCAGAACATTGCTACATATATCAGGAGTTTCGCATTCTTCTCGCCTTATACATAAGGCTTTTAGATAGCTATGTTTTAGACTGCTATCTGGTGCTTCGTTCTGTTTTTCATTTATTTTGGTGCCACGACAAGGAGTGGCTGTGGTCGCACTTTGAAGCAGCTAGTTACCTGCTCTTGCTCCTACTATGTTGTTAAGACCAGAAATGGTCGGACGTTGCCGGTCTTGCGGACGTCGCCTAAAGACCGCTGAGTCTTTAAGTGAGGGAAGTTATAGACACCCTATTGCACGTCTTATCTACTGAGCGTTCTTCGGAGCCATGGCAGTTGTCCGAGTTAACAGTTGGTTCACCATCCAAATAGAATGATGCTAACTGGGAAATCATGTTGTTGACATGAAAACAAACGAAATTGAGTGGTAACCTGGAAATGATAAAACTAACGTCGTTGCCTTCGACAAACAGCCTCAGAACACTCTCGACAAATCTAAGTTACCGAATTAACTTTTATTGATCTTGCCGATAATGGATGCGTTACTAACTTTATGTTGGTGGGCGGACGGAGCCGAAAAGTTAAACCGCTAGCGTCCAAAGGGGGGTTTTGCTGGCGAGATTAACCTATTCCAGGCAAGGTCAACACACAATGGCCTAGCACGACCAGCACTCCTGGGTTACCTCTTATTATTAGGTTACAAACGGAAACGTCACCAATGTTAGGACTGCCGACGTTGGGCCTCACTTCATCTTTTCAAGGTGACGTGCCTCATGGATGCATCGTTGCTGTAGCAAGGTTTAAAATTGGCCCTTTACTTTATGCTGGTCGATAGAAGGCAGGGACGGCCGTACTGCTTGGTACTGGTCTATTATAGAAAGGACCAACGGCTCCCTTGAAGCCAGAATAGGCTAATGCATTTAGGAGAGCAACAAAGCCCTACGGCGCTAGACAGTGAACCCTGTCGATTCAGGAAAAACACCATGCCACTTTAAAGTAGGGGTATAGGTGCATGGCGGTCTATGTGAGAGAAGCTGTGTATTTTATCTTATAACAAATGCTAAGACGCCTGTTTGTAAGTGACGCAAAAATACGAGAAAAGCGATATAGACAGGAATAGCACGCCGCAGTATAACCACAACTTCTATGTCTATGATACTACATCTATTTTCGTAATACATTAAACTCACTCAGTGCTAGAGGTGGTAGTAGTTGTTGTACAGGTAATAGCGAAAAAATACGGTGCGATAACAGAAAAGGTAACGCGGTTGTTTGGAAACCTGACAGACCCAATCGTAAAATCAAATCCCACAAGACGCATATATATCAGATTTTTATGAACACGTTATCGTTTGTTACATTGTCGATCTACTACCTATGGGATCTGCTCAGCAAAAACGGGGCGTCATTGTGATAATTCAATGGTAACATGTATGCATTTCGACGCAACCAAGGTGCACATTAGAAGCCAGGGGAAGGCACAGAAACCGTATTAGGGGACCAGCCGCCTGATGCGATCCCTAGCATCGGTTCTGGACGTAAAACTGGAAAATATCATTGTTAATTTTTCAGAGGCAAGCCAGCGTTAATAGGAGGAGTTCGAGATAAAGACATCGAAGCCACTTACATCGATTACTAGCCCTGGATAGTAACTTCTTAGGTGGTAATTGCAGCCATGCCTATGTAAACATAGGTGGGCCTGTATTGGCATTTCTTTTAGTACACAGCCCTAAACGATTCATGGGCAACCGGGCCTTTTTATGACTCCCCAAGAGAGAAGTCCGAGTTGCTACGACTACTTAGACGCATAAAGGTATTCCGCGGACACAAGGTAGCCTTTTATACGCGTCACGTTTCGTTTGCGTCTTAAAAACAAGTATGGCTTCAAAAATCACACCTGCGGTTGTGTTTCAATTGAAATCGCAATCTAATTGAGGTAGACGTTTTTGAGATGCTTTATTTAAATTAACTAAGGGATGCAAGGCGCAAGGTAATATATATTGTAGCTTTCTAAGGTGGAAGCATTATTTGTAATTTTCGAATAATTATCGCTGCCAAGCTTATTTTAGAAGCTGCAAAGATATTTTTAGATATAAGCTGGTAGGATTGGAACGGTCGACATACGCCGCCATAGCTTACAGTTCCGCTACCATAGAAAAACGTAGTTGGTTTGTTTCCGGGCTGCATAAACAGCGACCTCAACAATATCTTCCTGCACACGTCATTGCATAAAAACTAACGGGTATTGCAAAGAATTGGTCATCGCGCTAAGCCTGATAATTATAGTGTCTCAAAAAGATTTGAAAGGAGCTAGAAATCCTCAAATACGAAGTATTATTAGGGGTGCAATAATCGAAAATAACAGAGAAGGATCGAACTAAAGTTCCATGTAATGTTTGATTTTATATGAGCTTTGCTTTAAGGCTTGGCAAGATTTATGACGAATTTCGGTACTAAAGCAGTGACAACTCCACCCTACCAATATGGATTCCCAATCGTTCACAACGTATCGTGGCAATTAGAAAATTCTCGAGATAAAAAATAGGACAATCTAAAGAGGATATTATTTACTTACAGTATATGCGTCCCAATAGAAGTTTAATACGTCGTCAGAAAATTTCTCAAGTTTCAAAATTTCTCACATTTTAAAAATTAACACCTAGATTGCTATCTGATATAACATGGGTTCTCTTAAAGACCTCACAAGAGTATTAACGGTGTTCCATTGAGATTTGTATCGTCAGTTGAAACTGATTGTCATTTTATTATTGAATTATTCTATTCCATAATTTTTAATCGTAATTCGAATCGCGTTCCAACGGAAAAATCTGGACTAGTTTTTTTAAAAAATGTTTCTTAATTTGTGCGAAGCTAATTTAAATATCATTGTTACATTTTTTCGTACGCTCCACCGAGGTAACCTCTAATCATGGCTCAATCAAACGCTTTTTTAACTAGGCCAGATTGATGAAGGTTAAAAACTGACACAGTTTTTTCCGCACAGCGAATGGTATATCAATGTGTACTTTTTTGTGGACCCTACTGTATAGAAAAGAGACTAAAGTATATAAGTCCTATTTGTCGTAGTTTCGAGAATTGACGTTACAAAACGAGTCAATACGTAGAAGCGCCATTTCGTGTGATCGATGCGTGTATCTTGATCGATTATTGTGACTCCTAGACGGCTAAGCCATGAACTCGCAGTAGCTTATGAGCTGTACGACAGCGTCCAGACGTAAGGTTTATGTCGACAAAAGCCTGTCTCAATTTCTAAACGCATCTAGACGCACGTAGTTTGTAAAACAACGACCTCTATAAACGGCCAGGGAAAGTTGCTTGTCCTTATTTTAGATAGACATTTATGACAAGTACAACCTAACCACTTCTGTTAAAAATAGCGTGCATTTTCTCGTAAAGTTGTTGGCCATCTCTGTGTATGAAGAGCACGCCAACGTCCATTAAAGATAATTGGGAAAATTCACCCTTCGTCATTACTTGAGCATTGCTAAAGTGACTGATATTATACTCGAAAACATCTACTCCTCATTTCAACTGAACCGTATAAAACGATGTGGTTCTTCATAAGCATCTTCAAGCAGTAACTCTAGAGAAAATGTAGTCATCTTTTTAATAAAAATTTTTAAGAAAACTTTTGCCTCCGGTCTCTCATCTATTGCTACAGGACTCATTAACTGACACGCTAGCATAAGCATAAAATAGTCTCTATCACATAGATATACAAGACGACAATATGTAAGTCCGAAAACGATCCCTTTTTTTTTTATAGTAGACTACATATTTATTTATTGTTTGTTAGGTCGATCTTGTCTTACCTCCCACAAACACAACACAAGGGTTCCGAAAACACCTGCGCGCTCGCTTCTGCGACGTCAACGTCCGGATGTAATGCATGGGAACCTTTTCCTTGTACCCACCCCCTTCTTTTCCCTGCATTCTCTGTCGAGGACTATTGTTGTCGTCTCTTAACGATGTGCGTAACGCGCGATCACTTAACAGTTTGAAAGCAATTGAAATATAGCAGTTCCATCTTTAGATATCTGCATATTTAGATCTGGATTAGCTATTAGAGTTTTAATTGATGTTCAGAGGTGAACAGTCGCTGAGTATAAACATATTGAAACATTAAAAACAGGAATGCAACACTTTTGTTAAATACTGATTCGACAAATAAATGCTTGATTGCGCACCGGAGAGGGCAACAGTGCCTGCATAATCAGTGTCTCTTATTATTACCGTTTATTCCCTAATACTGGCTTTTATTGGGATTTGTTATGACTGCATATAAGTGGACTATGGAATTCTAGCGTCTTAGGTGCCACGGTTTTACCGACATGGCTATCCTAACTCATTTTATTTCCAGTTATTTACAACACAGTTAAATTCTCTGCCCCCGTTAAACTCCTGGTCTTAAAAATGTCTTGCCTTCCAGCGTCTGAGTTTCCCTTCGTCCACCCGGTCTGTTCCCCCTTCCCCTCCTTCTCCTTCTGAGTTGTTCACACAATTACCTGCGCCGAGACGGACGTCGTTCACACACGTACGGGTTCTGTTCTCACCTCTTCAATGCTTTACATTTGACTCGCAGAGTTCTCTTTGAAATAATCTGTGGTTTTTCTTTTGGCTCTCTCCGCCTGTCTACCGCCATTTGATTATGTCGCAAAAGCACCGGAGCAATGATCTAAGAAGAATCATGCGGATGTATAATGGTGGAAAGGCAAATTCTGGCAATAACAGCAGCGGCCTTGTGAGACTTCGTTTGTCTGATAACAATAGTAATCTTAATGCTAGATGAGATCATAATAGTGCTGCTACTGCTAATGAAGGTGATGAGAATGTCAGAAAAGAAGGGATCAGCGAATGACGAGAAGTGTAGAAGCATTAAACAGATAGTGATGAGGATCGGACGAAGTCAAACAGGAACAAAATAAGCCGATGAAACATCAAGTAAAAGTAATAATGACGGCTAATGATAAACAGCAACAGAATCGCCCTTATCTTTACAACTTTCCTAATAAACGCCTGGCTAGGCCCGTTTCACAAAAGAATGGGCGTGTATGTCTTCAAAAAGATTAGAGCCGAATATTTGAGTTAAGATTGTGCGTACTGGGTTCGAGACTGAATTCATCTGTGATGATTATTTATACCAACTGGATTTATGAGCTGAAATTTGTGAAACTGGAACAGGGCTTAAGATTATTTTTGAACGATCTTGGTCTTGTTAAAGAACGTCGAAAGGATGCAGTGCGCAGGATGGCTCCATGTTGTAAGTAATGTTACTTACCGCGTTAGGTTTAACTTAGTTCTTCGACACTTGAAACACATATGGACAGGATGCCAGCACAGAACACTAGTACGCGAGACAAAGGTTTTCTGAAATCTTTGTACAGCCATATGATTTGAGGTACTATAGCAAGCATCGTATTATTAAATTTAAAGGGAATACGCGAGTGATATAATTTTCGACATACTAATCGTCTTACATGTTTATTCATCTACAATAATCTGCAGAGATTGGATATAGCTCTCTGAAGTAAACTAGGACATCGTCGCTGATCTCTCTTTATAGGACCTACTTTCGCTGGATGGAAGTTGATTTAAGGTAGATCGAAATCGAGTACAAAGCCTTCTTGGTGGCAGGCGCTACGGTAGATCATTTGATGAGGATACATTTTGCTCCAGGCCAAAGTGCAGGGGACGCTAAGCTAGGTCGTATTTCGAATTAACGGTCTGACGACGGCCCATTTGTCGTCCCTAGTGTCTCAATTGATCTTCGGCTGTTGTCCCTCATCCGCTTTCATTGGCGCTCAAAGAACACTATATGATGATAAACGCATTAGCCAATGATGTTAGGAAAAAAGACTGGCTTTTAAATGCGTTGAGTTGCGTCTCCGTATGTCGCTCAATATCTGTCATTAACAAGTTGTTAAAGATGACGACATCGATGGTAGTAAGGCTGGCTTGTCTAGCTTCAATGCCAAGGACACGAGGGTTGAGCAGATATCGTACTGCGAATATGTATATATAATAGAGAGGGCTGTATAGAGGATCTCCAGCAAACTCCTGGTTGGTGTAATGCGTACATAGTGATATTGTGCCCTGTGGTCGTTTGAAAGATAGCGTGAGCCGCCCGTTGTGATATGCATAGACAGAAAGAAAAATACGGACGGGCAAAAATGGAAACAGTTCAGGCAGGATAGGGCTTGTACTCTTATTTACATACTCTAAATTACAAAGTGATATGATCAATAATTTCGGTTTAATGCATAATTATCGTTAACGGCGAAAAATGAAAATTATCAAGAAGGAATAAAAAATAGAAAAGCGCAAAGTAATGCAATATTTAGTGACAGTCATTATATATTAGACCGTTCAATATGATGTACGACATAGCAAACCATAACTTTTTCAACTTTCTCGCACAGACTTAGTTCTTTTACTTTCAGTCGAAGGCGTGCACGATTATTATCGATGACCTGTCGCCATTTGAATAATACGTTGTCCCGCTGTTGTAAGTGCCTGGGCATCACCCACTAAAACTCCTGCTTTTTTGACCAGCATGGTTTTTGCATTGCGAGATCGAGTGCAATAAAAATGGTCCACTTCTGGTCATTTATTTTCCGGTTAAAAGCAGAGTCTTTCCTATGTTCTGCTGCAATTGTTGGCGTTACACCTCATCCATAATCGACGAAGCAAGATTCATGAAACTGCAATGTATAGCACCTACAGTCTTAGACTGCTGAATAGAAACCACGGATCGTTGCAGCTGTACGTCTGTTTCAGGGTAAAAGCCCGCTGGTTGCTGTTGCATTCAACCGTTGATGCACCTGTCCGCGGTGTTCGTAAAGGAGTAATTTTTTTTTTATGGCAAACTACAATACGGCGCGAGAACGTATTGAGCAAGCATGCGAATAGAACCGGACGTATCTCCGTTTTTTCCTTGTTTAAGTCATCATGAAAACCACATTTCTTGACCTCATTCATTTGACCAAAGCGAGGAAGTATGGTACTTTTACGTACACCGAATTTGGGTGCCGATACCCGTGCGCTTTGAGATGGGTTGGTTCCCACAACAGCTCTCATTTCTTTCTTATTTACCTTTTCAGAAAGTTTTGCAAAAGATCCATTTTCATGCCCAAAATTTCCTTCCCGAAATTTCTTGAACCAATGGCTTACAGGGCTTGTAGTAGCAGTAGTAGTAGAAGCATCACCAAATATAAGGTTTATACGGCAAGCTGTTTACGTTGTTATACTCTTAGGATATACCTCACATTTCTGATTTTTCGTGCCTTACAATAGCTTGTCCGCTAAAAGCTCGAGTAACAATACTTGAGTGAAGGGCTTCAGATCTCGAATAGTATAATAGCATTTCAAATTCAAAAAAAAAAAAAGATATGCGAGATATCACGCCGCTATAAAAGAGCGTCATCTTTAAATACGATAGTTATGCTCGGCACGTTTCACACTGAACGACCCATTATATATATGTATATATATATATATATATATATACTGTCATCAGATAAGGCTACCCAGAAGTTTTACGTAGTTTTAAATCTAATTGAAAATATCTTTCAGCGCGAAATAAATATTTACATTTGGTCCTTTTATAAGAAAGTTGCCTTCGTTCGTTTCCTGAAGGTACGTGTACGTGGCACGACATTGTCAATAGAGAAGCACTTTTAAGCTGCTGTGAAGGGAAATGCATCTACTGAGCCATGTGGGGACACGACTGTTTGTTACGACAGATACGAATATTTAAGCCGTTGCGCACAATTCAGGTATCCGATTTGATCGTCTTCTGTTCATGCAGAAACATGTATAATTCGAGACGTAACACAGTACTTATTATCGTCACTATTATTTAATCGATTACTTTACAGTGAATTTCTTCGTCATTTTTTGTCCATATAGGATTATGAAAAGACCTCATGGGACAGGCAGCGAAGCCTAATACCTAAACTCAACCAAGAAAAGTAATCTCAAAAAAAAATTTCTAACTACGTCGGAATATCGAAGTTCGTAGTTGATAACGTAGCCCAGAAGGCGAACGACAAGCTGCCTTTATAGTCAACAAAAATCGGAAACAAAGGTCGAAAAAAGTGCGCAACGCAGTACCCTACAAATAGACCTATTTATAACAATTTCTCAATCGCGTAAGGACGTGGCAAGGCACAGAGTCACCTTGTCCTCAAGGAACCCTTAGGTTGTGTCGAAGAACAGCCACAGAAGTCTTCGCTCACGAATACGCACAGTTTAAACGGCCTCGTCGATTAAACAGTTGAAAAGTAGGAGCGCGTCTACTTCTCAGCTAAATCGTCTTCGAGGGTTTTGGTTAGTCACGCTCAGCACGTCCACAGGCGTTGCTGTAGAAGATCCTACGAATCTTGCGTAATCCAGCAACTTAAACCTTCGAATGAAATAGTCGTGTAGGGCGTGATTTTCATCCGCTAATGCAGGAACACTACGTTTCGGCGACGGGATTACGAAAAAGCGAGAATACAGTATTGCCCAGGTTCGAAAATGGCTCTCAGATGGGATCTATGTGTTAGTGCATGACAAGCCACTGTGTCGTATGCTAAAGCGTGTCTCTGACATTTTTGCTGCCATTGGTCCTGCCATTCAAGCCCTAGAAATTCACTCGACTGGGATCCGATCGAAAACGTGTGGCATTATATCAGGCGGAGAGTTAGAGAGATCACGAACATTTTACAATTCCGCAACACAGTGCTCCAAGTGCTTCATGACATGACGGAGATGTCGTATTCAGAGCGCGTTAAATCGAATTGTCGCAGTGATCGCAGCCCACGGTAGGAAGGGCGGATCAGATACGTAGGCTCAGTACGTATTTTTCACAGTTTAAAGATGCCTCTTTTTTGCCCTATGCTAGCGTATTCGGTATCAACAGAAAGTACAGGTAGACGGTTTTCATATGAGAGAAAATACCATGCAAACACTTATATTCGGTTGCGGACCTATCCTCGATCAAATTCGACAATGTATGAAATTTCTAGGTTAATTCTAATCTATGGCTTGAGATAGTTTTTTGGATTAGTTTTTAACCGAAAGGTGATTTTGAGATGTTTACTAAATTTTATTATTAACTCCATCATCATATGTTCGATGCTTCAGATCTCGTATAAGTATGCCATTGTACTTCAATATATACTCTATATTGATCGAATACGTTTCATAGAGCGTTGTGTTGGCCTAGCTCATAATCGGTAAGGCTGTACACGGTTTACAATAGACGATCAGCGGATAGTCAAGGTGGCCTGCTTAATTTTTTGGCCAACAAACCACAGGAAACATCAGTGTTTAAGACTGCATCGTTTCATATATCTGGAGCTTAATATGGGCAGTGTTCTCTCAATCAACTGGGCATTTTTTAGTTCGGATCTACGTTCCAAAAGTTCAATTGATCACTCGTTTTTTTAAAACATGGAAAAAATTACTATCCAAGTTACCTTAAATTCTATATTAAATTTTGTGGTTAATAATGAAATACCAAAAAATGCGCGAAGCAGGATTAAATTTTTAACAGTATCTTTGATGTATTAAAAATCTATTTAGAATAAATCGATGAATCTTTGCGGCGCGCAGTCACGATTCAAACAAAAACGCACAAGCTTCATGCAATGTAACGCCATCGATATGATCACAATGTATTTGACTTTCCATTATTAAATATCTGCGTTGTGTGTCGCTTGTCGCTTTTGGGAAGCAGCAGATTTAGGATATATTTGGGCATATATGTTAGATCATGCCCAGACTCGATCAGATACTTACCTCCGGGTCTTCTGCACCAGCACAATTGCATATATCGCCCAACTAATCGTTACGGAGTTGGGCTAACTATTACTAACAATTTTGATGACATACTACCGCCAAAACTTAACGATTCTTTGTTTTATGTTAAGCCTACCTCACAGACTTTGTGCGAGTAAAATCTATCGGTTACGAAAAACTGCAACGTCAACAAGCATCAACGATCTATTGTTAATGTCTTCGACCACCTACCTATCGCTGCTGCTGGATCTTCAATTATTAGTCTTGCCGGCTGAGCGAAGGGGTGGTAAACGACTAGCGCAGAATGCAGTCGGGCATGCCTGGGTCGGATGCACTTTTTTGAATTGGCCTCACCCCCAACGGGAAACAGTTACCTCTCCGCTTATCCTCTGAACCCGACAGCAAAACGTCATACTATACCATGTCACCAGTTATCACCCTCCTGGAACTGGCAGAAAATTGATCCAATTCGCACTGCGTCATTGTCTTCTTCGCTGCGACATTGTACTCTATTGATGTCCATTTAATGGAATAAGTATCTCTGATGCAATCACTGAACCGAGCTCTTATTCTTCAGTGGTACTCAAGACGAACCTGCTGAAGTGTATCAGGATTTCTTTGAGGAAATGCCCTTAACGTTTTATCTATGCGGTTCTTTTCAGAGGGCCATCGCTGGTGCACCGATCACAGTTGTTTAATGATGGAACAAAGCAACAAAATGGAATGGTACGCATGGTCCTCTATTCTAACGTTACAGTGGGCACGCGGGTCTAAAAGTGCTTTTTAGTCCGATGTAGATAGACCTGAAGGTTACCGTTTTATAATTACTTGGGTCAGGTAGGAGTCGGGTTTGCCTTTAGGTTCATCAAGTCATACTACGGTATCCGGATATTTGCACTAGAAGTACCTGTTTGAACTGAAGACTACTTTTCCTGACACCTTTGGATGGTGCGGGATTACTAAACGCGCGTGCGTTCTCTCTGTCTGTTCGAGTAGTAACACGAGTCCAGCACTTGGAAGGTAAAGCGTCTCTAAATTAGAGCTAGACAGGAGTTCTAAAGTTGTGATGTTAACCAGTTTATCACAAACGTACTTTTACCAAATGTCCAAACTTAGCGCTATGTTTTCCACAGGAGGAAAAGACGATGAATATCATAAGTTCAAGCAAATGTTGGATGTCGATCTGAGATTTCAACATGAAACTGATAAAGCTTACTGCCATTGATTTTTCCGATCTTTTTCTCTTTATTTAAAGCCACCACTATCATTAAGGAACAGTTTTTCTATATTTAATTTTAATCGTTGTGAACATACGCTGTTGGGTTGTTTCCTGGAAAACAAAAGAGAAATAGTTCAAAAACCAGCTTTTGAGTAATAGTCCCATTTTTTAAATACATGACTCGTCAAATAGCGTATGTATGTGTACATTTAAACCTAAAAACGGAACACGTTTTTTTTTGTTGAAATGTTGTTAGCTCTATCTGCGCTTGACATTGCCTAGCTCCGCTTTGTATACTCCTAGAGGACCTCGTGAAAGTTTGTTTAATTTGATGAATGTCTGTGACAAGCTCTCGGCTCTACACAGTTGCTCAGTCAGGCTGCCTTTAAAAAAAAGTTACATCTGGAAATTGGCTATCGTTATCGGTATAAATATACATTAAGAAAACGATTTTGGTTCGAAAAAAAAATAAGCTACGTACTCCAGAAAACGTATGTTATAGGATTGTTGAACTTTTGTTAAAAAAAAATGATACGATTGCAAACAGATCTTAAATGTTCTTTGAAGTATATATCTCGACATTGTCTCCCTTCATTTGTATTGACGAGTAAATATTCCTAGCGAGATATGCATTTACCGAACTAAGAATAAACATAAATTCTTGGTTGCGTAACATTTAGAACACGATGTATAAATATTTCCACTTATTATACTCTGTTCTAAACTTTTCTTTACCATTTGTTTAGTCACAGCGGTCTACTGCGCAGCCCGTCACGCGAGTACACCCCTTCCCTGTCCTATAAATATGATCGTTCACAGCGAAACATCTTTTAAAGTTATCTATCGACGCTTCGGTGACGCATCTCTAACGCACATGATCGGTTTAGGCAACGTGCTTAGAACAGGCGAGGGCCACTACTGATTGTCTGCTTTTACGTGTCTATACGACCTGCTGCAGGCATAAGGCATAGAGGAGGAGAGTTCGTCAATCTTCATATCGAAAACTAGCCATCTACCTATTAATCGCCCTTCAGTAGCCCAAACATTTTACTGTTTATGCTATGCCAAAACAGCAATGGAAGAAACCTGAAGTGATGCTGGCAGCGAGAGAGTCAAACTGGGGGAAAGTTCTGTCTGACTGAGTGACTGAGGTAAATATCTGCGTACAATGTGAAGTGACGTACGCAAAGAAAAACTCGTAATGGTTAAATAATAGTCAGAGCAAAATAAACAATGCATGTTTGATCAATATCAGGATACTGAAATATATTGTGTTCAAAACATTCACTCAATATCATAGGCAATTATTTAAGGTGGGCAGAGATAATCTATGGCCTTTAAACAGCGAGGCTAAATCCGTTGCGTCACTGTGTTGGTTCGTGAACACTCTATAGAGTCTAGATTACTAAATAGTAATTACATGTGAAAATATTCTTTATGCTATGTCGTATTCTAAAATAGTTGACTTTTATCCATAGCATCTTTCATGCCGCGTATCTTGTTATTAACATATATATATATATATATATATATATATATATAGAGAGAGAGAGAGAGAGAGAGAGAGAGAGAGAGGGAGACAAGGGTACACACTCTATGCATCGATTCCAAGTGATGGAATCAGTTGGCTTTCGCTTTGCCTAACGTATCATCTAAACTGGTTGTATGCGTTGCAGAAGCATGTACATAAATTTCAGGTACAGGTAGATACGATCCCCACATCTCTATGAAGTTTTCGATAGAGACGGGGGCTATTTCCTACAAGAAAGACTCATTTTCATATGCATGCATAAGTTTGATGAGAGCTTATACGGCCTTGGCTAAAGAAGCTTGTGCTCACAGTTCATTTATCTTATAAAGGGGTGGTAAACTTTTTCAACTTGCGCGTGTTGCCCACATCCAACAAAACCTACATATAAACAATCGCTACACAATGTGCCTTATTGAAGATATAAGCGCCGAATTATTTTCTTGCGGTTAGGTAGTCGCCACAAATACGAGATATTGTCAAAAAAAGGGTAACGAAGGTCTGTGAATCTAGTGGAAAGTTGCAGCATCTTTAGAATGCTCTATTACGCATGCTTCAGGATATTTCTTCATTAAGATGTGCGTCGCATTGTTCCTACACATATATACCAATTCAATCAAAACAGAATTAAAATATGTGAAGTAGTATGCAGCAAATATATACGTTTGTGTACT